>NC_090662.1:73084174-73387204 GCF_013368605.1 Nyctibius grandis | reverse complement strand
AAGTAATTTATTTCTAAATCCTGCTAAGAACAGGATACTAGGTTACACTGACGCATGGGTCTAGAAATAAGGCAGAGCCTCATGGAGGGCTGAGATGCCGTCCAAACATTAGCAGGACTGAGTTGTGGTTCCAGCTCTTTCACTGAATTGCTCTGTGCTTTTGAGTAAATCAATTCGTATAAATTTTCCTCATGTGTAAAATGGGAATGGTCACATTTAGATACCTCAGGAAAGTTGTGAGGCTTAATTAGTTAATGCTAGTGCCTTGTCAGCTCTCATTACCATGCTATCTCAGTGTTTATTGCTTTGAAATTGTAAAATGCTATGTACATGCTGAACGTTATTATTCTAGGTCAGATGGAAAGACTTAATCCAGTTTCTCTGTCAATATCAAAGGCAGAGAGCTGAAGTTCCCAGTAATGGCTTCGGTATAAGGTCTGGCCTACTTGGAGAAAAGTTTCCCTGACATATAACAACATTTATTTATTTGCAGATCCCTAATGTAGCTGCTCTTGAATCAGTTTAAGCTGCACTTTTACTGGTTTATTAGTTCAGTACATGTAGTTAAACTCACCCAGCATAAACACAATTTAAACTGGTTTAGACACATCTTTGGTTCCAGAGCAAGGAAAACAGTGAGGATAACTTCCTCTGGCATAAATAATCCAGGCAGGTCTCAATCAGAACAAGGTCTATGACAGACTTTCAAAACCTGTTTTGATGTCAAGCTGCTCAGAGAAAAGCAATTGTAGGCAGCTTGAAGTAGGGGATGGCTGGCAGACTCATGGAGTGAAGGGATTTTAAGTGCCCAGCTTCAAAGGGAAAGAGCTAGTGACTAATCTGGTTAGTCATCTCCAGACCTTTCCCAGAACAGTCCTGCTTGTAACTAGGGAGTTTTAAGATACTCAGCTTTTCCTGTTGACCAGTTAAAGGAAAGCCTGATTCCCCAGGAGCACAGTCTTGACCTTGGGAGCTAATTCCATTACTGCCAAACATGTGTTAAAACACACCTGAGATGCTGGCAGCAGGGCCAAGGAGCTGTCTTCACCCCTTCTCACCCCAGCCTCTCCAGTAGCTGCGTCTAGTGTGGTGGAGGGTGCCTGGCTAGCCAAGGGATGACAATCAGGCTGCTCTTGCTACTGCATGTCCACAGGGGCTGGGAAACGCTTTTATACCTTGCATTTTGCAGACACCAGCTTCATTCTTCCAAGGCACCTGCAGCACATCCCTGTACCTCAGCCTGTGCAAGGTTTTGGCTCCAGTCGCTGTGAAAAATCAATGTTCTGAAGCTGCCCAAAGGATTGGTTCCTGGACATCGTTTGCATGGCAGTGGTCTCCTTACAGACGAAATAACTGTGCTGGGAATTAGCCTTGCCTGTCTGATGGAGCTCTTGTGTCCTCCATGGCAACTCTACTGTTCAGAGGCTTTCAGAGGTGTGGACTTAGGCCATGTGATGTATTTAAGACAGGCTGCACAATAGCAGCGGCTGGTCACCTTTTGGTCGCTAGTCCCATTTAAACCAGCAGTGTAGAAGTGGAAAGAAAAGACCTGCTAGTGCCACTAGTGACACCATCATCCATTGACTCCTCCAGCTGGTTTTCATTTACTACCTCTCATCAAACACTTGAGGCTCAGCTCCAGGGTTTCCCATGCTAATAGGCTGTCAATACAAGCTGCTAGCACTCCTTACAGTCAGGCATTAGGCAGGAGGGATGCTGTAGGCTCCTGAACAGAGATCTGATAAATATATCACAGTCTTGGCCAGAGGAACCTCTAGACTTTGGTTCCCACCTCCCCAAACAGCTCTGCCAATGCACCTCCGCTTTCCCCTGATTTCAAGATGAGGGTCCTGCCACAAACTACCTGGCTGTGGTGGAATGGTTGCTCCCATGGAAGCACCTGAATTGTTTTAAACCTGTGACTTGATGAAAATACAAGTAAATATGTAATGGAGAAAGGCCTGCATTAGCAGGGATAAGGGTCAGCTGATTTATTCTTTCTTCTGCATTTAAGAGCTTTGAAGTTTTGGGTTCCCACATCCAGCCTTCCTGGTTCAACCTCATGTCTAAGCCTCATTTTCCTGCTGGGAAGAAAGGGATGTAGGCCAGCAGCTCTGTCTGCCCGCCTCAGCCCCCCAAATGCCATCTGCCCTGTTAGATCATGGCATCAAAAAAATCAACTGCTTGAAGTTAGTGCTGTATGTAATCAACTAGATAAACAGTCCAACTTGCAAAAGTACTCGGCACCCAACCATCCTGCCAGTTATCTGAGTGACCATCTTTCCCTTGCCTGTTCCCAGGGGCCACTCCCAGCAATATGCAGACAAAATGGGGTAACTTTGCTGGCAGCTGTGGGGGTGACCCCACTTTATGCTCTGGGTGAGGGCAGAATCTGCCCCCGAGCCCCAAAAGGCAGCAGCAAGGCTTTGATTTATACATCTAGACAAAGCCCCGCAGGGAACTGCTGTATGGAAATAAAAAACATTACAATTAGAGAGGGAAAAAGACTTGGGGGGTTAAAATATGAAGGGGTCAAGCTATTCACCTTCTCATTTAGAAGCAATGATCACTAAATTATGGGGCACGTCTCCTTCCTTCTCCTCCAAAGAATGGGCCTTTGAAGATGATACTGGTCCGTTACGTGAACAAGCAATAAAGTGTAATTAATCCTGCTCTGAAAATATGATCAAATACTGGCAGTGAGTCACAGCTGAGCCTGAGGGGGTTAAGGAACTTAAATCAGAGAGCCAGAACATCAGGCAAATAGCAGATCTTCCCACTGGCTCCCATCACCCTGAACACCCAGTTAGGGCTGTCCCCATCAGTGACATGAAGCATAAGAGCATGTGGACTCCATGGGGGGAAAGCTGGGTTCATGCAAGCTCTCATAAGGTGGTCTGTCTCCGTACAGGATGAGGGGCCTCCAAGGGAGACCCAGGAGAGCATGGGGAGTGCATCCAGCATCAGCAATCTTCCCTCCAAGTCACTGCTGAAGTGCAGCAGGGTTCTGGGGGGCAGGCGTGCATCTGGGTAGGAAGTGGGATGGAGTGTCCAGAGATCCTATCTTTTAAGAAGTAATATTGTATATAGGTTCTAGCCAGTCCTGATGGTTAAAAATCCCCTGGCATTGTTTGGGCACATGTGCTCTGGGCACATTGCAACCTGAGGAATTGCATTTTGCTGGTCTTAAAGCAATTCCAGGCAGCTTCAGCTGGAGGAGAAACTGATCTTCACCTTCCCTGGTGAAATGTGCCCTGCTGTGCCCAGTCTGTGCTGGAGGCAGCTGGACTGCTGGGAGGAGCTAAAATGGTTTGTTAGTACATACTGCTGAGATTCTTCTGGATGGAGCATGTTTCATACATTTGATCACCAGTCAGAGTGGACACGGGAAAGCCTCTGGAGACAAGATGTGTCCTGCAGCCCACAGCTGCCATGGGAAGTGGCAGCACACAGCTCTAATGTCCTGAGACATGTCCAGGGCATATCACCTTTTCCTGGCCCACTTGGCTTCCAATGCCTGCTCTCCACCAAACACACTGCTTGGGCACATGTTCTCTGTGAAGCAATAAGATGGGAGAAAACCCTTGCCAGTGCAAGGGAGACATGGCAGAGAAGAGCTCTCTCGCCTACTGCGGCCAGGAGATTTATGGTGTGCAGTTCACACACCACAAGATCATGCCCATCCTGCTGCTCCTCTGGGCAAGACTCTACAAACAGCAGTGAAACAAGCCACCCTTCTTTCTGTAGAGTACCATCTGTCAAGAAGCATTGCCTAGCTGCCAGCCATGCTTCATGTTTAAGTCCACTGCTCTTTGATCTGGGGGGTGTGAAGAGGCAGGAGCTGGGCAGGTGTTTTTTGGGTGCACGTATTGAGCTGTACCCCACTCAGGCACCTCCTGCCAAAAGCCTGCATGTGTTTGAAGCAAAGCGGGATGGAGCGTGTGTCTCCGAGCCAGCATGTGTAAAGCAGTGGTGAAGAGGCAGCACCGTAAGCTTCAGCATGAACTGGACCAGCCCACTAGAGCATGAATTTGGTTTATCAGTGATAAGTATCCTCACTCCTGTTATTACTCAGCTGGTGAGCTGACAGCTAGCGTGGGTGTGCCTGCCCTTGCCACAGTCACTTTTATTTGACTGTGTAGGCACACTTGATGTCAGCAGTCTTTGCTGGCCCAAGGATACAAGCAGTAACATACTGCAGGCAGCACTGTGTTTTGCCACCTTTGTCAGGAGCAGGAACGATGTCAACGGAGGATAAATTCCCTAATTTAACTTCTAAGCAGCCAATGCATCTCACAGGAGTGTGCTTTCTTCCCAGCTCATCTCCTCTCTGGGTCCATCAGCTGGTCCACTGGCATGAAACATCCAGCTTTACCTTGTACTCTCCTGTCAGCCCTGCGGCTGTAAGTACCAGGTTGCCCATGAGCTCTAGGCTGAGGCGACCACCTAAATGATTTCTGGTTCTGTGTGCCCAGCTTTCTAAGGGGCCCCATGTAAGGCCACTGTTTCCAGAGGAGTCTCTTCTCTTAGAGAGGCAAAACTTCACTAGTTTTGCTTTTCTTTCCCTCCCCGCTCTTTCTGATGTAAACAGAGTCTCTAAATACCCATCACAACTCTACCCTCACCTTTCCAAAGCAAGTGCTTTTCTCAACTGATTTTTCTTTCCCATTGTTCTGAAGTAGCATCATAGGAGTCAAGTTGAAAGCAAAACCAAGCAAAAATTCATTTAGCAAAACATTTAGCAATACTAGTACGACAGGGATATTAAATATAAACCAAACTGACAGTCAAAATTCCCCTCCAGTCTTCCCAACCCCAACTTTGAAGACCATGCTGAGGAAGATTAACAAACAGAAAGAAAAGTGAAGATGACTCAAAATAAAAGAGAAACCAGCCAAACTAATTCCTTTGATCCAGCTGATAAAAAATACAGAAGGGAAAGAGCTAGCATAAACAGTAACTCTTTTTTAATGCTATCAATTTTAGTATTCCAAACTGCTGTTAGTACAAGCGATCACTATGCCTCAAGATCATTGTGAAATGAAGATGTTAACATACAGTTGTAGCTATATGCAATTTTGTTAAGAGGTCTTTGTTAAATGCTCTTAGATGCTATAGGTGGAAGACAGTAGAGAGAGGCAACAAGTGCTGTAATGAACTGTCAAATACGTCACTTTGCTACAAGATCTGCTTAACTGTGTGTTACAGATTCCACACACTAATAGCCATGCTTTGGCTTTATTGCCTGTGTTGATAGCCTGCGTGGTTAGGAGAGGCAAGAAATTCCTACAGTGTTATTAATGTGAAGAGCCTATGTGTGCAGAAGCACGTATCTGTGTGCGTACACATGTAGCTATATAGACTATCCCTTTTTAAACTTTCTGCTTAGGAAATTGCATGGAAACCTCAAAGCTGCTGAGTGAGGCACTATCTAGCAGCTCAGGCCAACTGTTTGGCACTTCATCTGAAGCAGCATGGGAGAAGGCAGGGCTTGGGAAGGAACATTTTACTTGCTGGCTATACCCAGAAGGCTACTAGGTAGCTCAGGTCGATGGCTGCCAGCCCATTACATCTATTCCTGACATCTCCATGTCAGTGATCAATGCCTGGTGAGAAACTGTCTCCAGAAAAAAAAAAAAAAAAAAAAAAGTCTGTGAGCAGTTGTTGGGGGGTCACTTGAAGTCACTGGTCACTTGCTGATTTAGTGGCTCGTTGCCAGACTGTTTCAAATCATTTTTGTATGCCCTGGTGAACTCAGGGCAGGGGGGGAAAGGTGTGGAGGGTGGGGTGTGTCTCCCTAACTGTTCTGCCCTGATTGCAAAGGAGGAATGAGAGGCAGGATAGCATATTTTTGGTATGCCCAGTATAATTCCCAGTCCTGGAATGGGTGTCTTTCATGCCAGGCTCCACCACTGGCCTTCTCTGCCCTGAATTTCCTCTCATCTGCGGGGTGGGGGACACAGAGGAAGGCAGAACTTTTCTGCAGCATCAAGACTTCACTGGAGTCATGAAGTATTTTAAGCACTCTCCATCCTTTTCCTGCTACTGGCTGCTGCAGCTGCTGTGCCCCATGCTGTTTCTTTGTACCAGAGAGAGAAGGACAGAGGCATATTTTCTTTTCAGCACTTACTGCCACTCAGTGTTCTTCACCATCTCCTGTCTGCAGGCATAGCAGCTGCTCCTGTTCCTCCCTTGTCCTTTCCCAGACAGATGCCTTCTATGGTTTAGCACAAATTTCCTAAAAATAAGAAGGAAGTTTACTGAACAACGAACCACACACTTATTTCTATTCTCTGACTTACTCCACCTGCCCCTTTTGGGTGAATTTGGTGTCTGAGTGCCTTTGCTTAAAGGCTACAAACACTCTGAGGCAGCGATCGATTGTCCCACATGTACATGTTGTATCTGGCACCCTGGGCTCTATATTGGGGCCTGATGCACTACCACAGCTGAAAAAAATACCTGATTTGAGAGAAGCCTTAATGTAGAAGGAGAGAAATACTTGTATGATAACACAGGGAATAATTTTGGTGCCCACTTACCCCTTGTGCCCTTTAACAAAGACACATTTAAGATTTTTTTTTTTATTAAGCTGGCAGCTGGCTTTGCTTAGCTCTCTGAAGTTATGACTACAAAATGCCAAATCAGTGCCAAGCCAAACTCTATCACTGTGGTCATGCCCATTGTGCCAGAGCCTCCTTCTATTCCCACACAGATATAAGCCGGGAGATGCTACCAGCAAAGCACTTACAGCACAAAACAGCTAGAATTGCAGCATTGTGCTTTGCAGTGCTATAACAAATCTCTCCCTCTTCCCAAAGTTACCTTCCAAACCTGTAGCTAATAGCACCTCACAGGGAGGTCAGCCAGCACACCCAGCCGCCCCACACCAACACCTACCTGGGCACAGCCACCACCCAAATGCACCCTGCTCTAGGGCCTGGGGTCCTGCTGCAAGGACAAGCAGCTACAGGGAATGAATCTGCCTCTCACCTATTTATTCTGGAGCCGTGTGGGGGTTAATGCTCCTGTTTCCCAGTTGCAGCATGACCCAGGTGGGGCTAATGAGTGCTTGCCTTGCTTAGCTAATTAGAGGCGCTGAGAGCAGCAGACTGCAGTTCCAGGGGTGGGGCGCTTGCAGAGGGAATACAGAGAGAGAGAGAGAGAGAGAGAGAGAGAGAGGGGGGGGGGGGGGGGGGGGGGGGGGGGGGGAGGGGGTGTTTTTTTTTGTCAAATAAAAACCTCTGGCAGGACTAGCACAGCACAGATGGAGAAGAGCAGTAAGGTGGGGCTCCATAGCACCCTTCTCACCCTCCCTCTTCTAATCTGCATTATTCTAGGGTTTCAGGAGGAGGCAAGAGCAAAAGATTAGGAAGGCTGGACCTTTTGTTCCCCTTCAAAGACAGATTTTCAGTATCTGATCCAAATTAGCATAGTCCTTTGGAGTCGGGCCTAAGTCTCCCCACTTCCACAACTCACCCCTCTTACGCCGCCCACCATCTCCACAGGCTCCAGCAGCGCGTGCCCCGGTGACAGCCGCGGCCTGGGCGGTGGCAGCCCCTTGCTGAAGCTGGTCTCTGCCCAGAGATACGTGAGGCTCGTGCTTTGCGTGGGGCACTTATGGACCCCAAAGTGCTCTGGAGTCCAGTCAGATAGAGCTTCACCACCTTCCCTGCCCTTGATGCAGCTTCCCCACGAGCAGGGCTGCCCAGGGATGCTGAAGGAGACCCTTCCCTCTCAGAAACGCTGGGAGAAACCCAGGAAGCCCTGATACTGCCACCGGGCTGGGCAGCCCTGCCCGGCCCATCCCGTTTGCACAGGTTTTGCTGCAGCCCCCCGAGCTATGCCGGGAGGTCTGCGGCGGGGACGGGACACACCTGAGCCAAAAACCTGGAGGCCGGCATAAGGAACGATGGCTGCCCTGCGCAGCTGGGCTTCGCTTGGCAGGGAGGTCCTGGCTGGAGATGCTGAGGCCGCTGCTGGCCATCCCACGTGTGGCAGTGGGGCTGGCCGGCACATGACAGCTCGAAGGGATCTGTACTTCGTTACAACAGCACCACTGTCATAACACACCCAAAGAAGGCCCTTAGCTGCTGAGGAGCCTGCCTGCCCTCACAGGCTTGATCTCAAAAATTTGTGGCCTGAGCTCTCTTTTCCTTGCTTGCCCAGCCCTTTACATACAAATTGGAGTAAAAAAACAGCTGATTCTGAAAGACGCTTATTTTTCCTCTCACTCTTGCGAGCTGCATTTCCCCTTGCCTCTTTCTCGCTGTTACTTAGTTCCCTTCATGTTGTTTTCCCCTGGCTTTTCCTTTGTTTCTTTCCTAAGGAAGCAGCACATCATTACGGCTGGTCTTTCTCTAGAGCTCTCCTAGCCAGGGTCATTACTTAGCTTGCGAGATCCAACGAGGTTGCTGTTTGTATGGCTGTGAGACCTATGAAAAAGCAGCTAATCAATTCAGAAAATCATCTGGGTGGTAACCCCACTGTCAGCTTATTTTCTTCCCTTCCACTTAGACATCAAACTGGCTGAAGAGGGCTCTGGGGAATGAGGCAGGCACTGAGAGCTGCTCCTCTGCAGACACATCTGTGTCTTTCATCAGCAGGGCTCAGGGAATACCACTAACCGAAGAAGGGAAAATCTCTTTGGAGCTGAGAGGCTTGCGGTCTCTGTCCTCTCGCTCTGAAGAGACCTTACCCAGTGGGGAAGCAATCGTTTGAAAAGTGGCTAATGCACTAATGTTGTTTGGCAGAAACTGTCACATTCTAGACAGAGCTGGGGGGAGGATGGGGACAAAACACACAGCAAGGAGGGTGGCGTTAGGATAGCCTCACGTCCGTCAGTAAGCAGATCCTGGCTGCCAAAATAGCTCATGATGGCTAAGAGGGGCAGCAATCGGCAATAGCACATGCAAATGGTCTTCCATTGAATGAACTTACTAATTGTTGCACTTGGCTTTCACCCACTCTTCTGGTTTGTGTCTTTGGGGACTACACCACGAGAGTGCACGGTCGGAGCTGGAAAGTCTTTACCACCACTGGTTTTAGTAATTAGAAGTACAGACGCGCAGTACCTCGTACACTGGGACTCGGTGGTGTCACAGCTCATGCAGAGAAGATAAGGCACATCCAAAAGCCGTTCTCTGTCCGACCAGCTAGCCCTTTGAAGGGTGGGGGTGGATGTGCGTGTGTGTGTCCTACCCGTGGATTTGGCCAGCAGTCTGGAAAATGTCAAGGTTAGGAAAGGCTCAGCTTCATTTGCTTTTCACAGATCTGGGTAATGAATTTTTCATTTTAAAGTATTGTTCTAGTTTGAAAAGCAAGTCTGTAGCACTGGCATCATGGGGTTCCACATCTGTCTCTCAGTTGCTCTGGACCATGTTTCCGCCGTGTACTAAGAAGGGAATTTTTTTATATTTTGCAACCCTGCAAACTAAACAGGAGGCCTGAGGCTTTAGCAGGGTTTTCCTCTTCATATGCCTCTATCAACAAGGCAGATTTTGCGTGCTAACCCTTTAGATTAATCTCCTACACTGGCATTGCTTTTGCAAGGAGACCAGGCAAAACCGAGGTGCAGGAAAGGAAAAGCCTCAAGAACTTACTTTTGTCACTAGACGGAGTACTTTTAATTCTGAATGCAAATGGAAAGCAGAACCGCACAGTAAAAACAAAGGCAGTTTCCTCCCCAGCCAGGCTTGAGTCAAAGTCTTTCTTTCCCCTCCTTTGTGGTTGCAGCTTGATAAAACCCCATAAAAGAATGAGCAGCTTGAAAAGATTCACTGGGAACTCATCTCCCTGTTTCTTTGTGTGAAATCCAGAGATATTCAATTACATTAGAAACGGTATCATCAGGACAATTAAAGGCAATATCTTTTCACACTATTCACATCTTACCTGTGGAACTTGCTTCTGCCATGTGTGATGGAGCCCAGGGGTCTTAGCAGGAGTCAGAGAAGAGTTCAGCAAGTCTCAAACGTTTTTACAAATGATATTGAAAGTTATAATTAAAGGAACAAAAACTTCTAGTGATGTAATCCCTGTTTACCAAGCCTTTGCCTGTGAGGTCTGGGAAGGGTTTCATAAGTAGGGATGTTTTCCTGCTTCAACCTACTGGAGGTTTTTGTGTCCCTGCCCATGATGCTGACCCCTGGCAAAAACAGAGCGCTAGAAGAGAGGAAGAGTTAGTCTGATCCAACACAAACCAGTTCCTTCTATTTCTGCTTTAAATGTCAAGTATTGAATATGCCTGCTGTAATCCTGAACAGCCCTGAGGGCAATGCAAGGTTAGAGGGATGGCTCAAGGGTGATGCCTGCAGGGTCCTGACTCCAGTAAGGGCTTGTGAAAAGGTGCAAAAAATCCTTTGCCTTAAACAAATGCCTTGGGGCAGCGAGTTCCATGGCTTAACTGCCTGCTGGGGAGGGAAGTAAACAACGAAACTTTCTTTTTGTCACATTTATTTCTCTACTACCTGCTCAAGTGGGAAGCAAACAAGCAAACTTCCTTTGAATTATTTCTCCTAGAAGTTGGCTTCACTGGCCACTCTGCAGCATTGGCATTTCCAAAGGAAAGTTCCTAAATATTTTCTCTCTAAAAGTGTTTTATCCATTTTAAGCATCCCTTAAGGGTGCCCACATCACACCAGCCATGTGCTCTGTCACGGTTTAAAGCTGGGCCGGCAGCTGAAATCACTGAAAGGAAAATTGGCCTGGTTTAGGCCAAACCAGGACATGCGTGTACCAACTGCAGTCGCTGAAGGGCTGCTGGCAGACAGAGCACGATTCCCCTGTCCCTGGCTGCTGCGAGCTGTAATGGAGACTGAGGACTTACCCAAAAAAGTGACAAGCCTAGTGCCTACTTGGTCAGATGAGAACAACCAGAGTTAAACTACAAATGCCCACGCTTAGTGGTGTTCACACATGCGATGGCCTGTGGCAAGCCAGCGGTTGCTGAAGTGCAGCAGATGAGCGATGGGGGAGAAGAGCAGCACCCTGGCCATGGCAGGACCACAGGGGGAAGCACTGGGGTCGCAGCCTAAGCAAACCCGACAGCAAATGTGAGCACGCACTTAAGGGCAGTTCTTAGCAGAAGCCACAATAACTGCTTGTTGCAAGAAGATTGTGAGTAACCGTAAGCATCCCCAACAGCGGACGAAAGACCGAGGCATCCCGTTTGTCCCTGTGCCTTTCTCCTGCCTGCTCCTACCCGCCCTGCCTGGCTGCGAGGGGAAGAGGCACACGCGGGGCTGACTTGCTCACCCTGCCTCGGCTGGGCTTATTTAGAATTTCCTCCCAAGGTGCCCACTTGTTTCCCAGCCGCCACACATTGCTCGATTGGCCCAACAGCTGTGGTGGGGGCCGAAGCCCCCCGGGAGGAGGATGCAGCCAAAGGGGCAGAGGGCTAAGTGTCCCCAGGGTGGCTGCGCATGGGGTTTGGAGAGGGCGATTGGAGGTGGGGAGCAGGTGGCGCGGTACTGAGCTGCTCAGCTGTTGTGTGGCTGGAGAGAGACGGACGCAGCTGGGCGAGGGAAGGAAAGAGCTCAAGGTCTGGCAGTCTTTCTGCTTTACAGGTCTGTAGCCAGTGCAGAAGAAGCGAGGAGTGATCCAGCTGGGACATGGGGACCTGCCCTGGCCGTGCTGCTCGGGGCCCTGGGTACTTATACTCCCATGAAGGGCTGTGCTGTGAAGCACCATGGCAGGGGTGCGATGTGCATGCATGGGGGCCGTGACAGCTCATGCTGAGGTCCATGTTGCTTTGTGCCCGGGCGAGTACCCTGGCAGCAGCCCCTGCTGCGTGCCAGCAGGGGCCCTGGCAGCGCTCTCCGGGGCATACATTTATATCTGCTCATGCAAATAACCTGGAAGTGTCCCCCAGAGTGGGACAGCTGGTCCCCGGCAGTGATTTTGGGAGAATTCTTTATGTGCCCATGTAAGTACCCTGGCAATCTCTTTTGGGGCTCGCCAGCAGGGGCCCTGGCAGAGGCCAGGAGGCAGTGTCTCGGTGGCTGAAGCCATGCCAGCTGAAGCTTTCTGACAGCAAAGCTTTCTTCTGCCCCGAACAAAGAGCCAATGTGGCTAGTGTTACTGATCTGTTTCATGCCTTGCTGCTTTTAATGCGGCAGGAAAAGACCGAGAGGAGTTTTAATTTGTCCAAATAGTTTTAGACAAGGTTAATACAACTCATCGATAAATGCCACTTTTTATTAAGTTTTAATTACAATGTCATTTCAACAGGCTGGACGTGCCCTGCCTCCTCAGCGTAGCCAGTGGGGTTTTTGTTTAAGGTGCGCTTCCTTGAGCTTCAGTGATTAATTTCCATTGCGGACCCAGGAGCTGACAGGCTGCCAGAGAGCCCGACTGTCTCAGCGAATTCCCCTTGGCCCCAGTCCCCATGCTGGCAATTACAGCTTTACGTCAGCGCGTGACTGGCGACGCACGCTGGGCTGGGGAGGTGGCGGGAGGAGGCGAGCTGGTGGTGTCAGAGACATTAAGATGTCCACAGACTAAGTGCAGTTGTTGGATCTTCTTTCTTCACACTAATGGAGACAGTCCTTTCCAACAAGCTGCAGCCTGGCTGTGTCTCACTGCCTGTGGCACAGCCCTCGGTGTGCTTTATTAAGCCTGATGTCTTGTATTGCTGTAGGGCCTCACCGGGGCAGACACTGGATGTAGAGTTTAGACCAAAATCTTTGAACCTATCCCAGTGCTGTCCCTCCTACATCCCTACCTTGATACGTCTTCATCTTGGTCCTAGAAAAGAGTCCAGAAAGGGCATTGGTGGCTGCTAGTCCCCTCTTCTCCTCCGGGACTGGTGAGGATAGCACGAATGCTGAGCGTTTCATCTTTCCTCTCATCTCCCAGAGGTGGGTTTTGAACACCCGAGAGAGGTGCATATAGGATCTGGTTCAGGTCCAACTCACAACAGGGTGAATAAACAAAAACTACCAGAATCACTGGAGTCAGTCAGAAGTTCAGCTTGGCTTATAGTTCTCTCTCTCCAGAGTGAAATCATGAATACTGTTTTAGCATAAGATGGTGTTGTGCATGCACTGAGGCAGGGTTCCCTCCTATGCACTGCTCTGCTTTCTGTCCTCAGCACCACTTCAAAAACTTCGCTAAAAACCAGTTATTTTTATGCAGTTGGCAATTTCTCTATTCACTCCTTTTTTTTTTACAGCAACTTTCCACATCCTTTCCATGCGAGCAAGATCTTTACGAGAGCAGAGAACTTCACTGCTGCAGAAGGCGCAGGGGTGATAAACCACTGCTTGGTTGTAACTCTACAAGCCATCCCGCCCTCCTTCCCAAAAAGCCGGGGAAGTGGCATTGGTGATACCCAGCCTTTACCTCTGCAAAGGGTGCCTTACACAGGCAGGCAGGGAAACTAGAGGTCAGAGTTGTAGAGAACTCACAGTGATGGAAGAGAAATGGCAGCCAGCCTTAAGTGGCATTTGCTGTCAGATCAAAAGCAAGAAG
Source organism: Nyctibius grandis (assembly GCF_013368605.1). Taxonomy (NCBI): domain Eukaryota; kingdom Metazoa; phylum Chordata; class Aves; order Nyctibiiformes; family Nyctibiidae; genus Nyctibius; species Nyctibius grandis. The sequence goes on along the minus strand of NC_090662.1, from coordinate 73,373,731 downwards.
GTAAAAAAGTCAGAGGCAAGACTCAGTGAAACCACAGTACACAGGTACTACTGCATGGCTTGCCCCAGGTTGTGCTATGGCAGGGGTTGGTGGTGTTCAAGGAAGCAGAGCTGAGGATTAGACTGCTGTACGAACACCAGGAATAACACAGGCTCATTCCAACCAGGCAGAGAGCTTGGGATACAGGTGAGGGTAAGGGTCTTTTCCTTTAAAATGCCTGCTGCTGTTACCATGGGCATTTGTGGTGGTGTGGTGCTTGAGTCTGGAGATTGGCAGCAGAGTATATTCGTCCCTGGCATCTATACCTGACTTGAGAAGGCTTACACAACATGGTAGCTAGTGTCAGGGCCCTGAGCGCATCCCCTGGGAGTTTGGTTCCCTGGGCTCAGGGCTGACTTAGATAATTGTGCAGGTGTCTGATGTTGAAGAGAGCTCTTCAGGAAAGCTCTGCTAAAAAGCCTCAGTGAGGGTCTGTGTTGGTGTTCACTTGTAAGCTGAGGCTCTTGCACTTCATCCCCACCTGGGCTACCTCACAGCTGTGTTGCAGCCATGCCTGTGCCATGTACCTTGTTTATGTGGACCTTGGCCTATGGACTTCAGTCCCTGACTTGACCTTGGATCTGTCTCGTCATCACGGACTCGCCCAGCAATCGCTGGACTCTTGGCTGAACCTGGTTACCATCACCAGACCTGCTCTACTCTTCTTGCTCGGGTACTGTGGGACTGTGCTTTTGCCAGTGTGGCCACTGCCCCATGCCTGCCTTGCTGTCACCCTCAGCTCCAGGCTCACTTTCCCCCACAGAGCAGCCGGCCCTTGCTGCTTCCTCACAGATGACACCCTGATTGATGACTTGTTACTTGTGATCTTGCCTTGGCTGTCACCAACGGAGAGAAACCACTGAAAACCACAGTGGGAAACAGTTGTCCGTCTGCAGAAGACGTATTGATCAGGCAGAATATAAAGGAAGCAGTTCTCACATATTATAATGCAAAGCAGCAATGGGCAGCATTCCTGCATGTATGTGCCACATACCAAATTCTTAATGTGTGCCATGAGGGCTGTCTCTCAAACTGAAGAGGGCCATGGGAACAGGGAGTTTTAGGCAGATGGTGATAATGGCTCCCCAGGGCTCCTAAAATGCCACTCTGGAGGTGGGGAGCTACGCTAGATGTGGAGTGGGATCCCAGGGTAAGCCAGAGGGATTGGTCCCTGCAGTCATGCTTCCTCCCATAGATGATGATCCAGGTTACATAGCAGACCTTGTAGCAGCATGACCCCTGGGCTGTCATATGGTGTATTGCTCACAGAGGAGCCATTCTCAGGACTGATAGTGAGGTTCAAGAGCCGAGACTTGCTCACTGGTGATTGAAAGAAGGTGGGCTTGACCTGTCTGTTTCCAGGGTGGGCTGAGAAGCGGTTGTATTCCCATGAGTCTTGAAGACTCTACAAGCTGTATCCTTGAAGCCTCTGTCTGTGCCTCATTCTGTGAGGTCGGTGATCATGTCACAGCTTGCTGCTGAAGAACTTTCAAAAGTGACACTACTGTGTGCTTCACGCCTTTCTTGTCACCCAGGTGGGGATGGGTGCATTGAGGACTTCTCTGCTTGCTGTGGTGATGCAGGTAGTGCTGTAGTGCTTTAATGAAAGAGCATCTTTTGGGGCGATGCAAGGATTTAGGCAAAGGTAAGATTGCACCTATCGTTACCTGCAGGACAGACTTGGGAGGTGCCAGGGGACAAGAGGCAAAGTGTTATGGGCTGGGCTGAAATGCCTCTGAAGAACAGGATGAACAAGTCTAGGCATGCCAGAAACGCCCTGAGCTTTTTCTGTAATGATCCCAAGGGGCTGCAATCTGCTGTTGAGTGTGTACCCTGGGCAGGTGACTGTTGTGATGAGCACCCTCCACCTTGCTTCAAACTCTGTTGCGTAGGTGCTGCTACAGTTGATAGTGATATAAATCCTCACAGAGCGCAACCCTGCCTAAGGACCTGGATAATGCTTGGGGGGAAAGATGTTTTGCTGGCAGCGCTGCTGGCGCTACCTGGCTTGAGGCCAGCATCTGCATTTGCGGTGATGGTACATGGAGGTACCTGTAAAGGGAATGAGGCAGAAGCCTTGTTTTGACATCTCAAGGCTTTAATAAAGTTTGGAGGTTTGCCTAGGCAGGATGAAGCTTGGCTACAAGACAGATACTTTTGGGGAGAGCAGTCAGGTTTTAACTCGAATGTTCCTCACTGCCATTAATTTTGTAGTATAAACCCATTCTAAATGCTGATGTGCTTGCCTTATGCACAGGAGGAAAAGAAACCGTACACCGTGGGGTGACTTCTGAGCAGCTGAAGGTTGGGTGTAGCTGCCGGTGTGCTCCCCAGCCTTTGCTATCCTCTCTCCCAAAGCATTTCTGAAGCCTTAGAGTATAAGATAGAGCCATAGCTTTGGGATGCAGCATAGCGTATGTGTCTTCTGGTGGGACTTCTATGAGAGGCCAGCATGAGAGAGAGAAAAACCATGGTGCTGTGCCACTGCAAGGCCTCGTACTTCTTACTGATCAGGCTTGAAGTCTATGTGATGGTGGAGCAACCTGGGTGATGCAGAGGCAGAGAAATGGAGAGCCAGTGAGAGAAGGAGATGGTTGACGCTGTGGAGACACAAGGTATCCTGGCAGAGGTCATGGGGATGCCCACAGCTTCAGAGTGACCAGGATGAACTCAGATCCTCTGTACCAAGGCATGATGGACTGCCGGGGCATAGGTGGGGGGATTAGGGGTCTAGGCAGAGATGTGGTTTGCTTTAGGTTTTGGCTGGGGAGGCCAGGTGGGTGGAGCAGGAGTCAGGAAGTGAGTGGGATGTTTAGATGGAATATAGCTTTTAGGAACAGGAATTTTGCCCTGCTTGTTATATTAGAGCCAACCCCCTCAAAACCATGCCAATCCATGGGAGCCACCACAGCCTGGTGATGGATAGACACCCCAGGGTGGGCAGGAAACCTGATGTGACTAATGTAAAAAGCAAGAAAACACTTCCCACAGTGGCACTGGGCTTCTTCCCTCCCTAAAGTCATTCCCTAGAGACAGTGAGTCAGGTACTCTTGCTAATCCAGGATGTTTCAGTTGCCTAGTTTGATCTCATTTTTTGCTCCTAGTCGGTAGGCGAGGGAGAGAATACAAATAATAAGCTCAAGACCCTGCTAATATTCTCTGGGAGCCTTTGCACAGAAACCTCGGAGACCTATTGGGACCTGACCTGGATGTCGCTGAGCCTCTTTCCCAAATACCCAGGGCTGTCAGCTCCTGCCCTGGGAGCCCTTGGCAGCTGCTATTTGCTCCCAAAGCAACAGGGTGCTAATACACACCGGCTCGCTTTGTTTTTTCTTTCCTCTTCCCAGTCCTCTGCTGCAGGGTGACAGCAGCAGGCAACAACCCTTGAGGGGGCAAATTTTGAAGGAAATGATGCAGTTTGACTTATTTATTTGCAAGCTGAGCTCAGCAGCAGCGCAGTGGCAGCCTGACGCATGTTCAGGCTGCTGTTGGCGAGCACCGCTGGCTCCCTTTGTTAGAGGGCAAGTGCCGATGAAGCTGTTGGGCTCCCGGATCTATGAGCCCTGCTCCTGTGAGCAAGATGGATTTGAATTTTTGTAGGTGTGCTGGGAATAGCCCAAAGCACCTTGTCTCGGTTGCTGGTCAGAGGAATTCATGGCTATTATATTTGGGAGCCAGGCAATGATTACAAATCAATGATTCCACTCCTGGAGTGATTCATCGTTAACCTGGGAGCTCAGCTATTTCCCTCACTCTTGCCATTCCCAGCTCCAGTTCTTGTAGCATCTCAAGTGTCTTATTAATTTTAAATCATCAGATAGCCATGGCTGTAGCTGAGGAGGAGCGGAAGGACAGTTGGACAGAGGCGTGGTTGGGCAGCAAAGGGGAGGGAGGGTTTCTGCACAGGCATGGAGCACCTTGAGGGTGAGGAGAGCTTGGCTGTAGGCTGGGGAGCAATGTTGCCAGCATGACCCAACGGCAGACCGGTGTTGCCTGCTGCAGGGCTTCCACTGACCTCCTTGCTTGTCTGGTAAATGGCCCATATTTTTGCCCGTCTGGGCACAAAGTTGGGGAGCAAAAAAAATAGAAAAAAAATACCAACCCTGTGCCCAGCCAGACCAAAGCAGAGATTATTTAGCAGGCCAGTGGGGAGGTTTTAATCATCCCAAACATCCTGGGACAGTCTATTCTTAATTATAATTTATAGCACTTAGCACTTTTACATGTTCTAAGCATTTCACAGACATTAACTGGGGGCTAGGACTGCTTCGGAGCAGAGACTGGCACTGCGATCTCTCCCAGGCCTAGCAGAGAGGTGGGGTTCAAGGACCAGGCTTTCCACAGCCTGCCCTCATTCACTGCCATGTCTGCCCAGGTACTTCCAGCCCCTTATCCCACCTCACAGTTTTCCTCTCAAAACTAGAGTATGTCCCTGACACAGTCTTACTTTAAAACCGCAGTCATCGAGCTGCTGACCCAGGGAGCATGCCTATTTCCCCAGAAGATACAGTAAATAATCACCACTGTCAAGCAGGGCAGCTAGGTAGGGAATTGGCCCCATTTCACAAATGAGGCAGCTGGCACAGAAAGCATAGCTAATTGGTAAAGCTGCGAACGCATTTCCCGGCTCCAACCTTCTCTTGCTGGTTTTACAGTAATATTTCCAGAGCATGACTTAGTTTTCAGCAAGTTCAGAGAGGCTAGGAAGCTAAAAGACCCCGACCCTCTGTACTATCAGAAACGCTCCTTGGTTTGGACTTGGCTTACGCAAAATGGGTTGCCCACACAGGAAACACAGCTGGGTCTGCACCACCCTGAGATCCAGCTTCTGCTGGGTTTGTCATCACTGTAACTTTTGCTATCATCATCTACGTGCGCTGCAGGGCTTTAATATGGGGCTAGCATCCACAGTGGCACACAGCAAGCAGATCGTCCATGCAAAGGCTGCAGCAGAAAGATGGACTTTGCGGGATGCTGCAAAGCACCGTGTGACACACCCAGCTGAAAGATGAAGTAAAAAACACAAGTCCGCAAGCCCAATGCTGCTGCTGCCCCTGCGGTCCTTCCGCCTTCCTGCACCCTGCCGCTGGGGACTGTGTCCGTGCTCCCCTTTGCACCACTGCTGCTGCAAAGGGACTGAGTGGTGGGAGCAGACACCCAGCTGTGGTGACAGCAGGGAAGATGTGCGAGGGAGACGTGGGGAAACGTGCTGGAGGAGATGGTAGCCGTCACCTCCAAGATGTTCAGAAGGTTTGAAAAAAACTGGTTCGCAAACGGAACTGAAACTGAACTAAGGGGAATTCAATGAGAGCACTAAGTGGTGGCCACCAGCTATTTAAAGCTTCTTATGCATCTGATGTGCAGCTGGGCATAAAGAAAGGGTGTGCCTGCAGCTTGCACAGACATATCCATGACAGCTTTGAAACAGGGCTTTTGAACACTGCTAGGTACAGCTGCAGCAGTCCAGAGGTCAGCAAGGGCTAGAAACCACCCAAGAAATCAGGGAACAGCTGGGGCATTTCAGGAGAGAGCAGGCATGACTGGTGCTCCTATCAGCCCTAGCTAAGCAGCAAGTATGACCAGAGACAGGGAGTTCAAGATTATTTCAGAAGCCAGTCAAGACTGGACAGGAACTGCAATCGTGGTATCATAGACAGACACACAGATCTATTACACAACCTCCAGCCAGGCTACCACTTCTCAGCAAGAATTCAAACTACCTAAGAGATACGTTGGCATGGAAACGACCCCTATAACATTCCTTGTTGGTCCTTTATACAGGGCAAGTCTTCCTATACCATGCCTTTGTTCCCAGGGAGGTCTGAAGCCAGAGCTGTGAATGCCTGCAGGCACTAGAGGAGCCCAGGTCCTCCCACAAATGGGGCTCCTGACTGGTGGCAACCACAGCCTGGCTTGAGTTGTCCTGTTCTCCCTCCTTCCACCCTCTGTGTTCAGATGGATCCTGCCTAAAAGCAGCTGTGGTCTTATTTCACCAGTGCTGGCCCCCCATCATTTTTTTTTTCAGAGCGTGGATCACATTTTAATAGAGAGCAAAGCATCTCAAACACCTTCTTATTTCCTAGCACAACCCTTGCAACATCTGTACAGCACGCTCCTGGCAATGGCTGCGATTGCTTACATGGAAAAGTCCCATTAAAGAAGTGTTTTAGCACTGGACTTTGGTTTTGTTTTTCAGACTCAATTTGATGGGATGAACCAGCACTGCAAATCCCTGAGGCGCTCTGGCAGGCATTTCCAAGACCCCTGCCTGGCTCTGAGCTGCTATTTGAGGTCCTTCACACAGCGCTTTAACCCCTCTTGATGCTCCTCCCTGGGAACCTGTCTCTAGCGCCCAATTGTTTGACGCAGAGATGGTTTTCTAACTGCCTAGCCTGAATTTGGTTTCATGGTCCTAATGCCAGGCTTTACTACTCCGAGATAATTAAAGCAAATCCCTTCCTTTGCTTATATTGTTCCCTTGAAGGTATTTGTAGGCAGAATGCTTGTCCTTGCTGAACCGTCCCTTTTCCACTCCACGTGCTTCCCTGTGCAGTCTCTCCCCATACCTTCTTGGATTGCTTTCATCAACTATGCACACCATTGCATAGTTGGGTCATCTTTCTGTTCCTCCGATCTCCCTTTGGGAGCAGGATCATCTTGGGACTCCAGAAAAACCCCATCCTGCTCTGGAGCAGGCAAGGGGCTGCAGCCCCACTCCTGACACACTGCCCCGGCTGGGGCTTGGAGAGCATTGGGGGATCCTGGCTCATCCCTGCATGGATGCTGGGACTAATCTTGGTGACAGCAAAGGGTGAAGGGACCAGGAGAGGAGGGAAAGCTGGTGAGTGTTCAGTTGGGATATTCAGGGGGGCCTGTCCACCCTGCTTTCAATCTGTTGCAGGGGTGCCAGCTAATGAAATTTAATGTATTATTGGCCAGATTCTATTTTTTCTGCCATTTTTTCTGTGACTGCTGCGGGTTGTTTTCAATAGCTCTTGGCTTATGAGATATTTCTTTTTTTAATCAAAAAAATTAAAATCCTTAAAACTTTGATTAAATTAAACGAAATGGACTTTGTTCTCTACTGGAAGCTGTTTATGTAACATCTGCTTTAAATAACTTTAAAACTCAGTCCATTAAACTGTGCAAAATAAAATGGCAAAATTACAGTATTTGTTGTGATTTTGTTTGGGTGTTTTTTGTTTTTTGTTTTTTTTTTTTTTAAAATCAGACCATACCCACCTCCACCTGATTTAGTCCCCAGGAATAGGTTTAGCCCTGTGTGCCCGGTGAAACCCTGGTGTGGCTGGTTGGATTGACATCTGCCTGGTTCACACAGCTGGCAAGGACTGGGCAAAATAATTTAAAACTACTTTTACATACTACTGTTTTCACAGATAAAAACCCATGAGTATGTAGAGTTTGCAGCACTGTTGGCATTAAACGCAGTGTTCTACATCAGATTAGATACCCAAGCTCACGTGTATTCCTGGGGCAGCCTGAGCGGGACTTAAGGGTTTCCCTGTACCAGGAACATGTGCCTAGGCATTTCTTCCAGGATACTTAAAGCTGCGTATGCATATCAGGGTATGCAGGAGGGCTGCACAGACAAGCCCCCGATCGTCTCACAGGTGGGCAATGATGGGTTAAAGAGCCCACCTCTATTCTGTGCAGGAGCTGGAGGAGTTCCTGTAGGTGACCCTGCTGCTTTGGCCCCCCAGTTCCCAGCCCAGCTCCCTTCAGCTGCCTGCCCTGGCGCCTGTGTCCTGCTTTCTCATAACCTCCCTTGCCTCCTCCTCCTCTTTATATATTCATGAAGCGGTAGGGACAGGGATAAATAAAAACTGAGCAAGCCAGAGCGACAGCACAGGAAGAGGAACTGTCTGCGCCGGCGGGTGCCTCGCTCTGCACCGCCGGGACAGATCCTGCCTCTTTATCTTTGCTGGGATAGTGCTGGCTTGCAAGAGAAAGAGAGAACTGTTCCCTGCTCTCTCGGGCGGCAGCTGGACGAGCTCTGGATGCGAAGAGGAGGAAAGTTAACAGTAAGTGAGTCAGTCTCATCAGGGATAAGATAGCCCCTTCTAGGATATTTCTATTGCTAAGTTCAGAGCCAGACCTGACATGGGGCTGCATCTACCTTCCCCCCACCCTCCCCGTTCCCAGCAGATTGCTCCCCCAGCACCCATTCATCTCCTGGGACCCGCTAATGGGGCAGAGGCTGAGGGGTTGGAGGCACCAGAGGTAGAGGAGAGGCTGGAAGCAGAAAACACATGCGCAAGCAGGGACTTACTATGTAATTCACAGGGGACCATTTCAAAGTGTTGAATCTTTCTCCAGCCTGTTTTGGTCTGGAAGGACTGGTGTGGAGGGTCACTAAAGCCTCGTGTTGAAGGATTATATTGCAGCTGTGCTTTTTTTGGGAAGGGTAAAGTTCTCCGAGTTCACATGTGCCTGTCTCCTGTGATCTCTTACTACTCCCATGGTCTCCCTTCCATCCTTTTTCTTCTGGGATTGCAAGGAAGGGACACACCTCTGTCACTGCAGGGAAGCCAGCGGTTTTCTGCCCATAAATGAACCCCTCTGATACTTGGAATATACTATAGGAGTGCAACAAGGTCTTGACTGTAGAGAATCAGGATCTGATTAGCTCAACCAAAAAACAAAAGCAACTCAAGTGCTACAGCCCGCTGCTTCCCTCCCTGGGACACTAGCAGCATGGCCAGCACCTTGTCACCAGCACACCTTATTCTGAGGGGGCTCCATCCCAGCTTGCAAGCCACAGTCCTGACCTCACCACTCCCCCGTTCCAGGGCAAGACCTTTGCCAGATTGCAGGTCTGTGCGATGTGCTGCCAGCCCCATCCAGGGAGCAGCACCTCCTCTCCACCCTGCCCACAGTCTTGCTGTGTGCAGACAACATCATGAGGAGTGCATGAATGCATAGTCCTAAATACAGGGGACACGAGTACCAGATGCTCCCCTAGTACTGAACATCCAATTAACCCACTACTTCTGCAGGACGGGCCAGCAGTTTAATGTCCCAATGGGTCATTGCTAAGATGTCACCTTCTGACCTATGCTAGTGCTCCAATTTTCTTTTATTCCTTCTCAGGTGCAGTGCCAAGATGAAGCCTCCATCTGGGCAAGGCATAAGGCTAGCATACCTTCTCCTGAATTTGGCTTCCCTCTGCCTTTCCACCCCATTCTGGAAGGACCGGGACTCCCTAATGCAGGAGGAGAAAGCCCATCAGACAGGTGGAAATTTGCTCCTGAGCAGACAGGAACAGCAGCTCAGTACAAAGCTTGTAAACCTCAAGAAGGAGGAGGTTGCAACAGCCATGACTACAGGACAGTTTCCTCCAAGCATGCACTTCTTTCGGGCAAAACGCCTCATTGATCAGAGCACGGTGTTCAGCATCTTAAAGCGCATGCCAAAAGGTAGGCTTGGCCTGCTCATCTTAATAATCCTCCTCTCACCTTTTGCTTTCTAAGCCAGAGCTGGGACAAAGCATGAGGAGACGTGGCAGACCTTTGGCTGCAGGCGAGCTTACAAAAGCTGTAAATCATGCTTGCTGTGTTCCAGGAAGAGCCCTGCCTCTGAGCTTGGGGACAGGGCAGGGGGAGAGAGAGGAAGAGGGGGATGGATTGAATGAATACACATTTCCAGCAATTGTAACATTTGCTCTAACTTACAATATGGATCCTTCAGCCTTTCAAGTGTGGAGAAAGGGCAGAGGAAGTGAAGACAACAAGACATCGCAGACACTCATATTTGTTCAGCATGTTCCAGCCAGGGCCTTTTCTTTTTCCACACATACCACAGACATGCTACCAACCTTGCCTTAGCCCACTTCTTAGCCAAAAGTGCTGTATCCCCCAATAAGTTTTTGTGCAGGTGGTTCTGTATCAGGCCTAGAAGTCTACTGGAAAGCCTAGGGGCACTCGAAGAGGAAGGTGCTATCTCCAACAACACAAGTTTTTTTACTCATTGAATGGAAGTCAAAGCCTGGGTTGATGTGACCTGCAGACTATGATATAGAAGCTATTGTTATTCTCCCACTTAATCTTTCTTAATCAGATTCTGTTCTGCGCACTTATAGGAGATCTCTGCTCATAAGGGCAGGCATTTCTCCTTTTGTCTTTAGTTTAGAGATGTCGTTTCTCCCCTGTCGTGCAGCAAGTTATTTGGTACAGGGGCTGCCATCCCCTGTATCAAAAGGGGCTTCTGCACTCTGCAGCACAGACAGTTTTTAAGGCATTTGGAACATTCTAGGTTAGAAAATGGCATGAGATTGTCCAATACCTTCACCACATCACCCTGTGCATCCTCTGATGAGCAGCTGGGACACAACAGCATTTGAAAGCTCAGTGCTCTGGGTTGTGATGGAAAGGAGGAGAGGATATTTTTAGCCAAGTGGAAATCCAAGCCACCTAGGCTATGTAGCAGGAAGCCTGGTGTCTCCACATCCCTGAGCTGCTGACAGTTCAGCAAAGAAGCAGGAGGCTGAGATGATCACAGGAGGAAAGCCTTGACTCCTGACCGACTAGTTTCTCCCTCTGCACCTCTGGCTTAGTAAAGAAGCATTTGAACTAGGTGCTTTCTTTAACTGAAGATAGGAGACAGTTGCAGTGGACATTGCTAATATCCTTGTGGCTCTGAACACTATGTCCACCTTTCCAGGTGGTCCCTCTTTAGATTCAGAATCCCATGGCCTTGCCCACATGGCTACCTGGAAACAGGTTGGTGGCCTGCTTTGGAAGATTTGGGAGTCAGCTTCTCCACAGAAGCATTTTTCACTTGCAAGGTTGTGACACTGGCACATGGATAAAATTATCTTCCTCACTTTCCAGCTTCTCCCTCCCAGCCTCTGGTGTGGGATGAGGATCCCTGGCTTGTAGCATCCTAATGTTACCATAAATAATGGGGATGCCAGAGTTGCCATTACCCTTTCATTGTTGAATTGAATAGTAAAGAATTTAAAAGTACTCCACTCTTCAATGGGGTATCTTTGATACCAAGGAGGAATCAAAACAAAAAATTAACTTTTCAGTCCAGGAGATGTTAAAATAGGTTTTCAGAATCTTTGCAAGAGCTGCAAGTTTTTAGCTTCAAGATCACATCCTTGTAACTGCTCGAGTAGGACCTAGTCTTAGAGGCCTCAGTCTTGATCAGAGCCCCTGGGGAATTACTGTTGTTTCAAGCACTATTGTAATTTCTATTGCTGCTCACATAGGAAAGAGGGTGGCATTGCCAGTGAGAGGAGGGTCAGATCTAGACAGCTGTGGCATGCCCATTCTGTCACTCTATCTCTGGTCAGAGCAGTAACCAGAGTTCACAGAATCACAGAATCATTTAGGTTGGAAAGGACCTTTAAGATCATCAAGTCCAACCGTTAGCCTAACACTGCCAAGTCCACCACTAAACCATGTCTCTAAGCACCACATCTACATATCTTTTAAATACCTCCAGGGATGGTGAGTCAACCACTTCCCTGGGCAGCCTGTTAGTAAGAGATTGTAGACATTATAGTCTATATTAGATTAGTCCACTATAGATTATAGTCTTGAAGGTTCTCCAATACGACATGCATTCCAGTCTTTTGTTTTGTTCCTCCTACTCATGTTCTCCCTTTACTCCTAAGGGCATCAAAACTATTTTGACTATGAGGTCTCCCCTAGGCTAATAAAATATATATCTGGAAAACTTTAGCTCTCACAGTATCTTCCCTTAACAAAGGTGAAGTTTAGTTCAAGCACCAATAACATAAGAAGTCTCTGCAAAAGGAAAGATTTTAGCAGAACGAAAGGATGGGCTGAGGAAGATGAGCATGTGGAGAACACTTCCTATGCCAGGAAGACTGGCAGTTGCCAACATACTGCACAATAACAGAGCATCCCAAAGGCCGTCTGTGCTGGGAGCAACAGATGTACAGCATAAGTGAGCATGCTTTTGATAAGGGGTAGAAGTAGATGGTACTTCTGCATTTGAGTGCAATTCCCCAGTGTGTCATGGTCTGGGATTTTAGTGTACATCAGAGTTTCAAAAAGATGAAAGAAGACTAGATGCAAAAATTGAGGCTGGGATTCAACCAGCTTAAATACAGAGGCTTGCTTCAGGTCTGCCAGCCAGCTAGTATGCCTTGTAAACTGCTCCCTACTGTGTGAATTCCTCTTTAAATCAGTGGGGCCTGAGCCAGCTCACAGCAAAGTCTGTCTGAAAGACCTTTAATAACTCGGAGCATTTTCCATCCCAGTGGAGAAGTAGAGCTCCCTATTGATTTCCCCCCTCTCTCTGCTCCCAGGGAGCTGTCACACTCTGCCTGCCCTGCGTTTGATGTGGAGGGGGCCACATCCCCCAGCATGAGGGAGGCAGAGCAGCCACTCCATCTCTGTGTCAGGAGAGGTCACTCACAGCTATCTAGAAGCACTTCCAGATGCCCGTGGATGAGCAAACTCAAACTATTATCACATTAAAACTCCATTCCTTCTTTTCAGCTCTCTTGTCTCATTAGGATATACTTTTCTTCCCACCAGGTGCTGTCTTACACCTGCACGACTATGCCATCTTGAGCGTGGACTGGCTGGTGTACAATGCCACCTACCTCCCCGACTGCTACATCTGCTTCACCCACACAGGCACCGTTCGGTTTCGCTTTTCCAAGCCTCACCCTCCTCACCCAGTGCCAGCCCAGTGCTCCCAGTGGGTTTTGCTGGAGACTTACCGGAAACAGCTGCGCAACGTGACAGAGTTCGATAACAGGTGAGCGAAGAGGAGTTGCAAGCTTGCCAGTACATCATGATAGCATTGTGTAGCCAACAGGAGCATTCTGGTCCAACCTTCCCATTTGCTTGCTGCTCTGAAAGTGGGGAAGTCTGTTAAGGGCTGCATACATAGAACAAGCAAATAGCAATATAAGGACTTGAAGGTTGCAGCCTTAAGTACACCAGAGTTAAAGACTATCAAAATTGCAGTTCTCTGTGCATCCTCACTCTGGTCCTTCGCACAGACATGTTGAAGACAGTGGTTTAAGCAGATTTATATGACCTTTCCTGACCTCTCCTCAGCACCCAGGTTGGATGTGCTCCCAGCATGGGACAGGGCTGCATGGTGAAAGACCTCGCCTCATCCATTGAGGTACCAAGAAACAGGATGAGGAAGTCAGGTAACTGAGGAACAGGCTCTTCCCTACAGCAGAGAAGTCATTTGTAAAGTCATCGTCTTGATTCAGAGCAACAAGTTGGACAAACTACTTATGTTAGTTACTGCACTAGCAAAAAAACCCCACAGCAACCCAAAAGAAAACCCAACCCAGCCTCCCCCTCCAAACACCATCCTTGTTTTCTGAGGGTGCTCTTTGAAACTCCACTAGTACTCACCATGCTGAAGCATGGGGCATGCATTCCCAACAGGACCCTCAGGCACCAGGAACTGCAACTTGCTCTCCTACCCTCAGACAAGGGGTTAGGTCTCAGTCTGGGCACTGGCTGAGCCAATGAACCCTACACACAGGTCCTCTGCCTGGTAGCACCCTCCCCACCTCAACACCCTCCTGCTAACAAAGCTTCTCCCCTTACATGCAAGGCCTCCTACAGCTGTCCAGGAGCTCATACCTCCAATGGCTCCCCAAGGCATCACTCAGTCTCTTGCAGGGGCTCCCCTCCCTGCAGGCAGCTCTTCTCTTAACTCCTGGCAGCCTTTTATCAGGACCAGGTGTTAGTTGGCTGCTCAGCAGCCACCTTCCATTTAATCACTCACAGGTCGGGGGGGGAATAGCCTGGCTCCCCCTCCAGCCGGTGGTGGCAGGAAGAGGGAGCCCTATCTGCCCATCCAGGGGCCACTGATCCCTGGACAAAGCCCTGCCGAAAAGGCCAGGAGGAAGCATGTAGTTCTGGGTGGCGTGCGGGGGGCTGGAGAGAGCACGCTAAATAATGCATGAAGTCAGACACTGAGTGATGAGGACAAAGGAAAATATTGAGTAGCGATCCATTCACAGGGTACCACTGTCCACAGCGCTCTGGGGGCTGGGGTCCCACAGAAAAAAATAGTATGGGGTGGCTTGTAATTAAAGACAGTATCGCCATGCCGACACACGAGGAGAAGGCTGGATTAAGGTGACGCGGGTGACCTTAATTATGGCATTTCCTAAGTGAAACTTCATGGTTTTTACTGTGGTGTTCTTCAGTGAGGGTGCGTGCTCTTAAGTAGAGGCCTGTTAACGCTTAGGGAGCTGGTATCCCCTCCCCATGGAAGCTGTCTGGGCTCTGTGCCCTACAGATCTGGGAAGGAGGTCAGGCTGGGAAGCTGAGGAGCTGCCAGACCTTTGGCATGGTATTGCCCTCCCTTTCCAATAACAGCAAGGGGCAGGGCAGAGGGAGATGACTCTCCGGGGCACCCACCACCCCTCTGCTGCAGAGGTCTGAGCGCTTCCGGAAGGGAAGGAGAAGGTACTGCCAGAGCCAGGGCTCTTGACCTTTTATACCCTGAGGGTCAACTGGCCTGACATGTGATGGAAGAAATAAGATCCAGTGAGAAGTCATTTATCTATGTCTTCCAAAGAGAAAACTGGTTCCCAATTAGCTCCCTTCCATTTCTACTGGGAGTGATGACGAGGGAAAGGCCATGGCACCATCTCTCTTCAACCCCACCAGAAAACCCATAACTAATGTGCAAGAGATTGGATTTTGAAACAGCTTCACTTCCTTAAAGCCCAAGCAATCGCACTGGGTATTTCAGAACCGTCTCAGGAGCAACCCTTCATTGTATTTGGTTTTGGTTGTATTTCCCTAGTGTGATGTCCGTTTCTGACTGAGGCTAGAGGCCACGGCATCCTGTACACCTAGGAGGGTGGAGCTGTGCATTGGTTGGTTCCCTATGGCCCTGTTTGGGAACACGACTTCTTTTCAGAGGCAGTGTTATACCATTCTTCTTATTATTAGTTGTCTGACAACACCTAGTAGCCACAAGTCAGAGCAGGTCTTCAGAGTGACAGGCACTGCACAGGGACACAAGAGAGACCCCCCTACAAGGGTTTCCCCAAGGGCAGAGGGGAAACTGAGGCAGAGACCAGTGAAGTGATTTTCCTCAGCAAATGTGTGCCAGAGCCAAGAACAAACTTGGATCTCTCACATCCTGGGCGCCCAGACTTACTCATTGTAATGATTGTATGCTGTCCTTCATTTCTTGCCCTTCTGCGCTCATCACCACAAAACCGCAGAGGAGTCATTACACATAATGTGCAAACACATGAACAACAGCCACATTGAGGCGCTTCCCCTCCTATTTTCATCTAATCCCCGGGTACTACTCTAGGGGTTAGGAATGTTTTTTGGCCGCCTGGAAATAGGTCTCCAGCCAGGAATAGGCACCAATCTGTTCTGCTTCTCAGTTTCTGGAAACTCTCCCAGTCTCTTGAACATGTGCATCCCAGGCTACCTCTTTCCTGCACTCCTCTTTGCCCTTGAGCACTGACAAGCTGAGAGAAAGCAGATGTCAGAGGAAGGAACGGATGGATAGTTGGGTGGTTTCAAGGAAGTATCAAGGGAATATGGCAGCAGGGAAGGGCTCTCAAGCAAGACAGGGTGGATCAGCAAATGTGAAGGGAACAATGGGAACGTTTCTGAGAGGCTGCACCTCTTTCACCTTCCTGCATTCCTGACCACAAAGAGGAGAGGGAGAGAGGTATCTGCATTACATTTTTGCTGTTTGTATTTTTAGGCACATATGCATACATATACATATGTGTGTGTGTGTCTTTTGGAAGGAAGTCTTTTTGATTGTTTCCCTCAAAAGAAGGTTTAATCATTCCTATTCAAAACACACGTCTTACGGGCCAAGACCCTGGAGTATTCTGTTACTGGTAAGCTTCCAAAAGGATGCTATTACGAGAGTCAGGAGACCATGGGCCAGGAGACAGAGAAAGGAAGGGAATTGTGTTTTGAGACTTAAAAGAAAAAATAATCTTCACTTATTTACTTCACAATCAATTATGATATAGGAGAATGCCATTTTTTTCCTCAAGATGCAACATAATGGCCACTGTCTTTAAAGCAAGAGCACGCCCCTAGATATTTAGGGAAACAGCACTGACATTCCAGATATTTGTAAAATACCACTGCACAACCCCAGCCTCCACCAGCCCGAGGATTAAGGCCGTGCCCAGCAGCACAGCTCCGGCAACCCAGCGGAGCTCTCTATCACCAGGATGAAGTCATCTGCGAGGGAGCTGACACCATGGCTGAGGCTGCGGGGACAACTCCCCCTGGGCGCTAACGGCTGCCCAGACCACCATCACCTTCCCCTCTGTGTCCTCTGACTGCCTTATCTCACAGAAAAATAGGGCAGTGTGTGCATTACAAGAGAAAAAAAAGAATAAAAATCCACTACAGAAACAAAGCACTCTGCTCCCTCTACAAGTCTCCCCTTGGGGAGAAAAAGAGGGGACGAGAGACAGAGAGAAAGCGAATGAACCACATGTGACAGATGTTAGTCACACCATTTAATGCACCACTGGAAAACATTCAGATACTATGGTGAGGAGAGGGGTATAATTACCCATAGAGAACAGAAAAAGAAGCAGGAAAAAGAATCCCTTTAAAAACAAGGCAACAAAACTGTTCATTTCTGCATTATATAGCACAAGAAAGCAAAACAGTTAGAGGGGGAAAAAAACAGGAAAAGAGAAACCAAAACCACAGCTGAAAATAAATAATCCTTAGCTCGTCGTTTTAGCTGTGCCCCTTTGGGCATATGCATTGCAATAGCATTGTTCGGTGCATATATGACATGACATGGAAAGCTATTTGTAGTCTGCACCTGATCACTGGTGAGGGCCCATTCCAGAAAAGAAGCAAAAAATGTATTTATGAAGCTTTGCTTCATCTGCATGAGCTACTGATGGCAAAAGCCCCTGAACTCTCAGGAGATTGTCCACTTATCAAGGATGGATCACTATTACACAATAAATCTTCAACAGTTATAGGGATCAATAATCAGTCTCAAAGGGAAGGGGATTATAAAAAAAGCATGATTTGATATATGGGCTTTTAGGAGCAGGGCGGTGTGGGGATTTACTGCTGTTTCTAGCCCAAGAGCACAGGCTAAGTAAACAACCACAAGTTTGTACAGTTAGATTTAAAGGCAGGAAGGGGACCCCTGTGCACACTCGTTGCTGGAGGAGCCGAGTTCTCACAGGACCAGGGGAGAAAGTGGTGGGAGCCCAACTAACCACCTGTCCTTATCTGAAAAGAAGCTGCGCAGGGCGGCGAGAACGGGCTTGCACGGCCTTTTGATCCATGAGGAGGTTTTTCCCTCGGTGCTTGCAGGGCTGGTGGGAACAGCCCCTCTCGGCTCTCAGTTTTGGGCAGGTGCTCTCCGCCGGTGTGCGGGGCTGGCGGAGAGCTGCCCTTTGGCCAGGAGGGGAGCAGAAAAGTCTCTTTTCCCCAGCTCTTTCCACACAAAACCTCTTCTCTCCTCCCCACTGAGCTGCAGCACACCCTTTCCACGGGCGGCTGGCCTCCACCGCAGCTCCCGCAGCTGGATCAGCGCCTTCAAGATGCCCCTGGCTCTTGCATTCCTGGTTTCTAGGGTGATGCTGCGGTATCTCCCGCTGCTGTGTGCTCCCCGTTGCCTGCCCAAAACGCCGCCTGCCCCTGCCATGGTCCAGCTCGGTCCCCTTGGGCTGCATGGATTACTGAACTGTAGCTGGTGTTGCGCAGTGTCCTGTGAGAATGGCACCAAAGCCCCTATTGTCATGAGAAGGAGGGCAGAGCCAAAGTTGCTGTGGAAACCATAACTCTGAATTTTCCTGACTGTTGAGCATTTAAAATCTCATCCTTAACGTGGTATGAGCATTTCTTTATATACAGTTTTCCTTCTAAAATTGTTCCCAGCAAGGAAATTAACAGAGTGAAGAAGAAATGAAACTGCAGCCGCTGGAAGAGGGTTCTTAGAGAGTGAAACAGCAGGCAAATGCTGGGGGAACAGGCTCTGTTTTATGGGCAGCATAGAGGGACTCAAAAGGGATGTCCCTGCCTGGGATGTCTTAGTTTGAGTTTGGACCAGATCACATTTTACATCTATAGGAGGAAGGTTTTTAATTCCATCCACAGAAGCCTCCTGGAAGAAGATAATAAGAGCGCAGATCAAACCTACACCTCCCGTATAAGAGAGCAGAGCACTGCATAAGGATGGGGGCCAAGACATCAAATGTGAAACATTATTAAAGATCAGTAGCTGTTATCGAGGGGAAACAATATACTCGGATGAAAGATGAAGCATGGTTGAAGGTACTTCTATCTGAACCGGCTTAGCCCCTGACACTAGATAAGCATCAGGCCTGGCTGGACTGGTAAGCCCACCTGCCTGCAAGCAACCAGCTCTGTAGCTTGCTGTGATGGCTTCAGTTTGTCCACCCAGGAATGAAGTTAATCACCCCCGTATTGCCATTTAGACTTTGCCTACTGGCCTGAGGAATTTATTACAAACTCTTCTTCAGGTGGCCACCAGCGGAGGGAGGACAGCTGTTGCCAGAGGCAAGGTGTAGGGCAGGATGAAGGCTATCAGCTTGTCAGAGGACAGTGTTGCAGCACAGACGCTCACCCTGTCCTAAATGCAAGCTGTCACCCACAACTAGATAATCTTGCAATTACTGGCTCCCTTAAAGTCTGCTTGATAAAACTACCCGCCGCCTCTCTGGATTTCTGAAAGAGGCTTAAGCACCAGCTGAATCTATGGAGGAAATAAATATGTTTCCATCCCACTAAGGAAAAGCCAGGACCTGCAATTCTTATCAGTTGTTTCCCAGCAGACAAATCTTAAGAAGTTATCAGCAAGGCAGGCAGGATATCAGGTTTGTTCCACTGGAGGGGGGGAAAGGATTTCTGATTCACAATCATTTTCCCCTTGCTTATATTAGATGACATATTTTGACAATACAAAGGTACCAAGGCAAGTTACAGGCTTAGTAAGCAGGTTGATGGTGGCCCAGTACATGGCATCTCCTGTGGACTCAGTCTGCCTTTAGGCGGTGAACAGAGGGCCAGGTGTCATAACTTTTTACATGCATTGAAGATGTTTGGGAGAATGCATTGTTTGCAGGAGTCATGTACTAGCCTGCTTTCGGATTAAGGATACCCCTGGGTAGCAGAGTGCAATTCTTACCATATAAAAACATCATACTTGCTTTTGTAACTCTTTACTCCTCAAGATTTTGCCCACAAAAAAAGGAAGGGGAATGTTTTGAACACCTAGTCTTACCCTGCTTGTAGCTCAATATGTAGCGTATGACTTCTTACCTGTCAGCTATTACCTGTACCAGCCGTTAGAGGAGTAAATATAGGTGGCAGAAAAATGACCTGAATGCTTCCTAGTTGTACCAGTTGTTGTTACGCCTGTTATATTGCAGTGCCAACAGGCTCCGAGTTAGATCTTGGGCACCTGTTGTGGCAGGAATGGCTTTGTACCTTTTCTTACTCCTGTCCAAAGAACACGTGCCTCCTTCAGCACAGCCGCTGCCCTGCTGCACCCCAAAGCATGTGGGTGCGAGAGTGTCACATCCGCAAAGCTTGGTCTCTGACAATAAAACTCACACCTATCTTGGAAGAAGCCTGTTTCCTCCTGTACTGAATACCCAGCTGCCAACCAGCAGCTTTTTGCATGCTGAAAGCCAGTTGTTTGTTCTTCTCATTCTTCCTCTTCTCTTTACCCTTTTCTACAGCTTGCTGAGAAACTTGACCCTGGTGACGGATGCCCCTGAGCTCGCCTACCCTTCTCAGACTTTCATTTGGAAAAGATTTGAAGAAGTCTTTCTCATTGCCTCTGGACTTATCTGCTATGCACCTGTGTTCAAGGCCTATTTCTACCAGGGGCTGCTGGAGCTCTATGAAGATAACATACAGTATGTCGAGATAAGAGCTATCCTGCCTCCGGTACGTATTTTTTGGCTTCTCTAGTATTCTTTTAAATCCTTGTTTCTACATAACTTTTCTCAAGCCCTATCTTGAATTTGGTCTTTGGATGTTTGCATACCTGCCCCTCTAAGGATGCTGGAAAACCTTGATCATATGCAAAGGTCTTTGTTGGAGATTTGCATAGGCAAGGGCTTGAAAGTGAGAGATGCTTTGTTCTTAATGGCTATGGAAGATACCTACTATGGCAAAAGCACAAAACTGCATTATACAGTCTGACTGGGAGCTGTGTTGAAATCCTGCTGGTTGAGAAGGTGTATCTCAGCTTTGTCTGCACCAGAATCACCTGTTCTGTGGCAGCTCTTCTGGAACAATTTCCCGTTTTGAATAGAGACTTATTCTGGAATAGTTACGTTATTTTAAATCCACAGCTTATTTCAGAATGATTTCTCTGAACTGATTGGCAAAGCAAAGTCTTCCACAGTTTGCCTAAAATTTTTTATACATACGTGAAGTATGAACTGCTCCTTTCATTGTCACTAGCACTAAACTCTAAAATAGTTTCAGCTTTTCTCCCTGCGTGTCACCTGGACTTGGTCAGATTGTCCTAAAATCCCATGCTGCCCCAACGCTTTCCCAAGCACCAGCAGACTCCACCACTATTCTTCATCTGTAACAGTTTCTACTTTCCCAGTTGCAATTTCGACACTGCACACACACCTTTTCCATACAGTTCTCCAGACCAGCTCCAAGCAGAGCAGCATGGGGGTGGGAGCTCTGTCAGAGAGGCAGATGCTGTACCAAACCAAATGAACCAGGGCCGCTGCTCCTCACTACACCACCTACCTCCATGTTCTTAACAGTCCATTGCAATGGGAATGAAGCTGCTGTGCAAGGTCCATCCGGCAGCACGTGAAGGACCTGAAGCTGGTGGTGGTGGGTTGCGCATGGGAACGCAAGTAGCAGCTTGCTGATGGCACCACGGCATCCAGTGGATGGAGCAGCCATGCTGACATCCCACTGGTGGCCTGACTCTTGAACATGCCTGCCAGCAACTTCCCTAAATCATCGCCCTTGCATGCAATGGCTGGTGGGCTCCAGCTAGCTGCAGATGAATGTCTGCGCCCCAGCAACCACCACTGCTGCGGGGCAGGCCTCTGCAGCCACCCCGTCAGCAGACAGGCAGGTGCTGTGACAAATTTGGAGCCTGATCTGGCTTTGTGCATGCCTCCTCCCCAATAGCTGGGGAGCAGGGCTGCTAACCCTGCCTTGTTGCGGCTCACGCTGGCCCCATAGCAAAACAGGGCTCAGTGTCAGGGCTAAAGGCTGGCACTCTACCATGGCTGAGATGAGAAGAGTGTATTTAAAAGAAAAAAAGGGAGGGGGAGAAGACCACAAAGCTTATATGTATCTTACTTTGCTGGGGGTTGGTCATGAGCCAGTTGCTCTGATCTCAGTCACCATCTGTCTTTGGGGTACCTGGAAAGAGAAAATAACAGCAATGTCAAAATTCCTGTGCTGTGAGACAGTGTGAGTGCTGGCATCCCCCCAGGTCACACAGGTTTCCGGGCCAAGAGTATCTGCGATGATACAAGTGCGTGGGCCTGACTGGAAAATACCCTGCATTTACCAGCAGCGCTTAGACATGGTTGTAACATCTTTTGAAGAGAGGCTTGGCAGGGAAGATTTGCTTCCCATCCAGCCCCTAACGCTGTCTCCAGACATGGGAGCCTCCAGAGCCCCCAGGCTTGCTCACACCCAGCAGCTCGGTGTGCTGCGAGGTACAGGCAGGCTGCCTGCAGGCTGGGCAGCCCTGCAAGGGCAGCGAGGAGCTGCGAGCACGCTGGGCTGCCGGTCCCGACGGGCAGCGCAGGCAGGGAAGTGCCAGCGAGGCTGGAGAGGGGATGAGAGGGAAGGGAAATGCATCGCTGTGAAAGTCGAGGTGAGCAGGGTATGACGGGAACAACGAGATGCTTGGGTGGCTGGAGAGCCTCTACAAGGCTTGGACAACAGCGCTGACACTCCGCAGCAGCTCGCCTTGCAGCAAAGTCCGCCAGAAGCGGCCCCCAAAGTAAAGTAAATGAAAGTCGGGATTTAGTGCGAAACAGCAAACATTGTGGAAAAGCCCCCCCGAACCCAGCTGTGTTTGCAGATTCAGCTGTGTACAGTCTCACAGTCCCACGGGCTGCAGCAGGGAAAAATAGTCCCTGAGCGTCTGCGGCTGCTGGTGCCTGCAAGGGGGAGGCCATGGTGTGATGGGGTACGGGGGCTTAGTGGGGGGCATCGCTGCAAGGGGCAGCACCAGAGGGGAAGCGAGAAGGTGGAGTGGACCAGTTGAAGGGTGGAGGAGAAGGGTGAAAGAGAAAAGAAAGGCGAGAAGGATAAGAGAGCAGATGCAGTGATTTCAGCCACTGTCTGTGAGCGACTCCAGGCAGGGCCTTTGTGGGTCAGCATCAATCGGGGCCTGCAGGGTCTACACCCCTGCTGAAATCAGGGCAAAAGCCCAGCGTGTAGCTCTGGTAGTGAGGGACTCACAAAGTAAGTTGATGAGACAGAGCATACCAAAAGGATTATTTTTCCCAGTTTGCAGCCAGACAACCGGGAAAGCATGGCAAGACTCAACGACTGACTCAAGGTCACAGAGCAAACCTCTGGCACAGGGGAGCAGAAGCCCAGCCCAGCTGGTAGCTTATGGAGCTCAGCCCTCGCATGCCTTGGGGCTGCCTTGGCTGACAGGCTGCCACTGCAAGGCACAGAGCGTGCGTGATCTGCCAGACAGCTGGACAAAACGCTCCAGCATTTGATACAGACATGAGTAAGAGGTCATGGTCTCCTCTGGGTACTCAAGGGCACTTGCTTGCCATGTCTGAACATGGAGAAGCTTGTTTCTTGTGTTACACAGGAGGGAGAAAAACCACTCCTTGGTTCTTGCCAGCTGGTAAGGGCTTCAAGAAGAAAACGTTCTGCACAGATTTAACGGCTTTTTTCTGCCCTATTGCCAGGACCGCAACACATTGCTTCTGCTAAGATTTTCCTCAGTTTGTTTCTCCCACCCTCCAACAAAACACCTCTTCCAACTTCTGCTTGCCATGTGCTTTTCATCCTGCAGGTGTATGAACTGGATGGCACCCGCCACAATAAATCATGGTCTGTGGCAACCTATCGGGAAGTGACCAGACAGTTTGTGAAGGAGCACCCTGACTTTCTTGGAGCCAAGATTATATTTACAGCACACAGGTAGAGGCTGAGTGGGGCTAAGAGTGCCTATGCATGGCTGGCTATGCTATGGCAGAGGCGGCAGAGGGGAGAGAGGGGTCCAGGCAGCGCCAGGAGAAGCGATGCTGCAGGCCGGGCTGAAGTGCCACACTTGGTTAGCAATGCGCACGTGCGTTGTCAGACCCAGGGTATTGACTCCCGAAGCATTCCCTGGCATGTGTAAAAGGCTGAGGATGAGAAATCATCTGTATAAGTCTGCGTATGTGCAAAGCGACCTGGGTTAGCTCATGGCATGCACCAGAGAGACAGGCATCTGCGAGCCCTGGGTGCGGGAATGAGCAAGGGGAGGGCTGCTTGCGTGTTTGCACGTCCAAGCCCTGCGTGCTCTCTTCCCAAGCCTGGACATACTCCTCCTCTCTGCAGAAGCTGAAGCAGTGAGAGCAGTGCCCGAGTATGGGCATTCGGTATTGCAAAGGTCCTCGCAGGACCCTGCAAACACTGTTCTCCTGGCAGCCTTTGTATGGTATGTTCGTGCTGCTGTTCACAGGCAGGCACAAGGCTGTTCTCCAAGTCAGCCAGATGCCATGAAGTCATGTGAGGTGGTCCTGAGCAAATATAACAGACCTCTCAGCAGCACTTACTCAGTCTGGCTTGGCATGATGCTGTTTCCAGTTCAGAGCTGGCTTGGCTCTGGCCAGCTTGGGTACGGACAGACTCTGTCTGCAAAATGCTCTGGGATGTTTAAGTCCGATAGGGCTGGAAGAAATCTAAATTCAAAACTCTCTTGAAATGCAACTACTGTCCCACATCCCAGCAAAACAGTCAAGAGGAAAAAAAAATTGTTGTGTTCCCTGCTTGATAGATGGGAAAGCCAGTGAGTCTTAGACAAGTGTGCCTCAACTCAAGTGACAGCAGGGTCTAGCCAGGCATTTCCTGGCCATTCAGGGGTTTCCTTTCATAATATCAATTTTCTACTGCTGTTACTCTGGAGAGCTGAAGCTGGTTGTCAGATTCAGGAGCAACTTGTGTTTTGGAAATACCCCTTGGGGCCCCATTTCACAACTCAAACCCAAAGAAGGCAGGCCCATGGGAGTGAGCCTCTGCACTGCTTTCTCTCTCTTGCTCTTTAGGATGCTGAATGTTTCCCAGATTAAAGAAGCCATCGTCACTGCCATGGCACTCAGAGCCCGCTTCCCAGACACCCTGGCAGGCTTCGACCTGGTAACTTTATTTCTTCTGTGGCTTCGAGTTAACCCCTAGAGGTGTGATATAACTACATGTATAGTATGGCATATTTTTATACCAGAGTCAGATCCTCTGCTGCTGTATCGAAATCAGTGTAAAGGAATCGCAAATCCTCCAGCTGAGGATTTTGCTGAGGGTAATTGACAAAACCCCCTGAAAGAATCAGCTCCCTACCCCACAGCATTGTAACTTCACTACAGTTGGCACCTCAGCGATATGTAAATCCCACCATCTTCCAGAGCATGTTCAGAAATACCTTTCCTCTTTCCCCCAGGTTGGTGATGAGGATGAAGGTCATTCTTTGTGGGACCTGAAGGACGCCCTGACCCTCCCATATTCCCTGGGGGTCAACTTGCCGTACTTTTTCCATGCTGGGGAGACTGGTAAGTGTGAGGAGTCAAGGCCTGTTATTGCTTGCAGAGGCAAGAGGTGAAGTCTTGCAAAGCACAGAAGCAGCAAGCGTGTCTGTATTAAGATGATGGGGGGCAGTGCGTGTGTGTATATACGCATGTGTGTAATCAATTTTTCCCTATGCTTCTCCTGATATCAGCTTGTTGCTGTAGCATTCCTACATGGCACCTCCCCTACCTGCTCTTGACTGTAGGCGTCATGTTGCTCAGTGTCATTGCCCTACATGTAACATGCAGTCGTGCTGCAAGAGCTATTGCTGGTGCAATGTAGCCATTTCCTCCTCGGAGCAGTGCTCACTTCCCATCCACAGTGGCAGCAGAATTCCTCAACCATTATTTTACATTTTATTGTGAAGGAATGTCTGAGCCAGCCTCAAGTCTTAACTGAATATACTCATCAAAGTAACTGATTGTTGCCCTTCATTGCTGGGGCAATGTATTATTATTGGCAATATATTATTCAGTCCGTATAGATGGGATTTATCCCAACCATGCATGACCATTGTGTCTAACTAGTGCATCATGCTTATTATATGTTGACATCTACAGAGAAGGTGTCTACAGGTGAGCTAGTTACCCTAGGCTCCCTTTATAGCCATGGACAGTAATAGGCACTTTTAAAGCGTGATACCTCTCATCCTAATGCACAAGCCATTCCCCAGAAATGGTTACTTGTCTTCCTTGACTATGAACAGAGACCAGCATGATTAGCTTAGCTGTAAGAGCAATACTGTGCACATGTAAAGCTGGTTGGAATGAATGGGTATCTCCGCGCTGGGCAATGCCCTAGGCAGATTTGGATCCCTGCTTCACTGAAAATGCAAAGTGGGAACTCAGAGCATGAGCAACCCCCTCACCTTGCACCTGAGACACTTAATAACAAAACCATCTAGCAGTTTGAGAAGATTTCCTCACAGCACTGCAGTGATTCTTACCTGTCTCTGCTCAGACTGGCAGGGCACCTCTGTAGACAATAATGTGCTGGATGCTTTGCTACTGAATACCACCCGGATTGGCCATGGACTTGCCCTCATTAAACACCCAGTAGCCAAAAATTTGTCTCTGAAGAGGGATATTCCTGTAGAAGTCTGTCCCATCTCCAACCAGGTATGTTGGTAAAAGCTTAGGTCTTGGGGCAGGGATGCTGGAATGGGATTTACCATAGCAGCTAGGAGCAGCAGGGAGCTGGAGTCAGCTAGATGTTTTGTTGCACCCAGGCTGGCTCAGTTTCCTTTGCACCACATTACCCTGCAGTCTGTTACGCAGACACATGATGTGTATGTATATGGCTTGTAATGTATTCAGCTCAAAATAATTTAAACTTCCTATCCAGGGGAATCTGGGAAGGCAGTCCTCCCTAGTGGAGATGAGGCCCAGAGCCAGGGAGGTGCCTAAAGAGATATAATGGAAAATACCTCAAAGCTAGGAGGGCCAGAGGCTGAGAAGCTGAGATTGCAACTGGGAGCCCTTTTGTTTTATAGAATTCATAACCAGGGGGAACTCTTTTGCAACACATTAGTGTGGTGCCCATTGTCCCCTGGGCGCAGCAGAAAGGATGCTCTGGGGTAGAGATGTACCGGTGTGAGCCTTGAGGGAGAGAACCCTGATACCAGCTCCAGATGCCCTTGGATAAGAATGTTCCTGAAATGCTCACAATCAAATTGTTATAAATAAGCAGAAGTTATTCACCCCACTGGCCTTGATTTAGGTGATAAATTTAAGAAACTAATCTCCTTGGATAGTCAGTGGAGACAAGTAGGCTCCTCCTTCAGTAGCTCAGAGCAGAATGCCTAATATGCTTGGAACAGCCCTCTGGAGACTCTTCCTCCCTGGTGACCACCTGCTGACACAGGCAGCTATAGCAGGTATGCAGTGCAAAAGGTGCCACACAGCAATAACCTCATGCGGTGTTGTCTCCCACCCTTCCCCACCAAGGTCCTGCTGTTGGTAGATGACTTGCGGAACCACCCTGCAGCCAACCTCATGGCTGAAGGGCACCCCCTTGTGATCAGTCCTGATGATCCCCCTATCTTTGGGGCAAAGGGAGTCTCCTATGATTTCTATGAGGTGTTCATGGCCATCGGAGGAATGAATGCCGACCTGAGGACCTTAAAACAACTTGCACTCAACTCCATAAAGTAAGTTCCTCACCTCTCTTATCTAGCCATAGTAATGCTACAGGGACTATCAACTTGCTCCCTGAAAACCTGTTTTATCGGGATTTGGCCCCAGAGTTTCCTCTGCCACATAAACTGGGCTTCTCTTAATCCTAAGTCTCCTCTGTGTGTCTCCTCCAAGGGCAGGACTCAGGGACCCCAGAGGCTCCTCTGCCCGTGCCCTTGAGTGCCTTTCTCTAACTCAGCATCTCAGTTTATTCTTCCCTTTTCCATCCTTTGTGAAGTTGCCTCCAGCACCTGGTTCTGGGTATGGGAGAGATGTTATGATTTTGTGTCATTTGTCTATTTCTGCCCAAATTTGACTTGCTCTGGTGTTTGCCATGGCCCACTGGGAAAACACAGGAAAACAGTCTACCAGCATGTAGTTTGGGTGTGTTTAACCACTTATTCTGTTTATCTGGACAGCTATACATGTCCCAAAATATTTTGGATACGGTGCCCAGGGTCTTCCTGCACATTCCTAGAGTCTTGTCTGTTTGCCAAATCCCGTGCCAGTCCTCATGCCAATCCCTGGTCCCCACTTGGCCAGGGAGACAACAAATACTCTTATTTCCTACTGATTTGGACCAAGCCCAGGGGACACCCGAAAGCAACAGCAGCGCTGTCTCTTCTCTACTAGTCACTGGGTGCCACCCAGTGAATCTTCAGCTTTTGCAGACTGAGCTGTTTGTCCTCAGGGTGAAGGACTCGGTAGCTGTTGATATGGCCACGATGCTTCTCGGCTCAGTGCGAGCCCAGCCAGCAGCGGCTCAAGGCTCTTTACACTGTGTTACTCTGTGAGGCATAGGCACATCCCACAAGGCTTAATCTGTTGCTGCTTTCTGCCTTTTTGTTTTGGTCACTGATCTTGAAATAGCTGCCCCCTTGTCTCCTGTCTGATACTGACTTTTCTCCTCCTCACAGATACAGTGCCATGCTACCGGGTGAGAAAGCCAAGGCCAAAGAGGTCTGGCAGAAAAAATGGGGCCAATTTGTGGCTGACCTCTCTGATAGCTTTTTGAGGGAGCTTTAGAGGGGAGGAGACTCATCTCAGAAGGCATTTGGCAAGGCAGAGTGAGCCAGGCTTATTGCTAAGAGAGAGACTGCTTCTTCCATGTCCCCTGAGCAGATGAACGAGCCTCAAAGTCTCACCTGGCAATGGGCGATTCTGGTAAGCTAGGCTTAACGGGCTTAATGCTAAGAATGAGCTGTGCTATACCGTGAAAGTCATGGACTGGAGGTAAAATGGAGCACTTAGCCTATAATAGCAGCAACAAAAGAACACCCCACTCAAAATAGTCAAAACAGTTAAAAATTGCCAGTCACCAAATCCTGACATCCTTATTCAGGAAAAACATGCTTTCTAATTAGAGTTCGCGAGAGATTGCCAACATGAGGACCTCTGGATTTCGCCTTATCATTACAAAATGCAGACCTTGTCTGGAAACAGCTAAGACAAACATCCCACCACTTGGGCCACTGACCTTCAGGACAGCAAGGACTGAAAATGACTCTTGTTATGTTTAACCCTGGGCCTGCTGCCAAAATAGCACTGCTAGGTTGAAGAACCAGTCATAGGTCTGATGTCTGCTATTTCAGGACCTACCATGGCTGGAAACAAGCTGATGGAACTCGCTCCCAGAACATTTAAGCCTGGTTGCACCATGATCATAAGGCCAAAAAGAGGTGCCTCGGTTACTGAGAATTTTTTTTACTGCAAAATCTTTTCCTGTCCTCTGGTCACAAGGAAGTTAAAACACTTTTCAGCTGAGAAAAGACACCCTGGTTTCCCAGATCCAGCTTAATTAAAGCTGTCACCCTGCACTGGGCCATGTTAACACACAGGCCTCTGCGTTTATACAAAGCGCCTTTTAATTTCAGGGGTTCCACTACCTCCTTTGTCACCTAACTCAGGCTGCAAATGTGGCCTTATTTGGCCTGTTGGATGGATTTTCACCTTGGTGGAGAACTACTCTCACACTGTGGATATCAATACGATCACTTGGACCTTTGTCATTTCCAGGTCTTTGGCAAAAAAGTATTGCACCAACTATACAATAAATAGTGTCTGGACAAGCAGACTCCTTTGCTTAACAACATCAAAAATATCAGGAGAAGAACTACTTGCAGGGAGATTAAAAAAAGAAATCTTAATCAGCATGCTAAATAAATTCAGCAAAATCCTTCAGCACACATACCCCAAGCACGCAGCCAGGATCAACCAGTACCTCTCTCTGCCTTCGGTACAATCCTGCTGGTTTGCATCAGCCAAGGGAGCATTTACAAAAGTTCCTGCTGAAAGACGTCTCCCTCCTCAGAGCCTCATGTTTGTGAGGGCTGTCATTTCCTGATCTGACCAGCTTGGGCAAATTGTCTCTCTTTATGTTTTCTGCTAATTGCCCCAAGCTGCCTGGCCATAGTGTTTATTTCCACTGACCTTGGTTGAAACACCTTAGCAGGAGGCAAATATACTTACTACAGAAGTGGATCAAGCTGCGCAGCCCATGTGTCTCATGTTAAATTGCCCACATTTCACAGGCTGCAAGTTCATCTCTAGTTATCCCAGGGGAAAAAAAAAAAAACAACCCCACACTACAAACCCCACAACAAAAAGCAAATAAAACCACAACAAACCAAAGTGTCTACATTGCAGAAGCCAGCAATGCAAACCACAGAAAGCAAAAAGCAAGAACCCAGTCACACACCTCACTAACCGAGGGGGTTGAGTACCTCACACCCTAGCCCTTTTCAGCCACAGGTGCCTCTACTCCAGCTCTCTCTGCCCACATGCCCCACACCTTCCTCTAAAGCACCAGCACTGGGCCTTGATGCAGGTTTGGTCCTGGGATGAGCTTTATACTGGTGGAGGAGCCAGAGTAGAGACACTTTTCCTGCTCCTCCATGGGTGTTGCATACAGAGCTCAGTTGAAAGTCCCCATGGTCAGATGGTCATGGTCAGATTATAATGCTGACTTGGGAAATGCCTTTTTTGTAATGCTGCTGAGGAAAAGTGCTGCAAACGGGTGGAATGGCTGCTGACCAGTGACCAAAAGCCCAGTCCTTCTGAGCCCCCTGATCTTTCAGCTTTATTATATGTGGATGGTGGAAGATCTTTTATTTGCCATGACTTGATTCTCCCCTAAGTGAGCCTTTTTGCTGCCAAGGTGAAGCTAATTACTACAGAGCCAGTGTGGGAGGAGCTGAGTTCCTCAGCACAGGTTGACCTGTGTCCCTTCCTTTTCTACTACAGTGGAAAGGTTTCAGCTCTTCCTGCACATGGTTTCTTGAGGGCTTGAACAACTGATGGCCTTCTGGTTACCTGTAGTCCTCCCTCCTCATTACCTGCATTAGCAGCAGGGCTAGATCTTCTGTTTGCCAAACACTTGCTGGGACCAGTTTACCTGTTGTGTCCAGTTTGTTCCTGCCTCCCTAGGAAAAGCCTGTTGTACACTTGGCCATTTACCTACTTCGCATCAGGAAATGTGACGTGATGTGGCCCAGTGCCTGGAGCAACCAGTGAGTGATGCTGTTTAGGATTACAGCATAGAAGTCACTGGGGGTTTAAAATTGTACAAGTCTGAGGTGATCTTCAGATTAAGCCCTCAGAAAAGTGAAACTTGACCCTAGAGGGCTCTGTTTGCATTTGTGACTGGCCTAGTGACTCCACTTCTGCTGAAGATATCCATCTTAGGGTTGGTCAGATAGCAGAAACTTTCCTGTCCTGATCACATATGTTTACATGTGAACCTGAACAGCATGGAGGTGCCTGACTCCAGGGGTGCAGCCTTCCTTGGATCCCTCCTTGAACAGGGCATTGCCATGCGTGGTGACTGCAGCTTCCCAAGAGTCCTCTAGCAATAGATGGGCTTTAACCATTTTTAGGGCCTTAGAGGGTCAGATGGGAGGAGGGTCGGCTATACTGCTGGGGATCAATTCTTAGAGTGTGCCTTAGTTCAGAGAAAGGTGCAAATTGAGAAACCCAGACTGCATCCCCACCTCCCTAACTCTAGGTGTGAGAAAAGGAGGGATTTAGTCTGGACTGCAGCAGTTAAGAAAGATCAGTCCATTCAGATATCCCCAAAGCTTCGGGTAAATTTGCTATGGGGCTTCATCGAAACTCAGCTCTCAGCATTTGCAGTAACATTTCAAGGATTTTGCTGCCAGTCCATTCCTTTACGCGCAGTACCCTGGCTCTCCGCTCGTGTTTGTTGTGCAAATGCAGCACATGTAATTCTTTCTTGCCCGTCTCTTTCAGAACATAGTATGTATTTAAATCTTTAAACCTTTTTCCGTTGTGGGTTTTTTCCTCCCTTTTTTTTTTTTCTGTTAAAAGGAACTGGGGATACCTGTGTTTCATGTGAGGTTTTAATGTGGAATGTGCAGTGGAAGGGGGATGTTTTGTGTCACTCAGTCTGGAGTACAATTACGAGGGGGTTTGAAATGTCTTCACAGCATGGTGCAAAGGGCAGTTTGATCCAGGGGGCTAACCACTGTTGTGTCAGGCCCAAGCCACCTGGCAGAGACATGACACAGGTCTCCCAGCCCCCGCTTCCCCAAACCACATGGTAGCTGCATCCAGCTCTGGGCCGCGTTTTCCTACAGAGACCACCCGACAGACATGATTTGCTTGTGCTACCTCTCCTACCAGCTAGAGGACCTCAAGACCTGAGATGAAAGAGACATTTGGACAAGAAGGGCTGGAGGTAGCCGCAAGGGTGGTGGGAAGCTGAGCAGGGCAGACCTAAAGGGGCAGAAAGTTGCCCATCTTCGGTCTCCATCCAGACTCAGGAGCAAGGAAGGAGAGCAGAAAGTCCATGGAGGTTTCTGTGCTGCTTACTTCAAACAGCCATAGGAATACGTCAAGCCTTATGCCTGTTAGCTGCCCCATCAGTTTCTCTCTGTGGCCTCTTCAGGTTGAATTTGTTTAAATGGGAGGTGGATGGAGCTTTGTTTGCAGCACACTGTGTCACAGGTCTATCGGTGTTTTGTTGCACAGCAGCTCAGATGGCCTTTGGGGCACTTTAGCAAATGAAATGTTTGCTTCCTGGTCACTCACTAGCAGGAAATGGCTGATCCAGCGCTAGCGGTTGCTGTCAAAAATCATGCCAATAAAAACAGAAGAGTAAAGTAGCTGGTTGAAAAGAGAGATAGGCCCAAGTGAGCAGCTGGATCTATATGTCATGTGAGCCTCCATCACTGCAGTGGAACTACGTGGATGCCCGATGCTAAGCAAAACCCTCTGGCCATAAAACACAGGGCTACAGATGTGTTTTCTACCAGCTCCCGACACTCAGCCTGCTCCAGTTTTTTCTCCTATAACTCTCTGAATTAGTCTCTTCACAAGTAGCAAAAGGACGTTTCTCTGGCCAGAAACTTGTAGCTCTAATTGGCTCAGTACTTAATTCCTTTCTTTCCAGGCTTGCAGCAGTTGCAATCATGGCAGGTCTGTCAAGTGTTTTCTGTCTGCTCACGGACAGGCAGATGAAGGGTCTGGCTCTCAGTTCTTCTGGCTCATCATTTTTATCAGGCTGTGTCCTCCCCCTTGGTCATTACAGGATAAGAAAGGGATTTTACCGTATTCTCTCAGCCTTTAGCTTGTCCATCATTCCATGACCAGGCTGCAGCAGAAAAAGAGAAGAGATAAACCAAGGGGGGAAGGTTGATTCAGGCCATTAGAGCCTCTGCAGTAAGAAAAGATTCAGAAGGTACAGCTGCTTTTGAGGGGGATGTTAGAAGGTCAGGAAAGGCGGGGGAGGAGGGGGGCGGTGATGACAGGGCTACCAGTCTAGGGAAAACAGAGCTGCAAAGTTTACATAGGAACCCATGGGAGAAGGCTGTGGGCAACTGCCTGATTTGCTTGTCTTTAAAGGCAGCTATGAAAGGGGGTGGGGGAAACATCTAAGTACAGCGTAGACAGGGGAAGAAGAAGGAGTTTCCTGTGGGCTGGTGTAAGAAGGGCAGACAGACCATCTCTAGGGGTATTAGGGGATGTGGCTGTTGCCAGATGTGCTTGCAGAAGAAATCGTAAGGTCCATCCACGTATAACACGCAAAATGGGAAGCTCCTAGTAGAGTCACAGAGAAAGTCTCAGTTCTTGAAGGGAAAATTACACGACCGGGCATTCAGCACAGGGATGGGCTAAGGTCTGCCTGCTGGTGCTGGGAGGATGGGGGTCCAGCAGCCAAGGCAGGCGCCGCAGGGTGCGGTGCTTGGCAGCCATGCCGCTGTCCGTCCCTGCTGCGCGCGCCAGGCTCACCCTGTGCCGACCGCTAGCAAACTCCCTCCGCATTGGTTTAAAAATAAGCACTTCAGCCTGTTGGACAGTCTTCCTTGTAAAAATAAATACAGCAGCTCTGCCAGCCTGCTGGGAACACTTGCTGGGGCACGCACATGC
This sequence comes from Nyctibius grandis, assembly GCF_013368605.1. Lineage (NCBI taxonomy): Eukaryota > Metazoa > Chordata > Aves > Nyctibiiformes > Nyctibiidae > Nyctibius > Nyctibius grandis. Next base: position 73,340,367 of record NC_090662.1, on the reverse strand, counting down.
TTTAGGGGCACCTCTTCCCAGTGGGTACCCTGGCTGGTAACACAGCCGCCCTTTCCACCAACCTTCATGCACTGGAGGAACAGTAGGCACAAAAATCCCCTGCCGACCCCAGCCCCTACCTCCAACATCCCTTCCCGTGCTGTGGCAGCCCAGACCACACCGATGCTTCCTGCTACGGCAGATCCATAGAAGGAAAATGCTGCAAAGCACCCAAAGAGTGTTAGCGGGGCTGGCACCGCAAACAGGGAGAGAAGGGGAGGGGAGGTTAGAAATCACCTCTCCATCACCCCAAAGTGAACTTTGGAGCAGAACAACACCCCTCCCTCCAGCAAGGGGCTGCCGGCACATCCCCATGCCCATGCCCATGCCCATGCCCATGCCCATGCCCATGCCCATGCCCATGCCCATGCCCATGCCCATGCCCATGCCCATGCCCCATCCCCAATCCCCGGAGCCCCGCTTCCCGCCGAGCAGCGATGAGCCTTATAGCGGGGTGTAAGGTGCGGGGTGGGTGGGGGGAGTGCACCCGTAGGTGAGCGGCTGCGGACCCGCCCCTCCCGCGCCCCTCCCCGCTCGCGCGCCCGCGCCGTGGAGCAGAGGCGCCCCCTGCCGGCCCTGGCGGGAGGCACCGCCCCGCGCGCCGCTCGCGCGCAGCCCCGCGCGCCTCCATCAAAATGGGGTGAAAAATGCCCCATCGGGCCCAGGGGGGTGAGAGGGAGAACGGCGGGCTCGCCTCCGCCATAAAAGTGTAACAGCTTTGGCTATAACGGGGGGGACACCCCCCCCCCCAAAAAAAAAAAAACCAAACCCAACCTCAAGGATATTTCGATACGCTGAACATTTTTGCAATTAAATCCTCTCTACGACGGGGAAGCGGCTAGATGTCCCTCACGGCTATTTCACAAGTACGGGAATGGGAAAAGGGCAAAAGTATCCTCAGAGTTAAAAAGAAGGGACTGACAGGCCCCAGCGATGCAATTCGGTCAGCCTGATCGCAGCGAGTAGAGGCCGAGTAACCCAAACAACCCATCTAACTTAGCATAGAATCATAGAATCGTTTAGGTGGGAAAGGACCTTTAAGATCAAGTCCAACCATTCACCTAACACTGCCAAGTCTGCCACTAAACCATGTCCCTAAGCACCACATCTACACGTCTTTTAAATACCTCCAGGTACGGTGACTCCACCACTTCCCTGGGCAGCCTGTTCCAATGCCTGACAATCCTTTTGGTGAAGAAATTTTTCCTGATATCCAATCTAAACCTCCCCTGGTGCAACTTGAGGCCATTTCCTCTCATCCTATCACTTGTTACTTGGGAGAAGGGACCAACACCCCCCTCGCTACAACCTCCACCTTTCAGGTACTTGTAGAGAGCGATAAGGTCTCCCCTCAGCCTCCTTTTCTCCAGGCTAAACAACCCCAGTTCCCTCAGCTGCTCCTCATAAGACTTGTGCTCTAGACCCTTCAAACTTGCAAGTGGTTGTATCGTTAAAAGGCCATAAATCCACGTTAGCCAATACTCCAGGCAGAAATCACAGCAAATCAATCACATTTTTTCTCTGACAGGAGCAACCGCCTCGGTGGATAGCTGAGAAACGCTCGAGACAAGGTTCTTGTGTTTGTTGTTAATTTTAGGAAGCCTTTGCCTCTCTCTCTGACCGTATTTTTCATCAGCGGCCAAGGGAAATGAGAGTTGGAGGTCCCTGGTTTGTAAGTGGGTGTGTAAGTAGCTGAGAAGGCATACTTCAAAGTAGCTGTAACTGGCTGCGATGTGCTGGTGGAAGAAGTTTTGAAGCGCAAGTTCTACCAGGAACCAAATACTTTCAGTAATGTTTCCAAGGCCAGCATAAATTTTGCCAAAGCAGAAGAAGCTGTAAACACTTCTGAGAAATTAAAGCCATCCTGGCAAGTTGAGGAAATTATCTAAAATAAATGGTAGGTAATTCAGTTAAGGCAAAGGCACTTAAGGAGGAATAACCATCTGTACAAATGTAGAACCCTGAGTTGCCAGTGCTTTAAAAGCTCTGCAGAAAGGGCCCTGGGTGTTAAAGTGGGTCAAAAACGAATTAAGGTTGGTGTTCATGGCAATAGAAGCATAAAAACAAACAATTACACTGTTTGTGTAATCGATGCCTGAAGTCATACACGTTAAACCTATCACAGGAGTCAGGAGATCTTAAGCCCAGCCAGAAAGCAAACAAACACTGTTTCATCTCCATGGATGTGAAGTGAACTTTTTGCTTTCCTCAGGTCTGGAAGGGCCTCAGTTGAATCCGTGTCAAGATTTCTGTCCTACGCCGCAGGAAAGAGGGAGCCCCTGGGACACAGTCCATCAGAGAGCAAGAAAAATGACCAGAGTTTTAGAAAACTTTATGATCTGTAGGGAAAAGACCACAAGACTAGGGTTTGCGTAGAAACGACTAAGCAAAGGCAGGGCAGCAGTTGGCAGCGTTAAAAAGTCGCAGTGAAGATCCTTTGCAAGAGCATTGTGGGCAGGGTAAGTCGTGACCACCTCAGATTGAAATCAGGCTATATTCTGGGAGATGGCGTGAGGACTGGACCGCACAGCCCAGGAGCAGCTTCACTCACGAAACCGAGAGTCTCATGTTCTTTGATTTTGTGAATGCGTTAGATAAACCCGGCGCAGTTGCTTTGGAGGGGTCTAATCCCTTCTCTCCCTCCTGCCCAAATCTCTCCTCGTCAGCGATTTTGCACGCCCTTCCCATCGCAGGGCTGCTCGTACCCATTTCCCCGGCGCAATCCCTTTTCCTCTACCGCGTCGAGCCCCGCCAGCCCCCGTGCCGTTTCCGACACCTGCTTCTGCAACCCACTCGCCATCTCCAGTTCCTCTCCCAGCTCTCCCCAAACCTGTACCCCTTCGCTCCGAAGCAGACGGGACACTGCACCCCCGCAGCCAGCAGCACCCTTCCCCGGGACCACGATGGCGGCGGCTTGGCATGATCGGTCCCCCCCAGCTCCCGCCAGCCGCCTGCAGCTCCTGCCCGACCCGCTCGGGGTGAAGGCGGGCAGCCCTCTGCTGCGCTCCGCCCGCCCCGGTCCCGCCCCGCCGGGCTCCGCGCCTCGCTGGGAGCTGTAGTCCGGGAACTACGAGAACCGGCGTGCCCCACCGCCGCCTGCCGAGCCGGGCGGGAGCGGCGCGGCATGGCGCTGCGCGGCTGCCTGCGGGCCGGGCGGGGGCTGCTGCGCGCCGCGGGGCCGCGGGGGCTGCCCGCTCGCGGGGGCTGCGCCGGGGGCCGGGTGAGCGGCGGCGCCGGGGGCGAGGGGCCGGGCCCGCCGCCCGCGTCCTTGCCGTGGGCTGGGAAGGGCGCCGCGGGCCGCGGCCGGGTGCGGGCGGGGGGGGGAGAGGGGAGGGCTCCCGGCGGCGGGTGACCGTCCCCTCCGCTCGCCTTGCAGCCACCGGCCTTCGGGTTCCTCTTCGACGTGGACGGGGTGCTGGTGCGGGGCAGCCAGGCGGTGCCCGCCGCCCGCCGGGCCTTCCAGAGGCTGGCGGACAGCAGCGGGCGGCTCCGCGTGCCCGTCGTCTTTCTGACCAACGCCGGCAACTGCCTGCGGTCGGCCAAGGCCCAAGAGCTCTCCCAGGCGCTGGGGCTGCAGGTAACGGCGGCAGGGCCGCGCCCCGGCGGGTTCCGCACGGCCGGACGCCGCTCCCCATTCAGGCGTCCCGGCTTTGAAGGGGGGCACCGGGAGGAGGAGGAGGGAGCCCACCCGGCGCGGCTTCTGAGGGGTGGCAGCACCACCGAGTGACGGGTCCTGCCTGGGCCTGAGGGGACGGAGGGAGGCAGGTGGCAGCAGGGGGAAGGGGTGTGACCCGCGCGCAGGGAGAAGGGGGGCAAACTTCCCTGCGGATCCCCCCGCAGCTTCTCCCTCCCGCAGGTGTCTCCGGAGCAGGTGATCCTCTCCCACAGCCCCCTGCGCCTCTTCAGCCAGTTCCACCACAAGTGCATGCTGGTGGCCGGGCAGGGGCCCGTGGAGGAGAACGCCCAGAAGTATCCTTTGCCGCACACGCCTCGTGGTGCTCTGCGCACCCCGCTACTGCTTCCCGGCTCAACGCTGCTGCTCCTGCCCTGCCCATACCCCTGGCACTCGTTCAGTCAGCTTGTAGAAGCTCAAGGTCTCATCCTGTGGGGAGGCACCCTCGCAGAGAGGCTCAAACGCAGGCACTTACTATTGATCTCCATCTTGGCCACCTCCTGGCTGTCTTTAGTCTGTGTTTGGCTTTTCACACCGATTACCTCTCCTGTGAGCTGCATTGCGGTTCCTGCTGGTTGGATGTCACCATCGGCTCCATCGGCTTTGGGCCTCTCTCGCTTTTGAGATAAGATTGTGCTCCTTCCCATTCTTTCTAATGCAAAGTGCATCAGAGACCACTCCCAACTCTCCCACAGCTAAGGTTTTCCCCAGGAATCTGACAGCAATTGAAGGAATTCAAATATCATTAGAACCAGAGCATCCCAATACAGGGACATGGTCTAAATGACAATCCCACATGCCTATTGCCTGGCTGAGGCGAGGGCACAGCAGGTCAGACATACCCCATGTCTGCAAGGTAAGAACTGCCCACGGGGTTTGCGACATCTCAGCCTGTACACACACACAGTCACGCCTTGTACTTAACATTTGACTTGATTTGGTACAAAACCTTGCCTGTCTCTCTTTCCCCAAGGCCAGCAGAGTGAGCTAAGGGCAAGGTGTTCTGAAAGCAAATGCAACTCATTCTTCACTTGCATTGTTTCATCAGCACAGAACATTTGTTTTCACTAGCTAAGATGACCAGAGCTTCATTGATTCTGCTTCTAGCCAAGAAGCCTGACCAGCCCCCTGCACTGCACCAGTATGAGAACCCTGGCCTTAAAGGTCTCCCAAAGCACATCCATTCTATCTTGGAGCGACCTCTGCTCTTTGCCTAATTCCAAGGATTGCTGATCACAAACTAAATCACCCCAGGCTGGGCTTTTTTTGTAACCTTTAGGGCCACCTTTAGGTTGAAGCACAGCACACACTTTGACTGAAAGCCACGAGGTTATGCATTACCAGGTCAAATAACTGCTTTGCTACTAGGACTTATCTTCCTTAATCCTGTAGATGCTTTTGCAAGTAACTTAAAAAAACCAATTACTTAAAAAAAAACAGTCTCCACAGCTTTCCTTGATGTTCTGAAATAGCCTGGGCTTCAAGCATGTGGTCTCCATGGAGGCACTGAGGAAGGCATATCCCCTGTTAGACATGGTGGATCAGAGCCGGAGGCCAAAGGAGCTGGTAATTTCCTCATGCATCAGTAGAACGAGTGGCCTGGTGTGGTGGTGCTTACAGCATATAGCATGGGGTGGAGAAGCTGCAGAGGCACAGAGCAGCTGTCTGCTAGTGACCTTCTTTAGCGAGAGCCTGGGCCTCACACGGAGCAGCCAGCATCTCTGTGCTCTCCAGTGTTGGCTGCTGCTGAAAGGGCAGTGACTTTCCCCTCTCTTTTCTCATGCCATGCCTGTCTTTCATCACTATTCCTTGCAGTGAGCGGTAAGATGGTTTGGTTGACATCTCTAGCTCTGAGACAGGAATGCAAGTTCTGTGAAATCCAATCTGGGATGGGGGGGTTGGGGAAGTCTGTCTTCAGGATTCTAGGTGGCCTTGTCTTGCCTCTTTATGGGACTGCCTTGGCAGTTTCAAACAAAGCATTTTTAGTTTTGTTTTGAAGATGGCATTAGGTTTTGCATTACTAACCTGCCCTTCGTTTTTTTCTGGCAGCCTCCTCCAACCACCGGCTTCCCCACTATAGAAGGTAAGCAATAGCCTTTGTTTACATATGAACAGCAAGCAGAAATAAGAGTCAGGCAAGCCAGCTGGGATGGGAGCTAGTGATGTGTTGTTGGCTCATGGGTATCCACAGGCAGCTTATTCAGAGGACGCAGATGGGAGGCAGCCTCACTGCCCTCACACTGCGTGAAGCACAAGCTGATAAGAGCAAAGGCAACTTTTCTCTGTGCCATGCTCCAACATCTGTAAGCAGCGGTGCATGTGGTACAGTGACAGGCAGACTGGAGCCCTGGCACAAGCTGTGTTCGGATGGTAGCTGTATAAGCCATGGCATTGCAGCAGAAGGGTGCTTTTGCAAGTGGGTGGCTTTTGGTGGTGAGTCCTGTACTTGGACGCTGTGAGTTTCCAAGCATCTCTTGAAATCTTCCAGGGGTGATTCTGTTTGGTGAGCCAGTGAGGTGGGAGACAAGCCTGCAACTTATTATTGATGTACTCTTGAGCAATGGGAACCCTGGGGCAGAGCTACAAGATATACCATACCCCCATCTGCCTGTCCTCGCCTGCAACATGGATCTCCTGTGGATGGCTGAAGCCAAGATGCCCAGGTGAAAAGCATGTGCGGTATTTGTTTTAGCCTATTTCGTACATCTCTTCTGCAGATGATCTTTTCTTACATACTACATTTTTTAGTGTTAGAGTCTGCCTGTATGGCTTAATTAGCAGCAGAGACATGAAAACTGCAGGAGAAACAAAGACTAAAACTTTCAAGAAGCAAAAGCCAGACCACTGCCTGTGGAGGTGTGTGTGGGCAGATACTGTGTCCAAACTAGGCAGTACCCTGGCTACAGCAGATGGTCCTTCTCACTGAGGGGTGTTTGGTACTTAAGTACTGGAGATACTGATGACCTCCTTTCTGGAGCAGGTTTGGCCATGGCACTTTCCTTCTCTGCTTGGAGACCATCTACAAGAAAGTGACAGGCCGGGAGCTGAAGTACGAGGCCCTGATTGGCAAACCCAGCACAGTCACCTACCGCTATGCTGAGTACTTGATAAAACAGCAGGCAGAGGAACAGGGCTGGAAGTCTCCCATCCGGCGCCTCTATGCAGTTGGGTAAGAGACTTTTTCCTGCTGGTTTCCTTAGGGACTTGCATACTGACTTCTCTTAAGTGGTTTTTTTTAATGGAGGTTTCTAAAATGAATACTGAAATCCCCATGGCGTCTCTGGAGCCTCACATCCTAGAACAGAGGCTTGCTAGCTTTTTGCACCCTATGCTTTTAATAATTTGAAGGGCACTGTCAGCCTAGCAAAGCTGTTACTGTAGGATGCAGAGTACCTGTAGCATGACTGGCCTAAAGAAAAAGTTAAGAGACCCAGATGTAGTACCATTAGCCCAGTTAGGCCAAATGCTTTGGGATCATAGGGAATACATTACAGTAATGGCTGAAACTGCTATGGGTGCTTTGGATGTGACTTTTCCCCTTTGAAAGATGTGTGTGAAGCATGTGGCCTTTGCCAGCTGAACAGAACACATCAGTAAGTGGACTCACTGGCCCAGTCTGTGTGGTTCTCTTGATGTTAGCAAATACCTGTGCCCCTTCCTCCCTCAGTGCTGCCCTAATCCCAGTCTGCCAGAGCCAGAAATTGATGCATGGGCTAGTTTCTCATTTCTGTTTCACACTGTGACCTTATCCAGGGATAACCCTATGTCCGATATCTATGGGGCAAACCTCTACAACAACTACCTCAAGTCAGCTCACCAGAACCAGGTCGAGGCTGGGGTGAAGAGGAGCCCGCAGGCAGCCAGTCCCCAAACTGAGGATCACCTCGAGCTGAGGAAGGACTGCAACGATTCAGTGGAGAGTTGCAAGTCAATTCTGGTCTGCACTGGTGTCTACCGCCACAATGCAGATGTTCTCAGAAACACAGAGGAGTGCACAACAGAGACGGTGTTCCATGGCCATCGGGACTTCTGCTTTGACCCCAGCCTGGTGGAGGCATCTTACATAGTGCAGGATGTGAATGATGCTGTGGATCTTGCTTTCAAGAAGGAGAACTGGAGCTAGGGTTAAGACAGGTGTGCTTAAAGATCTACCATCAGGGATTTTATGTACTGGAAAGGGAAGAGGGGAAGAACGGGGAGAGACATGGGGTGATCTTCTAATCTAGCCAACGTGACAGAAAACTCCCTATCTCAGCACTAAAAGCCCCTTGCTTTTATTGATACTCATCTGCAATCCTGACAACTGCCAGCAGGCTTTCAACTGTGAACATACATTGCTGCCATCTGCTATCAATAACTGAGCCATAATGGAAACAGGGTATAAGGAGAAGGCTTGTCCCAGCAATCCCAGTTTTGTTCAGCCAGAGTTCTTTCTTTTCCACCCTTTGTGTGTGAAGATCACGCAAGCCCACCCTCGTCCTTGTGATGTGTTTGAGGATGAAGCTCTTCCCTGTGTAAGGAGTCACGATCAGCCAACGTACCATTCGTCCAGTCTGTGATGTGAGTGCACCAGAAGCTGTGTTGTGGTGACACTCTGCAAGGGAAAGCTTTAAGTCTTAACATTCTCCTTATGAGGAATAAGTGCCTATAGACTTTAGCAAATTCTATTTGCTTGGGGATTTGCCACTGCATCACTGTCAGTCTGAAACAAAGTACCATTTTGCAGTCATCCAGCAGCTATGGAGAGGCAAGGCCCCTCAAAGGAAGCTGCAGTAGCCAGGGCAACTTGCTGCAGGGCTGAGGGGAAAGTTATATTATTCCCTCCCCCACTATTTAGCATTCTGTGAACACTTCTGCCTTTTCACATCCCGCTAGGGAGCCAGCAGACTGCTCTCAATAGCAGAGGAAACCACCACAGAGTCTGGATTTCCAGAGGTGTCTGTCCAGAACTCAGTGTTGCAGCAAGAGGCTGTTTTGGCATGCAGCCTGATCCCAAATGTTGCAAGGGACATCCACCTGCTCCAGCTGGCACAACTTCCAAAGAGGGGCCCCTCTTTGGAAAAAGGGCCAACCAGAAAGAGTCACAGCCCACCTGTGCTTCTTCCTTGCATGCAAGGATTGAAAGAGAAGATCATCAAGCCAGGATGGTACCCGAGTCCTAAATCCCCAATCCTCATCTTTAAGAGCACAAATGTATTTGTCCTTCACTTCCTTTTTTCCCCTCTTCCCTTGTATGGTTTGCAACTCAGGGATACCCCCTGTGGTCTGATCCCTGTTCCCTCCTCTTCCTTTAGCGTGCAGGTAGAGTCCCCCTAACATGAATTAGCAGGTGGGACTTGCCTGCCCAGGAAAATTTCCATATGCCTAATGACATGCACCTTCCATTGCCTCTGTTTTCCTAGCTTGGGCTATCCAGAGGAAGATCAAGCCCTGTGTCTCCTTAGACGGTCCAAAGGAGTAAGCAAGCATTGCTCAACAAACTCCATGTGAAAGATTGGCGTAGCAAGGAGTGTCTTAATTCCAGAGGAGCACTGTGATTTTAGAAGCATAAATCAGCCTGCATACGTGACGGAAAGCCTTTGGAGCCAGCACAACTGAGTTGGTGTTCCTAGTTATGCTCTGCTCACACCTCACTGAGGGATCAGAAATAGGTCTGCTCTGCCTCCTCTTTCTTCCTTCCTGCTTTCCCAGGCAGCTCTATACACAGGGTACAAACAAGATGTTATGTGCAGAAGTTTGGGTAGTTCTTAACTAAAATCTCAGCATCCATGTGCACTGACATTCTGCTTCAGCAGCTCTCCATCTTCTTGATACTGATGTATCTTCCTAGGAAGGCTGCACTGCAGAGCAGGCTCTTTTCTTATGTTATGCCTGGCTGTGTGTCTGAAGGGGACTGGGTGTTTTGTCAGTGACCTAGGCAAAGAGGTCCTTCTCCATGGCTTCTTTCTCTATACCTTATTTTCTGAATAGGAGCAGAAAAATACCTCTTTGGGTGAATTTCCCTCCTGTGGAATCCATAGTGGGAAGCAGTCTCTTCCTCTGCCTGCTTAGTCTGCATCCGGGGCTAAACAACAGTCAGCTGGTCTGTCACCCAGTGAACCCCCCCCCAGCTGAGAAGGGGAATTGGGAAAAGGAAAGGAGACCCATGGGTTGAAATGGAAACAGATTTAATACAATGATAACAGAAGAACTAATATTAATACTAACGCTAGTATAAAGTATACAGAGTTATACTCAGCCCATGTAGTGGTCGCGAGCTGCACACTCCCAGCAGTGAATGCCAGATGTCGAACGGTGCAAGCACCGCAGCTCCAGCGACAGCGTGATGGTCACAACGAATGGGAGAGCAGGCCAGAGATGGTGACCACTGAGGAGAAGAGGAAGAGCCATCCTCAGCAAAATTTCCAGTTTATAGTGAACGTGACATTTATGGTATGGAATACTGCCGTTGGCCAGCCTGGGTCAGCTGCCCTGGCTTTCGCTCCTCCTAGCTTAAGCACCTGGTTAACTCGAAACAAATTAAAACAAAGTGTCTTATCAACTTTGTTCCCACCATATCAGGTGCTCCAGTCTTCTCAAAAATGCAGCTTTTCTGAACAGAAAATTGATTCTATGATTCTATCTCAGCAAAACCAGGACCCTTAGCACTAGCTGGTGGTGTTCTCCTTTGTCTTATCAGTACAAGATTGCTTGGCTGCTTGCAAAAGCACCTGTAATGCGAGGAACACAATCTTAGATTTGAATCCTTTGCCTTTCACTGGAGAAAAAAAGAAATTACAATTTCATCTACCTGCACGAGACAAGGACTTGTCTCCAGTTCCCAGAAGGATAAGTACAGGGAAGGACTTTGCATATAACATAGGGAAGGTCTTTCAGCTTTCAGAGCATCTCTACAGTCACAATAGTGCTGTGGACCTGGTGTGGAAGGCCCAAAACTGAAGGCCCAAAACCCATTTATTCATAAACTAGCTCCAGTGTCCCTCAGCCTCACTTTTCAGAGGTGACATCCAGTGCAGAAAGAGGAATGCTCCCTTTCCTTGCAATATTTGCCAGCTTGGGTGATAAATTTCATAGGATTAATTTGGAACTGTCTTCTAGGCCATGATTACATAGACCTCAGAGAGCTGGTTGCTGGCAATAACATGTTCAATTTGGTAGGTACTTATCTGCAGAAATACTAAGGTCTGTCCATCTGTATACAGTAACGTTTGGCAGAGCTCTTTCTTGTTACTTGTTAAGATTGTGGTACCAGTTACTCAAAGACAAGGTGCTTGCTGAATGAGTGTTCCCTGAGGAGAGTAGCACTGCTGAATCAGCTGTCCCAAATGGAGCCAGGTGCACTGGCTGCTGCTCTGATGATGGCGGTAGCTTTGTGGAAGGAACGTGCAGAAGAATTCTGAGAAATCACAAGCAGTTTGTAATTTCATATCAGCACGCACGGCACATCTCAGCCAGAAGTGAGGTAGGTAGCAAGAGGAAGGAGGTAGCACCTCCTTCAAGAAAGGAAGAGGTTTGCATTTGCACAGAGAGTGAGCCAGGCGTCTCCATCTTCGGAACAGCAGCAGAGGTGAGCTGACTGATGTGAATCTGCTTCAGATTCCAAGTCTGCTTTTAGGTCCAGATTTGCTTTTTTTACCATGTTAGTGGTGTTCAAACAGTGCTCTGGGAGTCTTAAAAACACGTAGGAGGAACTTCAGTGATAAGGAATTCAAGAAATGCTTCACTTGCAAGTTAAAATTGGACAGAGGGGAAGAGAAGGAATTTAGAAGAACCTTTTACCCTTTCTCCAGCTCTTACCAAGTAAGGTTGCATAAGAGGCTCTGCTTGTTGGTCTGTGCACTAATTAGTCAGATGGGCTGCCCTTGATCCAAGCAACATGGAGACCTTTCCCCTCTTCCCCAGCTCAGCTCCTTAAAACAGTGCACTTTGTCCAAATCACTTCCCAGGAACTGTGTAGGCACAGTGGATGGAGTAGGAAATCTGGGTATCCAGCTACTGTTGGATACTGGGTTGTGGAAGATTTCTTCATCAGAGGAAAGTGCTTGCCAGGTCTTCTCTGTTCCAAGTGTTTTGTGCTAGAGTGCTGTGCAGGCTTCCAGCTTATCTGCAGTTCATTTATGGACATCTGTTATTGCTAGAATTCAGTGAAATCCTTTTTCTTTGGAATTGCAGCTTCCTGGAATTAGCTTCAAGTGTGGCTGGAACAAAACGTTTCCTTTGTCTCATGTATTGCACAGAAGTGGTATTTCTGAAGCCATATTTCTCTCATTTGGAGGAGGCATACTTCTGTGCAGATTATGGGACCAAGCAGGAGAGGGGACTTAACTTGCTGACCTAGTACCTTAATATTTATATGGTGCACATGGTGAAGACCTGATCCTAACAACTCCATCTTCCGCAGATGGATGGGTTTTAGTCAAGCCTAAAGGGATTATGCAGTGAGGTAAGGCAACTGAGAATAGCAAGGAACCAGAGGAGGGATAGGCCTTGTTTTGGATCTGAAGCAGAGAGCTTTTATGTCATGGAATAACATGGTGGCCAGAGAGGTCAGTTCCTTTATTCCACAGGACACATGCAACTACTAGCCTGGTGTTCAGGGAGTCATATAACACTACTGTCCCCTTTCTTCCAATCTTAATCCTGGTGTGTCTTTTTCCCCTCCAATAAATGGGTAATATTTCAGATTACGTTGTGTACACTGTAACAGAGTGATTATGTATCATACAGAGAAATACAAGCTGTGATTGTTTTAGATTTCATATTAATTTCAAACCAGTTCCAGAGTTGCTCCTTTGACCTAGCACATATGAAAAATAATAAAAGATGTTTTCTTTGCAAGAAATTCTAAGGTGGTGTGTGTACATTTCATTAGTATTGTCCTGATCTTTTTCCAGTCTTTGCCCTAGGAGATCAACAGGACAAATTCTGTCTTTTGTTCTGTTCATCAAGCCATTCTCAGATTTTCTTGAGAACACCACCTTAAAAGATACCCCTCCAGTGATTCTTTTGATTGGGCTAAACTGTAACTTCCTGTAAGCTCTACATCTGCCGTAGTCAGGTGAGATGAGTGCAACTTTGACCATTCCTACTCTGAAGGGGAGAAAAAAGGGGCACATGACAAGCTATAGTGCCCTGACTCACTGTTTACAGTCAAGACTAGCTTTGGGATGCCACCTGTATATGAGATGCTTTCAGGGTAGGCTTTTAGTTGTGACCTGATCTAAGCAGTTTTTTGTAATGATTACTTCTACTGAGCGGGCAAGCCACAAGCAGATGCCACCAACTTAATCTGCCATTGCAGATAAAGAAAAAGCCTAAGGGCACATGGAAAGCCATTCTTACCATTAGAAGCTTACTCAGCATTGTGTTAAACCCTTTGTGATCATAAAAGAAACCCAACTTGTTTGACAAGAGCCATGCTCTGGTACCATCTGAGAAAGGTGAGTGGAGTTAGGGAGACATACACTATTGCAAACTTTCAGATTAGAGCCAAAAGCTTTCACTGATTTCAGCAGGTGGAAAATTAAAGATCCCAGTAGATGAAAACCATCAGCTTTAATGATCTATAAACAGCCAATTCAGTTGCATTGTTCCTATAAGATATTCCACCAGAAGGTTTTCCATCTACAAAGTTCACAGCTCACAGGAGGCACATTAGACAGCCAAACAAGCATGATTCAGAGTCCTGAGAACTTCTTGATGTTGAAACGAAGAAGTGATAAAGCAGTAAAAGCTGTTTTGGAGGAACAGGACAAGGATTCCCATTCTCAGCAGAGAAAGGAATTGAGTTGTACTCTACAGCCTGAAGAAATGACCTACGGCCCCGACCTCTAGTAAATAGTAATAAAAAGCAGTAACCAGCCCCTCCTTTTATCCAGTACTCAGGTAGTTGGAGCACTCACCCAAGATAGGGCAGATCAAGGTTTAGTTAAGCAGAAAGAGATCAAAACCTGAACCTCTCAAATGAATGCTTTTAATCACTATAGTATTGTCAAAGCAAAAAGGCAGCCTAGGGTGAAGGTGTCTCTAGTAGGAGACAGCCTTAGCTGGAAGCTAGAGTCCCATATAAATCCTTAACCAATGTAAGGGAGCAGAATTAAACATCAGCATCTTGAAACACTGAAGAAGGAACAACTTGAACAAGAGGAACTGAGAGCCCTGTTCAGGTTGGGGTTTGCTCACGGGTGGATGTGGTGAGAAATGCCTACCAGAGTAAGCCCTGAGGAGTGCTTAGTCTGTGGATTCTGGTGGGCCTTGAGCACAAGCTAAGCAGTTACCTGCTCACCCTGGTACAGACGTTGGCCCTTCAGGGGCATGCCCAAACCCTTCCTTTACTGAATCTACCTAACCTCAGTTATAAAAGCACAAGTCTTTATGGATTTTTGCAGCCACACAGGCAATTTTATGAAAATTATATGCTTAAAGACCTTTATGGATCTAGTCTGCAACAGTTTAAAACCCCACAGCAGCCAGGCAGCTACATGTTCTCTAGGAACCAAACTGTTCCATCAAGAAATACTTTTCTCTGCTTCACTGTAATAAATCTGCTTTTCCCTTTCAGTCAGTTCAACTCCTAAGATCTTTCTCCTCAAGGTCAGTTCCATTACACATTGTGTGCTAAGACTGAGTAAGTACAAAACACTAAGAGCAACCCCCAAATCCTCTTCAGTCTCCAAACCTCTACCCCACTACAAGCATGAAAAAAATCTCTTTTCATTTTATGCTGGTGTTGAAAGTTCTTTGAACTGAAATGTAATTGCAAGCAATAGATTGTTACACTTTTATACCCTTTTGAAGAGATATCTGTATTCCCCAAACTGTACTATTGGATTAGCAATTTAGTTACAAAGACTCTGTGTTCGGAGACAGACAAACTGAGGTGTTTTTGAATTTTGGTACTGGCCAGGTGAAATGTGTACACTTGCCCTGACCATTTGAATGGATTAGATAAGTGCAGTACAAAGCATGTGTCAGAGAATCCCAGAACCTTCCTTTCCCACACAAAAGGCATTTTAAGTGTAGTTAGAGCAGATTATGCTCAAACTCACTGAGATCAGCTTTGCCTCCTTCCCTCCCACAGCTGCCAGTTTCTGACAGCTTACTGCAGGGGATAATTAGGGATTTAGTTTCTGGTCTTTCTTTCAGGCATATATTTGCCTCTTTTTTATTTTTTTTTTCTTCCCCCAAGAAATGGAGTCATTATTTTGTTTCCTCTTGAGTTCTGCCCTCGAGAAAGTTTTTGTCTTTCCCCCAGCAGGGGTGTTTTTGAGGGCACACTACTTGCTTCCACTAGTAGTAGAAACTAGAAATGGCAGCATTTTAGATATTCAGTATGACTATTTCAGAAAACTCTGCTGTCTGCTGCTTGCCTTTAAATAAATGTATACACACACATATCTATGCGTACACATAAATACATAAAGAAGCCAGAAACATAGCTTTGGAGCTGCTGAAGAGTATAAGCTATTTATAGTTTAACCTTTTAATGTTTTAACAGTAATGGTTAAGCACTAACACAAGGACTGCACATTGCATTAAGTAACTGGATCACATGGGAAGCATCAGCTTGTCATCTCTCATCCTACAGTGTGCTACAAAAAGCTCTTCAGTGCTTTCTCAAGTAGAAGACATTTCTCCCCTCACTCCCATTTTAAGGTACAGACACAATTTCTGCTTCCTTCCCCACAAATAAGCTCTTTTCTTATTCTCACCTGTTTGTTTGGGTTGTGTTTGCCCTGCTGGAGCCCATGCTCAGCCCAAGGAAGCCCTTGAGCTCCCACCCTCCTTCCCAGCGCTCCCCCATCCGTGCTCGTTGCTCCTCATGCCCTATAGCCCCAGCCCCCTGTTCCCACCTGCCTACCTTGGACACAGGGACCTCCCCAGCCCCAGCAGGGATCCTTTGGTCTCTGGAGAACCGTTTCCATAAGGCTCCTCTTGCCCTGCTCACGCAGCCTCTGCCAGGCAGGACTGTGCTCCCCAAGGTACAAGAGGTGCAAGCTCCTTCACTAAGCATGCACTAGCCCAGGCAGGCCCACTTAGCACTCAGCTCCCCCCAGGTGCCTCACTTTCCCTGTTCCCCTGGGCTGAGCTCACCACATCACCTGGCTGGTGTGTCAGAGCCCATTTCCCCACGTGGGCAGGCCAGCTGCGGGTGACAGCCCATCCCTCCTGAAGCCCAGGGACCCCCATCCAATTGTACTTACTCCAGCAGGTGGGACAGATGCCAGTCCAGCAAGAAACACACCCAAACCTTTGTAAAATGAGGTTTCTTTGTGAAACGAGCCTCTGGACTGGAAGCAGAGGAGATGCGAGCACCTCTGGGCAGACTGCCAGGGCAGCTAAGTGAGCATGTCCAGCCTACGGCACCCAGGGAGTACTTTGCCCAGGAAAACTGGAGCACGAGAGCCAACAAGGCAAAGCCATCACCGTCTGCTGCCCAGGTAGGGCAGGAGCAACCCTTTCTGCGTGCAGGCTGTTGCCCTGAGCAGCCCAGGTGGATGATTGGTTTTCACTCCACATCCTCTTGTAGAAGTGGAAAACTTTTCTTGCAGTGGAATAGGTGAATGTGGTAGGAGGAAGACCGATTTAGCTAATCCTCAGGACTGACCACACATTAATCATGCCAGTGACACAAGCATCGGCTTACCTTGAGAAGGGTCAGGTGAATGTACCCACCTTAGATAAAGGCCAGAATCCAGCATGTAAGAATGTGGTTTTACCCTTTACCCCACATACTTACACTGCCATCCAACCCAGCCTTTCTGTGGAAACCAAATCAGGAGACACAGCCGGTGTCATTCACAAACCCTCGCTGCCACCCTGAGCCATCTGAACTGGGCAATTCCTGACACCAGCCAAAGAGAAGTAACACTGGGCTCTGCTTGAACCTGAAAGAGCAACGCGGACAGCAAACATCCTCCTTGGTCATGGCCTCAAGCCTCATGCTCCACATATAATGGACACCATCCAACAGAGCCCTAAGCAAGGTGTTTGTGGAGGTTGTACAAAAACAGTAGTCAAAGCAATTGTTTGGCCATGTTTTTTTTTTCTGTGCCAGGCAAGTCTGTCAAAGAGAGAAAGCCTTGCCAATGAAACATGCAGCACTCCGTGGCAGAGCCCAGCTGCAGCACTTTAATCTCTGACAAAGTCCAAACACCTTGAGAGGCTGGAGAGCAAAGCAAACATGAGGGGAGTGTATCTGACAAGGAAAGGAGAGGCGGCTCACTCCTTGCTGTCTCGTTGCATCTTGAATGACCTCAGACTGAGCTGCTTGGCTAAGAGTGGTGCTGTACTGCTGCTGTCACGCAAAGCTCGCTGTTTTCCCATGCTGGGTGGCTGTGGGCCAGCACCACACCCCAGCAATGCAGAGGGAAGAGTGTCCCCTGCGTCACCGTGGAGGCAGCAACGTGGCAACACCTCCAAGGCATTGAAATGGGATGTGGATCATGGGGAGCAGCCCCTGGGGAAGGGCAGCCCCATGGCTCCATGTGGCAAAGGGGATGCTGGAGCTGTGACAACTGAGACAAGGGTCTCAGCAAGAGTCACACGATCTCCCCCGAACTAAATGCGGTCACCACTGTACAGGGCCGGCTGGAGCCTGCTGTGAGAGGTCCTCAGCCTCAGGCTGTCATGCAGTCACCTGCTGGAAAATAAATGGCAACAGCCCTCTTTGAGCTCACCTGATCTTAAACTTGTGAATGCCAGTGATGCTTGTCACTGTTACAAGGCTAGCGATGCTGCCTGCTGCATCCCAACCCCTCCGCGAGCACCTGCGTAGGTGCCCTGCCTGTTTTGCCCTGGCGTGAAGCCTCATGTCCTCCATCCTGGCACCAGGCTAGGCTACACCATCCCATTCGCTGCCCTCCAGGCTGGACTGTTCTTTTGAAACATTTGTGTTTCTTATGCTATGCTATAATTATTGACCTTGAAATGAAGGGTTTTTTATTTGCTAATTGAAATGTGGAATTAGGGAGAAAGGGCTCTTAAACAGCAAGAGAGCACATGCCTGTTCAGGCTCATCTGATGCTGCATGCCATGACAAGGTGAGTTAGAGGAATGTAATGGACAAAAACAGCGCTGATGCAAGGTTGAATCTTGGCAAGTGTATCCTAACATTGGAAACACAATGTGAATGTAACAGAAAATAGGGGTTCCCCCCTCCTAACTGTGCCCCAGCCATGCAGGTAATGGCAGTAGAGATGCAGCAGGCAGGATAGCAACCAGAGTAGGAGATCATGGGGATACCTGTGGGTTGTCACCCCAGTTTAGAGGTTGTACCATTTCAGTACTGTGCTGCCCAAATAACTACATTAAAGCCTGCCTAGCCTCTAGTTATCTTATTTTTCCTCCATCTGTTTTGACCATGCTTTTAGAAAACAAATTTATCTGTGCTCCCTCACTCCAGTCTCCATTGACAGCAATGCTTTTGCTGTCATTCTTCTTCCCCTGCTTTTCCTCTTATTTATTGCTATATGTCTAAAGAAATCTTTGTGTCAACCCACCCCAAGTCCTCCCCTTCCCTTTCTCAATTAGTTCTTTGTTTCAGGTTTAAGCATGAATTCTCCTGCTACCCCAGACCAATTTCTCCTTGTTGTCAAGAGCAGCCAGTGACATTTACTGGAGTAAGGCTCCTCAGGGAGCCTGCACCAACATGTTTTAGATGGTTGTCATGGCTGTCCTGCATGTCCTTTCACAGTACTATCCATCTGGATTTTGCTCAACCCCATGTGTTGATTAGCAACACACTCAAAAGCCAAGCTATTTTGGATCTTTATCACACAGTATAGTGAATACAGACAGTTGTGGGTGCAGCTTATTCAGTGTGCTTCACATCATTGACAGGCAACACCCAGCTCATCACCAGTGGGCACAGGTAGGAATGAGGGACTGGTAATACTGAGCACTGAGCCACTTTGAAACGTGGTGTGCCAAGTCACAGAATCACAGAATCACAGAATCAACCAGGTTGGAAGAGACCTCAGGGATCATCGAGTCCAACCGCTGCCCTTACACCACCCTGTCAACTAGACCATGGCACTAAGTGCCATGTCCAGTCTTTTCTTAAACACATCCAGAGATGGTGACTCCACCACCTCCCTGGGCAGCCCATTCCAATGGCTAATAACCCTTTCTGTAAAGAAATTCTTCCTAATGTCCAACCTGAACCTCCCCTGGCGAAGCTTTAGGCTGTGTCCTCTTGTCCTATTGCTAGTTGCCCGGGAGAAGAGGCCAACTCCCACTTCACTAGAACCTCCCTTCAGGTAGTTGTAGACTGCAATAAGGTCACCTCTGAGCCTCCTCTTCTCCAGGCTAAACAACCCCAGCTCCCTCAGCCGTTCCTCATAGGTCATACCTTCCAGACCCTTCACCAGCTTGGTCGCCCTCCTCTGGACTCGCTCCAACACCTCAACATCTTTCTTGAAGTGCGGGGCCCAGAACTGAACACAGTACTCAAGATGCGGCCTCACCAGTGCCGAGTACAGAGGGACGATCACTTCCCTAGACCAGCTGGCTACACTATTCCTAATAGAGGCCAGGGTGCCATTGGCTGTCAATCAGCACCCTCAAGTCTCTTTCCACCGGGCCGCTTTCTAACCACTCTTCCCCCAGCCTGTAGAGCTGCACGGGGTTGTTGTGGCCGAAGTGTAAGACCTGGCACTTGTTCTTGTTGAACCTCATGCCGTTGGTCTCGGCCCATCTATCTAACCTGTCCAAATCCCTCTGTAGGGCCTTCCTACCCTCCAGCAGATCGACACTCCCACCCAGCTTGGTGTCATCTGCAAATCTGCTGAGGGTGCACTCAATCCCTACGTCTAGATCATCTATAAAGATATTGAACAGCACCGGCCCCAGAACTGAGCCCTGGGGAACACCGCTAGTGACCGGCCGCCAGTTGGACTTTGCCCCATTCACCACCACTCTCTGGGCTCGGCCATCCAGCCAGTTTTTAACCCATTTAAGAGTCCACCCATCCAAGCCCCGGGCAGCCAGTTTGTCTAGGAGGATGCTGTGGGAGACAGTGTCGAATGCCTTACTGAAGTCTAGATAGACTACAGCCACAGCCCTGCCCTCATCTGCTAAGCGGGTCACTTGGTCATAGAAGGAGACCAGGTTGGTCGAGCAGGACCTGCCTTTCATGAATCCATGTTGGCTGGCCCCGATGCCCCCATTGTCCTGCATGTGCCGTGTAATGGCACTCAGGATGATCTGTTCCATCACCTTGCCTGGCACCGAGGTCAGGCTGACAGGCCTATAGTTCCCTGGATCGTCCTTCCGACCCTTCTTGTAGATGGGCGTTACGTTTGCTAATTTCCAGTCAGCTGGAACTTCTCCAGTTAACCAGGACTGCCGGTAGATAATAGAGAGTGGTTTGGCAAGTTCATTTGCCAGTTCTTTCATTACTCTGGGGTGAATCCCATCTGGGCCCATAGCCTTGTGGGTGTCCAACTGGCACAGCAGGTCACTAACCGTCTCCTCCTGGATCATGGGAGGTTCACACAGCCCTCCGTCCCTAACTTCAGGCTCTGGGGGCCGAGTCTCCTGAGGACAACCGATCTTGACATTAAAGACCGAGGCAAAGAAGGCATTGAGCACCTCTGCCTTTTCCTCATCCCCTGACACTACACTACCCTCCTCATTCAGCAAGTGGTGGAGGCTCTCCTTGACCCTCCTTTTGCTGTTGATGTATTTGTAAAAGCTTTTTTTGTTGTCTTTGACTGTAGCAGCCAAATCAAGTTGTAATTGAGCTTTGGCCCTTCTAATCTTCTCCCTACACTACCTGGCCATGTCCCTATAGACCTCCCAATTTACCCGACCCTTCTTCCAGAGCAAGTAGGCTCTCTTTTTTTCCTTAAGTTCTAGTCTAAGTTCCCTGTTTAACCAGGCCGGTCTTTTTCCCCAACGGCTTGCCTTCCTACAGACTGGGACAGCCTGCTCCTGAATATTTAGCAATTCCCTTTTGAAGCATGTCCAGCCTTCCTGGACTCCTTTGCCCTTCAGGACCGACTCCCAAGGGACTCTGTCCACCAACCTCTTAAACAGGCTAAAGTCAGCCCGCCAGAAATCTAAGGTAGAAGTTCTGCTCTTGCCCCTCCTTACTTCCCCCACTATCAAAAACTCTAACATTTCATGGTCGCTACTCCCAAGACGGCCACCGACCCTCACATCTCCCACTAGTCCTTCCCTGTTCACAAACAACAGGTCAAGCAGGGCCCCTCCTCTACGGGGCTCATTTACCACTTGCATGAGGAAGTTGTCCTCCACACATTCGAGGAATCTCCTAGATTGCTTCCTCTCTGCCATGTTGTATTTCCAGCAGACATCCAGCAAGTTGAAGTCTCCCACGAGTACAAGGGCCGGCGACCGGGCGGCTTCTGACAGCCGCTTGTAAAACACCTCGTCCGCCTGCTCATCCTGGTTGGGTGGTCTATAACAGACTCCCACCGTAATGTCTGCCCTGCCGACCTTCCCCCTGATCTTCACCCATAAACATTCAACCTTGTCATTCTCACCATCTTCCTCAATTTCAACACAGTCCAAGCACTCCCTAACATACAGCGCTACTCCACCGCCTCTCCTGCTTCGCCTGTCCCTGTTAAAGAGCTTATAGCCATCCATAGCAGAACTCCAGTCATGAGAGTCATCCCACCACGTTTCTGTGATGGCAACCACATCATAACCTTCCTGCTGTACAGTGGCCTCTAGCTCTTCCTGTTTGTTGCCCATACTGCGTGCATTGGTGTAAACACACTTCAGCTGGGCTAGCGGCCTTGCCCCCGACGAACCTGTCACCCCTAGGTTCATTTGTGGCTGCCCTGGTCTTATCCCCCTCCCCCATCGAACCTAGTTTAAAGACCTCTTGATCAGCCCTGCCAACTTCTGGGCCACAACCCTTTTCCCCTTCTGATTCAGCTGTTCCCCATCCAGCATAAGCAGGCCCAGTGCCATGAAAGCCGCCCCGTGGTCAACAAACCCAAAGTCCCACCTACAGCACCAGTCTCTCAGCCACATATTAATCTGTTGTACTTTCATAGTCTTTTCTCTATTTTCACCAAATACCAAAGGAATTGAAGAGAATATCACCTGCGTACCTACCCCTTTACCAAACGCCCCAGGGCCCTGAAGTCCCTTTTGATAGCCCTGGCACTTCTCTCTTCAATCTCATCCCTACCCACCTTGAATACTAATAGTGGGTAGTAGTCAGAGGGCCTCACCAGTTGAGGAATCCTCCTGGCAACATCCCTTACCCGAGCCCCAGGGAGGCAGCAGACTTCCCTGTGAGTCGGGTCTGGCCTGCATATGGGGCCCTCCGTTCCCCTTAGAAGAGAGTCGCCTATAACAATTACTTTTCTTTTCTCCTTTTTGGAGCTGGTTGCAACCCTCTTACTCGGTTGCTTCTGTTTACGTAGCCCCGTAGAGGATCTTTCACCTAGATTTGTATCTTCCTGACACTCAGGAAGACGCTCAGGCTCCAGCGCCTCATATCTATTCTGCAGGGGGACGGGGGGAGGGGAGGAAGGTCGGGATGGGATTCGCCTGCCACCCCAAGCAGGGACCTGCCTCCATTCCCCCCCATCCCCTAGGTCTCCTCCTGCTCCATGTGGAGTCATTAGTGCTGGTGCTGTGACAGATCCAGCTAGCCAAGCTGAGCCATTATTAGCAGGTCAATAAAGGCCCTGGCTGGTGCTTTCAGTAGAAGTCAGAACTTTAGGGCTATTCATGTCAATTTAAAGCCACTGTCCTATCACGGCAAGCTGTGCAGAGCCCTTAGTCTGTGGCTTGGCTCAACTCAGGAAACCAGTGGAGTAAAAGCCACTTATTTTGATGTACAATTACTTACAACATACCAAAGGTATGGGCAGTCCAATGTCCAGCGCCTCGGATGAGGAGCCACAAGCGAGTGCTTCACTGTAGGCTCTGTGCCAGGCCACTGGCCCTCGTCCTGGTCAGCCTAGAGAGATCGGGGGAGACTGAAGTACTTCTGGTTTTCTGGAGTGGGTGCCAGGGCGCTGCAGCATGCCTATGGGTGACTCGCCCAGGCCCGGCTGGCTCCACTTTCTGGGGTCTGGGGGGCAGGAGGCAGCCGGGCCATGCTCCCTGAGATCTGGCTCTATCGCAGCCCCAGGGATGGGGAGGGGGGCGCCTGCCTCCCCCTCCCCTTCTCGCCCCCCTCCTCCCCTCCCCCGGCCGCACAGCCGCTCTCCGCTCCCCCAGCCCCAGCCCACCCACCGCCCGCCCCGGCTCCGGCAGCTTCTGCGGTTGCGGCTCGGCGCCGCCCCCGGCCTCTCCCGCCGCGCCCCGCCGGCTCCCGCCGCTCAGGCTCTCCGCACCGCTGCCACCGCTGCCGGTGCCGGTGCTGGTGCCGGTGCGGCGGCGCGGGGGGCGGGCCAGGGGCGGGCCGCGGGCCGCGGCGCGGCCGTCGGGCCCGGCGCGCCGGCTCGGGGGCCGGGGAGGACCATGCACCGCGCTGCCTCCAACCAGCGCTCGGTCTCCTCCTCCTCGGGCTCCTTCCAGCCGCCGCCGTCGCCGCCGCCGCCGCCGCTGCCGCTGCCGCACGCCGCCGACCGGCAGCCCCTCTTCCCGGGGGGCTCCAGCAGCGGCGGCAGCCGGCGGGGCTCGGGGTCGAGCTCGGGCTCGGCAACGCGGGCCCGCCGCCCCCGCAGCCCCCGCAGCAGCACCGAGGAGGAGGAGGAAGAGGAGGAGGACAGCATCAGCATCAGCAAGCCCCTGGTGCCGCCGCCCGCCGCCCCGCTGCCCGCCGCCGCCTCGCCGCTCCCCAGCAGCAGCAGCAGCAGCAGCGGCGGCGGGAGCCCGGGCCGAAGCATGACGGCGGCGGAGCTGTACGGGGCGGCGGCGGCGGGCGGCGGGGCGGGCGGCGGGGTGGCGGCGGGGGCGCTGCTGGGGCCCGGCGGGGCGGCGGGCGGGCGGCGCTGGGGCTTCCAGGCGCTGTCCCTGGTGCTGCTGCTGGGGCAGGGCGCGCTGCTGGACCTCTACCTGATCGCCGTCACCGACCTGTACTGGTGCAGCTGGATCGCCACCGACCTGGTGCTGGCGGCCGGCTGGGGCATCTTCTTCTGCCGCAACAGCCGGGCTCGTCGCCGGGAGCGGCCCCCGCCGCCCCCCGGGCCGCCGCCGCCGCACCCGCTGCTGCTGCACGGCCCCCCCGGCGGGCGCGGGGCCGGGGGCCGCGGGGCCGGGGGACCCCCCCGCGGCGGCGACTTCGCCTACGCGCACCTCGCCTGGCTCATCTACTCCATCGCCTTCACGCCCAAGGCGGCGCTGATCCTGGGAACCTCCATCCTGGAGCTGATCGAGCTGCGCCTGCCGCTGGGCACCACCGGCTTCCGCATCACCCTGGCGCTCTCCGCCCCGCTGCTGTACTGCCTGCTGCGGGCCATCGGTACCGAGGGCTCCGGGCAGCTGCTCCTGCCGCCGCAGCCTCCGCCGCAGCACCGCGCCGCCGCCGCCTTCCTCGCCACCTGCCTCGACCTGCTCGACAGCTTCTCTCTGCTGGAGCTGGTGCTGCAGCCCGGGCGGCCGGCGCCCCTGCCCGCTCCGCTGCGCTACCTCCTCATCGCCGTCTACTTCCTCTGCCTGGCCTCGCCGGTGCTGTGGCTCTACGAGCTCAGCGCCGCCCGCCCCCCCGGCGCCGCCCGCCTCGCCCTCCACCTCCTGCTGCCCGCCGGGCTGCTGGACGCCCCGCTCCTGGCGCTCCGCTGCCTCCTGCTCCTGCGCTACCAGCAGCCCCTCTCCCTCTTCATGCTGAAGAACCTCTTCTTCCTGGCCTGCCGCGGCCTGGAGGCGTTGGAGACCTGCTGCCTCCTCCGCCCCGCCGCCGCTCCGCCGCCCACCAAGTACGGCCCCGCCGCCACCGCCCCCGCCGCCGCCGCCCCGCTGGCCCACGGGCTCTCCGACGCCGACGTGGGCCCCCACGGGTACGTGAACGCTTTGGCGGTCACCGCCCAGGGCTGAGCGCCCCCCCCGGCCGCCGCCCCCGGAGGGGCTCCTGTCCCATCCGGGTCTGCTCCCGGCAGAGTCTCTCTGCGTTTCTGCTCAGGTTCCCGCCGCCGTGGCCGAGCAGGGGAAGGGGACACGGGCTCCCCCGTCGGACTCTCGTCCTCCTCCTCTCTTTCCCGCGGACAAATCCATCAGTGGAAGCTCCGCACAAACCCGACGACCCACAGGAGCCTACGGCTGACGCTTGTCCCCAGAAAATACACCTGCCCTTCACAACAAGTCGTCTTCTAGTGCTTTTGCCCCTCTACACTGTTTGGAGGGTCCCACTCTTCCCCTCCCGCTCCCCACCAAGACATTGTGTTGCTTTGTGACCAGAAAGGTTGTTTTTCCTTTTCCCCCCTCAACAACAGGGACCAGTGGGTTTTGTCCCCTCCTTTAAGAACTCCTGCTGACCGCAAGAACGAGATGTGAGAGGGGCCTGACCAGCAGAAACGTGCCTTTAGGGTGCGGGCAGGACCAAAGGCAGCACGCTTCGGTTTCGCCAGGTCTTGCAAAGCTGCCACCTCTGTTTCCCGGCAGCAGCACTGCAGTGGGTCTTTGTGTGCTGGCTGGGGAACCTCTGGGATCATGCCGGCCGTCTGGTCATTTCAAACCTAGGAGCCACTTTCACCAAGCTGAAAATGTCTACCTCTGTGCTTCAACCTTTTGCATCTCATGTTGACTTCACAAGCTGAAGAAACACACGAATCTGGCATGGACATAATCCAGGGGCTTAGACCCCATTTCACTGCCACTGAGACATTTATTTCTGGTGAGAACAGGGTTTGCAGCAACACCCGCTTGCTGGGGCTCTCATTTCTCTATGAATATGCATGTTTACAGGATCAGTGTTGGTTTTCTTTTATGCAGAATGTAGGGACTCCCTTTACATAGGCCCAGAAGGCTGGAAAGATTTCCTCTGGCTCCTTTCCATGTCTGTTTGAGAGTGGAGACGGGGCTAAGCCTGCAAACTGCCCCCTCTCAAACAGCAGAGCCGAGGATCTCAGTGCTGCTCGGCCTGGGCCCCGCGCTCGGTGCACCTCTCTTTTCAGCACAGAAAGTGAAGTGCTGCAGGAGCCGTTGAGGCAGAGAGGCTCCTGAGCTTTGGTGAAAGCCCACACACCAGCACCCTGTCCTCCATGTGCATGTGGTTAAGGGGGGATTGGGAAAAAAGTTGTTAGTACCCTCTCATAGAAACACAGTTATCTTTGTTTTTAAGCTCCATGAATGTTGGGTGGGGGTTAAGGCCTGCTCTTCTGCCTGGCTACAGCTGCTCCCGAAACCAGCCCAATGGAAGCAGGAGCACAGAGGCCACGTTTGGAGGAAGGACTTTGCCCCTTCCGGGTTTATATTTTGTTATCTGGGCAAGGCTGCATTCATTGGGAAAATGCCAGTTTCCTGTCCTGGGCCTTTTTTCAAGCTGTCCTGATGGGAAGGGGAAATAAAGCACAACCCAACTGCTACCCAGAGCCAACAGCAGGACCACAGGCACAGCCCAGACTTCTGCACACACATCCATTCTCTCCTTCAGAGCTCGGGCTTCAGTGGGACATACCGAGCCTCTGTCCCACCTCCCTTTTCACAGAGTGGGATCAACTGCCTGCTCCTAGGGACTGCAACCACAAAATGTTTACAGTCTGGTAACTTCCAGCTCCCACAGGCAGAAGTGGGGGTGCTGTGGGGCTCTTCTCCCCCCACTCACAGGTGGCTGATGAGGTTCAAGGGGCTAGAAAAGCCTCTAGAAAAGATGGGGCAATAGCTCTGTTCTGCTCAGAGCTGCAGCTGGGATTGGTGATTTGCTGCTCTCCCCACACCAAATGGAGAGTCAGCAAATGCTAGGCTTAACTTTCCCACCAGTGCTTTATTTTTAACCTGAGCCCTTACATGGGCAATTGTGTGAATTTTGGCCAGTGGCCTTTCTCTTCAGTAACTTCTATTTGTCTGGACAATCTTGGTGCTGTGAGTGACTGTGATTGTAAAACTTGGTACTGTGAAATTTTCCTATGTGATGTGAGATGTGTTGAGGGGATGCTAAGTTCCTGGCCAAAGGAGGTGTAATTACAGGTCTATTATGCTTGTACAGAGATTTGTTTCCTTGCACCTTCCTTTTTCAGCATTAAACAGATAGTAAAAGCTCAGAAAGAACTACAGTATGATACCTGTACCTAGGAGTACTCCATACTTCAAAGAGATGAAGAAGAAAATGGAAAAAACCCCAACCAAACCCACCAAACTTTGCCAAAAACAAGGTGAAGGAAAAAAAAAAGCTATTCACCCCCAACTATGTTTTGCTGCTCCCGTGGCCAAGTTCATGATAGCACCAAAGTGCGCAGAACATCAGCCCTAATGCACTGAGGTGTAAGCATAATTTAGACACTAGAAGAACCACAGCAGAATTATTAACAAGTCTTACTTCAGTACTCCTTCATAGCACATAAAGTTGTTGTTTGAACAGTGCCTTTTTCCATTTAAGACATTATTGAGAAAATGGCATATTAGAAAATTGTCTAGCTACCGCCCATTCAAGCCATTGACAGGGAAATCATAGTTCAAATTTGTGCGTGGATGCAAAGGTTGCCTGGGACAGATGACCCTGCAAAGTGATGCTTCTGGTGTGTAGAATTCCTTTGTAGTGGCATGGTTTCTAGGTGGTTAGTAAGTGTGCTGTTTGGAGAGTGTAAAGCTCTCAGAGTAGTTGGCTGTACAGAAGCCCCCTTGCAACTGAAAGGGCAGCTCTGCTGCCACTTCAATTACTACAGAGAAACATTTAAAGCTCTTCAATGTCTTGTTTATAAGTCCGCTCCACCTTTTGAATTCCCTTTTCTTTGGTAATTGAGCTCTCACTTGCATTTAAACCCTTCTGCCACATAATAGATCCGTTTGCAGGAGAGAGAGAGATAGCGGCACCATTAAAGTGCAAACAATACTTCACCCAATGCACCTCGCACACTTACCGTATATTCTGCCAACACTAAATTACTGCTCCAGGTCAATAACACTTTGCTAAACAAAGTTGTGCCATACTAAGATGTACATCCCTTGGGATTCCGTTACAAGCCTTGTAACACAACTCAGCTATTTAGCATTTTATTGCTCTCTGTTTGCTATCCTGACAAAAGATATGACTATTCCCAGGAGGGGAAACTGAAGTGAGAGATAACGGACACTTGGCATCCCTCTGGCATTAATCAGAACTTGTATTTTTTAAAAAGCAAGATTGTTAAAATAAAATTAGAAACTTGTGACTGATTTTGCTTTTTTCTTCCGTCCTTTGAGTCTTGCTGGGCTATTCAATTTTGCATTCAGGGACCAACAGATACATTACAGTTACTGGATTTCCTCATGTTGGATTGCTAAAATAGTGTCTGGATTTTTCCCTCAAACAAACTTCTTGTAAGTGAAAGTGAATTCTAAAAGCTGTAACACCAAGGGAGTTATCTGAGAAGGGAATGACTAAGGCAAGAAAATCCAGATGACACTTCTGAGCTTCCTATTTCAATGATTTATAGCAATTCATACCACTTGAAAAAGGCTCATGGGAAAAAAAAATCATTTACATGTTAATTGCTGTAAGATAAAAGAAACTTGAAGGAGTGGGATCATCAAGATGACAATTTTTCGCATCATCTGAGAAATGGGTCCTCACTGGAGAAGCACTAAGATCACAGCTGACTCTTGCTTAGCTCCTATTGAGTTAGGTCCCATACAGACACAAAACAAAGGTGGCACCCAGTCTTAACCTTGGATCTACGCAGGGACTGTCCCTTTGTTAGTCTTTCTAGGCATCTGGCTGCAGAGAAAGCAAGTTTTCTTAACAGTCCTGCCTCACTGGCCAGCCCTGCACAGAAACTACAAACATTTAACTTTTTTTAACTCCCATTTTGAAGGAGCATGCAATTCCCACACATGAGGGCCCTCAGCTGTACCCAGCAGCACAGCGCTTTGCAGGAATGCTTTGGTATTTACCAACCAGTTCAGTTCCAGTTATTGGTTTTGCCCCAGATTTCTGTAAGAAATACTAATATAAGGAGTTAGGCAGAATTGAGGACATAAGTAAATATATCCAAAAGTATTACTGTTTTTTAATTTAAGGAACAAAACACAAGCTACAAACGAATAAAATAAAATGTACATAATAGAATATTGGTTGCAAGTCAAAAGAGGAGATTATCTTCTGAGATACCAGATTTTTAAAAAGTTGAAGTAAAATTATCTTAAGATTTTTTTGACAAGTAAATGTAGAAGGACAGTAAGATGACAAGCTTATCCAAACACAAAGGAGAAAGGCCTGGAAGTATTTACATCTCAGAAGCTGTTATCCAGCAGGCTAAACTGCAGAAACTGGGATAAATAGGATAAATGCCAGCCTTGACTAGTCTGCTACCCAGCCAGTGCTACACCGGCCAACAAGCAATCACTCGCAGGGAAAAATTTTTTCTAGTGCATTAAGACCAATCTTTTAAAAACACTGGAATTGATGCAGTTACCATCATTGTTCCTGGAAGATGAACCCCTGTCTATTAAGTATATCACAATAGTTAGCCTGAACTACCTGTGCTTGAGTTTACACCCACATAAGTACATCTTACACTCATTTTAGCTCAGCCTACTTGTCTTAGTTTCAGTGGGATTTTGTTTCAGTTTGTGGCCAGCCACAGTGATCAAGGCCCTTAGCAGCTAAATCCAGGGCAGCTGACCCAGGCTGGCCCACAGGTGTATTCTATATCATTGACATCAAGGTCATTATAAAAGAGAGGGCTTGATGGGAAGAGGTGGGGTTCTTTTTGCTCTCCTCTCTTTTTCTCCCTCATTTTTGATTCCTGGAGCAACTTGCCGGTGCTCTGTAGATGAGTATAGTTTTGTCTCTTTTGTGTTGTCATTTATATTGATTTCTTTATTTCATTAAATCTGTTTAACTTCAACCTACAAGTCTCCCTCCTTTTCCCAATTCCCTTCCTCATTTGGGGAAGAGACATTGGGTGATAGAAAAACTGTGTATTGTTTAGCCCTGGGTGCGGGCTAAACGAGGACACTACTTTATCTCAGTTATAATCTCCACTCTAAAACAGCATCTGCTGAAGCTACACTTTTCCCCCCTCCAAAATAGTCTCTCATTTCCGTAATTGTGTGTCACTATCTACATCTTCAGTTCAAGCCTTCCTGGTGCTACGATGTCCAAAAGCACACAGCAGTGCATTATAGAATACACCAGACTCCCTTAATGCAGTAATTCTGTGTTCAGTCCCAGATTCTTCTTGTAATTGTATAATAAGCCCAAACCCCATTTTTTGGTCCATTATACCCTTTTCCCCCTTCCTCCTGATGCTGGTTTTCAAGCACATACCTCCCAGTAGCAAGGTAGGGAGAGTTATGGAGACTCCTAATTAAAAGTTTATCCCACTTACTGCTCAGTTACTCTGCTTGATTTCTGAATGGCCATGGAAATGCAGTTGCAAATGAATGAATAAGTGACAAAAGAAAAAAATCTCCAGATACACGTATCAGCCAGGTAGAGACAGCCCTAACCTAGCTGAAGTTTAAGGCACACATCTTTAACACAGTATTTACAACAAAATATTTAAAATTTATATTAAAATGGCAATGCAAACTTTGCCATGTTATCTACATCTATTTTCCAAACCCTGGCCATGACTTTTATCCAGTGCAATAGAACCAGTACAGCTGGAGGGCATTTTGAAGGCACAAGTGGATGAGCCACAATAATTTTTCTGTCATCCATCAGTGAGGACTCAACGTAATGCATTTCCCCAAGGAACAGAACTACTGCCTGTTCTTTCACAGGGGTGGCTGATATTTGTTACTTCTCTCTACAGAGACTGGAAGCAACATTACCAGTCTGCTGGGCAATCCTGCTTCCTAGCAGCAGACAGGAAGATCCCACCAGTAAGTCATTTATAATACAAGGACAAGGATGGTGTTGGAAATGTGGTTTCAGCACTGTGCATGGTACCACCTTCCATCCCTGTATTTCAAATGGAGCAGGTCCCAGATAGACCCTAACAGTCCTCCAAAGATTGGCCAATGTCCATCACCTCAGCTGGATACCCCCAGTCAGAACTCCGTTCAATGTCCTGGAAAAACAGCTGCTGCTGGAGGCTCTTTAGACTGTTCAAGACCTCTGGAGAGAGTTCTTGGAAGACCACCTGTTTTTCATGATCCTCCTCCTCTTCTTCCTCTTCCTCCTCCACAAGGTCATCAGGAGGCAGAGGAGAACATCTAGAGATGTAGCCCTGGTCTGACTGCACTGACTGTCTTTGGTCTTTGCATTGGTCATCAAAGACCAACTGGTGCTGCTTGTCAGCCTCCCCTTGACAGAGAGATGGCTCTGAAGGAATGACACTCTGCTGATAAAGAGAATACATGAGTCCCTTCAGATGGTGACTCAGTTCACCTGAGAGGTTTGCAGGACTCTGGTCTTCTACTGCTGAAACTTCAGGGTCATCAGGAAGGATGATGTTATTCCTCATTGGAAAGCTTGTCTCCAGAAGAGGAACTCCTTCCATACAGTCTTCATTACTCAGCACATGATGACCAAGTATATTTCTGTCTTCCATGGAAGAGACTGGCTCCACCTGAACTAGAGGAGCTTCATCCATAGGAAGGACCATAGTCTGAGAAGTCGGATCCCCACATGGATTAAGTTGAGGCTGCAGTTTACAGCCTCTACTTTCACCTTCATGCATGTGGAGGTTGGTGACATAACAGCAGTTAGGGTCAGGCTCCCATAGGTGCAGCTGATGCTTCACAATTCCACCCATATCACTTAGCAAGGAATCCACCTGGCTCTCTCTGTTTAGGGACTGCAACTCTTCATCATTATCCAAGCAGATGGTTCCACTCTCAAACCAGTCTGGGTGCTCCATCTGCCAGTTCTTGAACTTTTCTACTGCCTCTTTCAACTTCCTCCCACTAGGGGTATCCATGTAATTTTCAGCTGTGATTTCCTGGATTCGATGGATGCGCCCAGGTTCAAACTTCTCCAGATCCTGAATACGAAAATAAATATCCTCAAACTTGTCCATCAGTTGGTACCTGGATGTGACGTTGAACAGATCAGGTATATCTTTCTCACTACTTATGCCCTCAAAATAGCAGACTATATACATTCCAAAGCAGGCTGGCTTCTTGAAGTCTGGCAGGATCAAGTTCAAGGCTGGTGTGAACAGGTCTCCCATTGGCTTTTGCTGATCTTGCTTGAGACACACAGGCTCACTCCCAAGCATGGCCTGCCATTTGGCCTGGGTGCCCCGTGAACATAAGATGATGATCTTTGAAGATAGGTCTTCCATTTCCTTCTTCTGTCGAGTAAGCCAGGGTAATGGCCCTAACTCTGAGATCTGATGATCTTCTAGCAGATCTAAGGCTACAGCAGTGCCACAGACAGTCATCAGAAACTCTGCAAACTTCAGCACCACATCCACGTACAGCAGGTGATCAGCAGAGTACACGATCCAAACCTTTCGGGGCTTCAAAGGTGGCAGAGGAAGGTTGGTATATGGTGCTGCTGAAAGACAGAAAAATATTTGTCCCAGCCACATTCCTGACATGGTAATGGTGCAAGCCAGCAGCAATCAACATAGGAGAATATGAACAAAAGTTTCTAGCAACTACCAGTTTTGAAGCTATTTTGGCAACATATCCAGACAACAACTTGTTGTAGAAATTTAATGTGAAAGTCCAGACAGTGGAGCTGTGGTTTATAATAATGCCTGGATGGTTCATGGAATTTCACCACACAAAAGTAATACACCAGCTTCAAGAGGCTTGCAAATGTAGCTATATTCTCTGCTGTAGAGCTGAGTGCACCCACCCCAAAACAGAATCACAGAGTCAGTCAGGTTGGAAGAGACCTCTGGGATCATTGAGTCCAACCATTGCCCAGACACCACCAAGTCAACTAGACCATGGCACTCAGTGCCATGTCCAGTCTTTTCTTAAACACAGCCAGAGGTGGTGACTCCACCACCTCCCTGGGCAGCCTGTTCCAATGTCTAATGACCCCTTCTGAGAAGAAATTCTTCCTAATGTCCAACCTGAACCTCCCCTGGCCAAGCTTGAGGCTATGTCCTCTTGTCCTATCGCTAGTTGCCTGGGAGAAGAGGCCAACTCCCACTTCACTAGAACCTCCCTTCAGGTAGTTGTAGACTGCAATAAGGTCACCTCTGAGCCTCCTCTTCTCTAGGAAGAATCTCCTATTGCTATGGCTTAGATGATTAGCAAAAGTTCTTTTGCCAGTATGGCCTCATCTGGGTCAAAAGCCTCTCCACTTTACAAATCAATTATCTTCCATCTGGAAAATATGGCATTCCAAATTACATATACAAAGTTTCTTTTAGCTAAATGGGAAGATCCTAAGGCTACCTTTTGGTTTTGAGAAGCACCTATAGAGTAGTAGATCCTACTAAAGCCCCTTCTGGAAAATTGTGTGAGACTTCCAGAATGCATTACATGTGCTTGATAAAACACAGGCAGGACATCTTACCCGTCTGCAAATCATTGTGGTTACATTTCCCTTGCCAGTGTCCTGGAAGAAGGAGAAAGACACTGTCAGTTCTGAAAACATGAAATCAGATTAAACCCTTAAAATGACAACCCCTTCCAAAAATTAGATAAAAAAAAAAAATCTTTAACTGTGCAGGGATAAAATCATGGGGAGGGAGAAGCCTAATTAAAAACATATACTAAATGAATAAAGACTCTTCTACAGCCGATTTTGCTATGTACTTTGCTGTATTTTCCCTTTGAGAGGAGAAGGAATGCACTCAAACCCAATTTTCTCCATCTTCCCCAGATCTGGCCAGGCTCAAGAAGTACAGAACCCCAATTGTTCCACTGCGTCTCTTTAAATAGAAGAGGCTTTTTTAATGATAGCTTTTTCCTAAGAGGGTTCTCTGAAGAGGCGACTAAAATGTCCCTGGCTACGTCTTATAGATAAGTTTGATGTCAAGAAATTTTCCAAAAGATTTCCAATTACTCATCTCAGGCAAAAAAAAAAATCCAGTGAGTTGCACAGTTTCCCTGTGATAACTGCTTCATGGTTGCAGCACAAAAGACTAAAACATCAGTCCTTAAGTACCCAATGTGCTCAATGTCAACCTCTGTGTTCTGTTTTTCTTCCATCTTAATTGAAAAACATTATTTAAGCTCAAAATAGTATAAAAATTAATTTTGTAGAGACTTTGGGCGACAGGGGAAAGAGTACAGTCTGGACAAACAGGAAGCTTCTGTCCTGCAAAACTCTTATGGAATGTAGGAGAAAAACAAATGGAAAAGATATCTGTAGCAATCTGCAGGAAACAAAGGGCTGAACTATGAAGTTCCTTTTTCCCCCTTATGAGCTCTGAAGTGCTATGAAAATGGAGTATCAGACAGCATAACCCATGGAATGCTTTACTTAACTAGGTGGATGTCACAAGTCCTATGGTGTAAAACAGAAGAAAGTGTTTCATAGACATTATCTCAGTGGCAAGACATCAGAACAGCAAGGAAGAAAACAGCAATAGGTACAGAAGTAGGAAAAATATAGTATTAGCATTGAGTCTTTTCTTCCTAGCTGATATGAGCCTCACCTGCTTGTTTTTTGGTCATACAAATCACACCTGCTATGACTGATCCCACCAGTAACACACAGATCCCAGTGATACACCAGTAGAGCCATATAATCATATCACCTGCAGTACAAGAATAGCATTCAGACATTGCTTTACACAAATAGAATTTCACCAAAGAACAGGAGTTTCTTGAGTAGCAGGGGCCAAGGGAGAAGGACCCTGGCTCTGCCCAAAACCACGGGTAGTAGAACCAGCGCTTTCCCCTTAGAACATACCACAGTCACTTCTCAAAATTGATTCCTGCTTTCATGAAGATGCTCTACACCAAAAACTTGCTCCACAAAGAACCATATGTGCAGCACATTGAAAATACAGATCAATAACCTTCCTCTAAACAGCCATGTTTATCCAGCTTTGACAGGCCCATGTCCTGCCTGTTCATGAAATCTACATTAAAAACAAACAAACAAAAAAATCACCATTTTGGGTGATGTATTTTTTCAATCTACAGGTGTTTTTTTCTTTCTAAATCTTGGGCAAACTAGCTCCTTACAGGTGTTGCTGCAGCTAAAAAAAGATGTCAAATCATTATGCATGTGATTTATCTTGACATTTATAAAAAAGAATATATGCAAGATATTCTCTCCAAAAGCTGCTTTATATTATGCAAATTTTTAACACTGAGCAAAGTGACAGAAAGTATTTTATATTAAAACTCTTCTTGTCAAAACTGTTTCTCAGAATTTTATGCAAGTGAAGGATCTCTAAAAAAAAAAATTGCTCTTTAAGGTTCACACTGCATACAAATACTTGCCTCATTAAATCATAGTGAAGTAACTCTTAACACAATTCACTCTGAATTCAATATTACAAGGGGACATTTCCTGCCCATCGGGTCATTCCCAGGGAGAATCATTTGTTATTCCATATGACAGGAAAAGATCAGCATGAAAAGTTTCAGGGTATTGGAAGAACTTCTTACCTGATGGGTCTGTAGCTGCAAAAGACAAGAGGTACATTAAAAATTCAGCTCTCATTTGTAAGGCAATGGGAATCTATTTTACAGAAAAGCAGTTCTCACTTGGAGCTGGTGAACATGGGATGAAAGCAGAGTGTCTCAGACAGTCTGTGCCACAGTTTGCAAAGAATGGCTGAATCTGCAGTTGAAATAAATTCAGAAAACAGAAGCGATTTTAAAAGCAATTGTTTCCCCACTTTCCCCCTGCCTCTACGTTCCCTGTATTTTAGCACAGGGACACGGAATTCTCATTTCCCTTCTGAAAACAAGATTAATGAAGAATTCTTACACTATACATTAAGAAAACAATGAGCTCCTGGGGTTGCACACTTGCCATTCCCACTCCATAGTCTCTAACCTCTGACTTGGCAACCCTATACTAAAGAAAAGCCACTTTTTACAGAGAACACCTATAAAAAAAAAATTGTTCTTTCAGCCATAATAATAATTTCCCTGATACAGGTAATTAGGGATTAGCCAATCTCAGAAAAAAACACTGTGCAAAAAGCATAACATTCCTAAACTGCTCACTGCCTTGTGGAAGGAAGAACACAAGGATGACATTGAGATCTTACCTGTATTTCGTAGTTGCAGCAAGCTCTTATGTTCTTCTCTATTTTGATTGTGACATTCACTTGCTGTTGCCCTCCACCCTGCAGAAATCAGATGCAAGTTATAAGGGAAGGAAGAAAATAGAATGAAAGCAGGAAAAAGAAAATGAATTGACATGAGAATATGGAGAGGTCCAAAGCAGCAGCAATTTTTTTTTTTTTTTCTTTTTTTGAACAAGAAGCCCAGAGAGAACAAAATGGATAAACTGTCTGGCCACTGCAGGTGTCCTGTGTAACAGACATTGCAATACAATTAAGACAGCAGGCTAAAGTTGCACAGGTAACAGAAAACAATTAATGTTATACATTGTATCACTTCAAATGTGTTAAACTTACAGTTTCTTAACAATGTAAATGTATTCAGTTATTTAATTTGTAAACATTAACAAGCTTCCTTGTTTAATTAAAAAAGCTGTCAACACTGCTGCTTCTGACACTAGAACAGACAAATAAGTTGTCCTTGTTACCTGCTGTATACAACCGATATCATGACAATCTCAATATATTCTTTACAATTACTAGCAGACACATACTCCAAAATGAGTATATTCCCCTCTGCGAGGAAAAGATGCACACAGCTGTACCAGCTGTGTCAGTAATAATTAATACTTATTAGCGCATGCAGTACGAAGGGTTTTAAGTGTGGAAGGAATGGAAAGATTAAGCAAACTGGATGCCAATATATCTGCCCTCCCCCAAGGGAGGGTGGGGTCTGGTACCAAATATTCAGCATTTCTCCTCCCTCAGATGCCTGAAGGAGAACATTTCTTATGTCAGAAGACACTCTGGAGCTACTTGGAGCTCCTCAACAACACAGGCTCTAAGACCTACAGGAATGGATTCTCAGTTTGTTTGAAGCTTCAGTTACAAAACCACTCATTCTTGATCTCAAAAATTTAATGAACATTCTCTGCACCATCACATTTAATAAGCTACTTCAATGATTCATTGAAACTTTGCACCTCAATTTTGGTTGAATTATTTAATCTTATCCCCCAGGCATTGGCTTGACAAAGGTAATAAAGCCCAGATAGTCAAATATCAAATTTCTGTTTTCTTTGCAGCTGTTTTACAGACTGCTCCATGCATAAAACCTCTTAGTTCTTCCATCCCCCAAATTCCTGAAATAAAGTTCCCCTTCCCAAAGGTAATTAAAAATCTGTGAAAATAATTCCTTGAAAATTGCTGTACAAGTGCATTTGTTACATCTCCTACACCATTGCTCCAACTCTTTGTTTAGCAACCATTAAAGAAATGTTTGTCTAAATTACTACAGAGGATATAATTTAGGAAGGTAATTACCTCAGTGAAATCACGTGTGATCATTTTACACTTCTTCTCATTCAGGAAACTGGCCACATGAATTTTGTATTGGGCTGACTCCATCCATGGGTTAAAGCTCACAAGCAGAGTTGTATCATCTAGACTTTTACCTTGGATCCTGGGCTCCCACAAACTGCCTGGAAGTAGAGCAGATATTCCCAAGTTTCTCAACTGTCAGAAATATTTCAGCTGGGCAACCATGTCTACATGACTCAAACAGAAAAATTTTTACCTGTCTTTATACATGGGATGGTTCTTTTCATTAGAGAGTCCTTGCAGTCTGCAAGAAAGACCATCAGTGACTAGTCAGAAACATTGTACTTCCATTTAGGAAAAACACCCATTTTCTTATCAGAAGCCAGACACCTAACTAAGCCCTCCTCCAAAGCAGTAGCAGAATTCTGCAGCAGAATAGTATTGGTTTCCAATGCATAAACTAGCCCCTCCACTGATTTTATGGTGTGTTTTTTTTTTTTTTAGAACAGAAATAATTAATAAGACTGAAAACATATAATACTATTACAACAGTAATATTTGACAACTCCTGCTAATCTAAGACTTGTGCAGAGAGGGTCATAGTGGAATTAAAGCTTCCTATTGATCTCTGGACCTTGAGAGTGCCACAGCAATAGATTTCTCCAAAAGCATTCTGCCCCACGAAAACTAGGAGGCTGGAATCTTTCTCGATCCCAAAACACTCTTCCACATTTATAGTTCTCTTTTCTTCATTCAGGAGATGGGCCCTGCTCTTTGGGACTTTCTTCAGAGTCAAATCCAGAGTTACACATTCAACATTTAGCAATGTGGGATTTACAAGTCTCAGCCTAAACTATGTCTCTCCTCCAGGGTTTGGACACAAAGGAACAGGAACAACTCCCTGCTTAAACAGCTGAAAGAAAACATTGCATATGTTAAATTTCCAACTTTCAAAGTTGGAAAATATGTAAGCTCTAATCAGCAAAGCTCCCTGCAACTGCTGAGCTTGACACAATGCACTAGGTTTCTGAAGAACAGTGAAGGATAAAAGCCAGGAAGTTCTCAGTATGACCAGATATAAGAAAGGATAAGAGGACTGAAAACCAAGTGCTCCCTCTCCTTGTCCAGCTCACATTGGCTGACACACCACATACTTTGCCTTTTTATAACTACAAAGTCATGTTGACAACTATAAGCAAGTTAAGAAGAAGATTATGAACCAGTTTTCAAGCTGTATTGAGTGCCAAATATAAACTATTTTATAAATATAGTTTATAAATATAAACTAGTCAGTGCAGCCAGAGGGCACTGCAGATGCTCAGCATCTTCAGGGAAAACAACAAAACACATTCTTTTTAGCTGTAGGAAAATTTTCGTATACACAAGAAAAGGTCAGGCACTCAGCTCTTTCAAGTTTCTTGGTAAATTACACCTAACTGTGCCTTTGAAATCAAACTTCACCTGTCTAAATTTAGTATTAGACGCCAAACTTTACTCCTTCTCATTTGGAAATTCTGGCCTTTACTTCCACCTTCCACAAGCAGAGGGGCAACTTTGAAAGATTTAAACTTATGTAAAAGCTGCAGCAATAGTCTGCAAAGAGCATGAAAGATTACTCTACAGTCCCCTTCATGTAGATGAAATATCTTTGTGCTGGCTCCACTGGTGAACATTTCAGCAACAAATCCAGGAGATGTATCTTACCTTCAATCAGCTCCTCAGAGGGGCACCTACATTAG
Organism: Nyctibius grandis; assembly: GCF_013368605.1. NCBI lineage: Eukaryota > Metazoa > Chordata > Aves > Nyctibiiformes > Nyctibiidae > Nyctibius > Nyctibius grandis. The sequence continues at coordinate 73,301,422 of NC_090662.1, read as the reverse complement.
TTTTCAGGTTTAATTATGAATTTCTCTTTAGCCGTAGCTGTAGCAGAATTCTTGACAAGCTACAAATGCAATTTCTCAGAAATCAGAGGCCCAAGTCCAAGGCTTTGTCCAGCTTTCTAGAGAGCATATAAAATTTTTCATAGCAATATCTTCCATGTAGGAACTACAGTCAAACAGAATCAAAGGGTCTGGCCTTCACAGAATGCACCTTATTCCAAGCAGAGGTTCGACAAACTACTGGACACAGGATCCCCAGTTTTGGGCCCCTCGCTACAAGAAAGACATTGAGGTACTGGAGCATGTCCAACAAAGGGCAACGAGGCTGGTGAAGGGTCTAGAGCACAAGTCTTATGAGAAGCAGCTGAGGGAACTGAGGTTGTTTAGTCTGGAGAAAAGGAGGCTGAGGAGACCTTATCACTTTCTACAACTACCTGAAAGGAGGTTTTAGCAAGGTGGGTGTCAGTCTCTTCTCCCAAGTAAGAAGTGATAGGACAAGAGGAAATGGCCTCAAGTTGTGCCGGGGAGGTTTAGATTGGATATTAGGAAAAATTTATTCACTAAAAGGGTTGTCAGGCATTGGAATAGGCTGTCCAGGGAAGTGGTCGAGTTGCCATCCCTGAAGGTATTTCAAAGACATGTAGATATGGTGCTTAGGGACATGGTTTAGTGGCAGACTTGGCAGTGTTCGGTTAATGGTTGGACTTGATCTTAAAGGTCTTTTCCAACCAAAATGATTCTATGATTCCTGAAACAAGGATGGTGACTTGTAGCACAAATGATACATGCACTTTGGATATACACTATAGGGGTACTGTGGATAAGGCTAGCACCATGGACCTTCTAAACAGCAATATTCAGAAAGGGCAACAATAATACTGTCACCCTATTGCCAAACTTGCTCACAGTTCATGGGTTTTTCATGGGAAAAAAACCCCAACTACAGGTCCACAAACCATCACAGTCCTAAGCAAACCAGAGCATCTCTTACCAGGCATTGTGAGAGACATGGACTTGCAATTGTAGTCTCCACGAACACTCAGTTTGGGCAGGTGGTAGACAGTCACTTGGTAAGTCTGTCCAGGTTCCACTTCAAAACGGTCAAAAGTGAAATTCCACTGAAAACAAATCACATTCACAAGGACTTAAAACAAGAATGTTGTCCTGTAAAGGCACTGAAATTAACAGCTGACTTGGTGCTGTTCCACTGTGTTCCCTCATCCCATATGACCTTTTTTCTGAAGCTTGACTATAAAAAAAGCAACTCAGGTGTATTAAATATACCGGTCCCTTGGTCTATCTCAAATTCTTCTGTTTGGAATGAGAAAAGTACAGTTATTTCTTGGGATCTCTGAACTGATGCAACAGTCTCATGCCAAACAACTGTGTGGAGTTTCCACTTAATTACACTCTGAAAGGAAATAAGGCTAAAATATGCAGTTCTGGGACTGACATTCTAGTCTAGTATGAACCTTGCCATGCTGTGCAAGTGCTAAGCATTTAGAATTGCACTTATATACACATAGTTCTGTACCTGGCCATTCCATACGTATTTTCTTAAATCTATACTGTTTTCCACATATCAGCAATGCTGTGCAAATTCTGGGAGAGGCACTGGCTCCAGATGGTAAGCCAACTATTGCCCAGTTCTGCGTGGTAAGGAATGAACTCCAGATTCCTACTGTTCATAAAGGGAGCTCTGAATGCTCAGCACTTTTCTGACAAGTTTCCTAGACTGAGTGTAAGCACCAAGGTTGGTGCTTTTCTCCACAGCAAGAGAGATGAAAGAAGTCGAAGTAAAAGGAAGGGTCGAAGTAAAAGGAAGGGTCGAAGTAAAAGGAAGGGTCGAAGTAAAAGGAAGGGTCGAAGTAAAAGGAAGGGTCGAAGTAAAAGGAAGGGTCGAAGTAAAAGGAAGGGTCGAAGTAAAAGGAAGGGTCGAAGTAAAAGGAAGGGTCGAAGTAAAAGGAAGGGTCGAAGTAAAAGGAAGGGTCGAAGTAAAAGGAAGGGTCGAAGTAAAAGGAAGGGTCGAAGTAAAAGGAAGGGTCGAAGTAAAAGGAAGGGTCGAAGTAAAAGGAAGGGTCGAAGTAAAAGGAAGGGTCGAAGTAAAAGGAAGACTATAAATGTCACGTCTGTCAAGCAGAATGCAAAAACTCCTACAATTATTTGCTTTAAGTAACATCCAGAATGATGACATGTGCTAGGCACTGAGAGCAACAATTCTTAAAACCTGAAAGATGGAAAGAGTGAAAAAGAAATGAAGATAAGTAAGCAGCTTGTACATGGCTACATACAAGTGTAAAAAACTGGAAGCAACAGCAGGTCTCAAGCCCAATATCTTGATTGTTTCATCAACTCTTCTAACCAAGTCTGTACTTTTTAAAATCGATAACCTTGATGTATGACAGTGAAAGCAGAAACAAACCCATGGGACTAGAAAAAGCAGTTTAGAGCCCTTTGCACTCACCCGGCCTCCATCTGGACGGACCTGAAGTGGCAAGTTGTTCTGAAAGTCAAACTGGGTGCAGACCTGTTGATTGCTGTTCACTTGCATCACAGCCAGCTCTGCCCCTCGGAGATACTGGATGCTAGCTGCAGGCACAGGGACAAAGAGAGATGTCTTTCCTGTCATCTGCACATTTAGAGGTTGCAACCCCCACAGAGATTACCACTGCACCTAGTCTTGTCACAGTCTTACTCCTTTGAAGCACTGGGGATCCCAACATAAAGATAACTGGCCATGAAAAAGTTAGTGTGCAGGGCTGCCTAACAGCACTTTCAGCTTAAAGGTTGTTCTGCATGACAAGAGCTTCATCTGTGCAAACAAAGGGGCAGAGGAGAAGGTAACTTCATTCTTCCAGACTCCCTGGCAGTTCCACAGGTTCAGTGTTGTGTTTAGCTCTGCCTCTCAAGGCAAATACGCTTTTATTTTGGTACAGACAATCCCAATGAGAAAGTTTATAATCACAGCTACACAAAATGACTGGGTTACCCGTGTCACACCTGCTTCTACACTACTATAGCTGTACTGAGATAACATTATACAGCGCTCAGACACAGGCCCTGTGCAGAAGAAATGAATGTGTTTAATTCTGTCTTAAATCAGTGCAAAACCATGGACAAGAACAAGGAAAACACTGTGTACAAACAAAGAAAAAATAATCAAAGATATTTGGAGAGTAAGAAAACTTGACTTACTGGTACTCATTTAGGCTTCAGCAATGAGACAATTATTCCTTTATCAAGACACATCTGCATATAGGAAACCTAAGTTACAAGGACTAGACTACCTGAAATGGGAGCAACTTGTACTGGGTTAACAGCACATAACCTATTTGTGCTCTCTCAAATTGAGTCTCGTTTATTCAGTTCACAGATGTAAATCCTGTGTACAAGACTGCTGCAGTCATTACTATGCCTTGAAAAGGCAATGCTTACAGTGTGAACCTCCTTTCTCCCCTCACTGCCATGGTAAAGGTGTGGGTCACTTGATTCCATTTTTATATGCTGTTCCCATTTGAAATGTAATTATCCCATACTAGTGAAAACATTTTTAATTCTTGAATACCCAGCACACATAAAGCCCTGATTCAGTTACCAAGAAAAAACAAAATCATTCCTCAAAACAAAGCAACCAAACCTCCAAATTTCAAAGCTCTGCTTTCATGGCTAGATCAGTAAAAGACTTCAAGTCATAATTCTCCTCCCTATCCTTACTAGATCACACCTAATTCCTCTGCTCTGTGTTTACACTAAACAACCACCACTTACCATCAGTGGCCACTTTCCATTCTATCCGAAGCACAGGGAGCAGGTTTCCATCCATCTGACGGAAAATGTCAGAAGAAACATGAAGACTGCTTGGAGCAGAAGGAGTCCACATGGAAACCTGCAGCCAGCTCGCCTCCATGCAGGTACCTGTCCAGCAAATGAAAGCCGCCATTTAGAGCGGGGCCAAGGAAACTCTGCTTAATTGCCATTATGGTCTGCCTTTTGGGTCAGGGTTACTCAGAGGGCAAAACTGGGTCACAGACTGCTTCAAAGCACAGAAAGGCAGTTTTCAGCATGCAAGTACTTTATAAACTGCCTGTAATATTCTGAACTCACTCATTCTAGTAACTTACACTTCCTCTTTTCCTTAAAATCTGTTAGTAATTATCACAATCAATGTAGTCAGGTTAAACAGGTCAAGTAAATTTACTCAATATCTTCTGCAGCAAGTCCATACCTTGCTGCTGAAACAGACCTATATTAGAAGAAGAGTAGGACTGATTTCCAGCCTTCCAATGATAAGCAGTCTGTCAGATACCCAGGGAAATTGTTCCAATAGTTAATTACTTTCTGTTCAAAAACTGCCTTATTTCTAATTTGAATATACATCTAAATTTAGCTTCCAACAACTGCTTGTTATGCCTTTCTTAAACTAATGAGCTCTCTGGACAGAAAAATAATTTATGCTAGTGAATACAGTGTTAGGGAATATTGGTCCTGTAATCTCATCAGAAAATGAAATCAGGTATGACAGGCATTAGACAGGCATGTTCTACTTAGACTTTTGTAAGACATTTGACTTATTAGAGCATATTAAAAATAGCTTTGCTGAATATCAGTGAAGCACAAACACAGGAAGAACTAGGCTGACAAATCAAGGAGGAGTTGCAAGTGGAAAATCATTAGTGTTTGAATGTTTTAAATAGCTCTGTGGGGGTGAGTGTAGGCCAATTGTATGCGTTTTTCTAAAAAATATCAACAATCTATAAGTAAATATAAAATAACTGATGATAGAACATATAACTATCAGACTTGGGGGGAGGGGAAGGCAGAACTGCCTTTCGATAAAACCAAATCTGAGTCACTTTGTATACTGGACCCGTTCAGACAAAGCACTTCTTGACACACCGTAATATACACCTAAGCACATGTAGTATAGGCCATATTTACCTAATGAGAATTTAGAATGCTATTTATTTATAACAGCACTGCTGAAAAACTAGCAAAAAAACTACTGAACATGAGCTGTGTCATGCAATCTATGAATCACATGAATAGGCTAGTGTAATCACTGAATATATCAAAAAAGAAGGAAAAAAAGAAGAGGTAAAACAATTATGCAGGCTTTGGAGAGATCGGTACGATATTCTTTAGCTACTTGTTGCATCCATACTAAACCATGGTAATACTGAAAAGAGAATAATGAAGAGCAAAAGAATAAATCTGTAGGTTGAATTCCTCAAAAGCAAAACGTGTTTTGCTACCAGTTTCAGCTGACAGAAATCCATGCTGCTAACAAAACCTAAATGATTCTATAAAACCTTGCTCTCTCAGCTACATTTCCCACTTATTCCCTTGCATGAATTCAAAAAAATCACAGGGATGTGTGATGATTTGGTTCATAAAAAGGCTCTGCCAAACAAAGATTTCTGCATTTCTTTGGTGTGTTACTCTGTCAGGCAGAGCTCAAGGAAGCAGCTCAGCCTGCAGGCCCATCGCCATCAGCACTGTCGGGGGCCAAGCCATGGGAGCACGCAGCCAGCTGCTGGCAGGGACAGAGGTGGGAGCAGCACCTTCCCTCAGCACTTTGCCATTACACAGTGCTCAGTCAGCCCCCCTGCCAAAATACACTTTTGGTCTTTTTGCTAGGTCAGTGATGGGAACAGTGGAAAGTGGACACTATCCCTTCTTGTGACAGCATAGTTTAAGGCTTCGGAAGTCATTAAGACAATCTTCAAATGCTCATTCTACCAAAAAATATCTATAGAAAACCTGATAAGATCAAAGTACCTTTCAGAAAATTGTACTAAGCACTAAAAAAAAAAAAAAAAAAAATCTTTCCCCTAGAGCAGAAAACCAAGAAACATAAGGCAGAATTTAAACCAAACATTCAAATAAGACAGCATTTTAATGGTGAAGCTGCAGTCTGGCTTAGCCATGTTGCCAAGCTGTATTCCAATGGCTGCCTGCCAGTGGGAAATATGATCCAGTCCAATCCCACCCAATCTCTCTTCTGCCAAAAAAGTTTAAAATCTGGTTATTTTCAGCATAGTCATCTCCCTGATCTGGCATGCCAAGCATGGCTACAAAAATACTTGTGCCAGTATGATACAGGCACTGAGGCAGAAATGAGCCTGCTTAGAACAATGACTGCAAAAAAAGGCCAAGGGGTTCTGCAGCACTGTCCAGATGCCTCCATGTACCAAACGGACAAATGCAGAATGTTCTCCTCAGCCATTGCTGAGACTTGACCCCTTACACCTGATATGTCCAATATATTTGTTCAGTGGGACTTACAGTTACTGTAGTTTCCTTTTCCAATTCATAGAATCATTTAGGTTAGAAAAGACCTTTAAGATCGAGTTAATTCATTGGACTTTATGCCCAATAATTTACATTAATTGCTCTCAGCTGCACCCCTTTAGCCCCTTTTTTTATTCCAGTTCATACAGTAATTTTTCAAGTACTATCATAGATTTAATAGCTTGTAATGAACATTTACTGACAAACTTGTCCTAAAATTCCCATTTCTTTAAAAATCGACTGTCTCAGCTTTAAATAGAAACTAAACAAGTTGGGTTGTGTTCTACCCACCCCACCCCCAAACTATATCCTGAAAAAGAATTAACTTCCCATTCCTCTTTTAGCTGGAGCTGATTATGGATCAAATGGAAAACTCCCAAAGCAAGGCATGAGAACAGTGCTTCACTTCACATCTCTCTGATTTTAGCAGGAAGAACTTGTCTTATGAACCCAGTTAAAAAAAAAAAAAAAGCACGATTTGATGAGAAAACCACAATGAAGAAAAAAATTACTTACTATTTCTTACAAGGCAGTTTAAATCCTGTGGGGGGAAAGAAACAAGAATATTACTCTCAGAATAGAAACTGGATTAACAGTAATTTGCTTCTGCTTGGTGGAAGGAGAGAGGCAGGAAGAAAACAATTCAGTGAATAGCGACGCATATAAACCATGAAGAAAAAATGCACAAAGTTGTTAATCAGAAAACGAAAGGACAGAGGGCATGAAATCTGTGCACACCTGAGCTGCATATGTGACAGGAGTAGTTGCAATAATGGAAAGAAATTGGAGAGGCAAAAATGCAAGATGATGATTGTAAAAACCTTCCAAAATCCAGGACTCTGAAAACAGAAACCAGTGTGACATGAAAGACTGCTTGAAGTAGATGGGTATGGTATTTAAACACTTTTGCTTTAAGTTACTGCTACCCAGCACTGATCCTGCTGGTAATGCTTGCAAGGTCTAAGCCCATCTGACTGGAAGCATGAGCTCTCTGCAGCTAGGCTTGCCACCAAAGTACTGCTGCCTACAGCAGGGCATCCCCTTCATCTTACATTTGGTTTCAAAACCACTATGCAATGACACTCTTAAAACTTAAACTGGATCAATGACTAGTAGCACACGGTGATGAATGATCCTGTATTGCCTGAACAGAAAGGCTGCATCAGTTATGACTGGTCTTTTTCCTGATGCATCATACATAAGAAGCTGGGAAGGGAAAAGACAACAGTTACTAAGTGCCAGAGTCCAACAAGCAGTACTACAAACATACCCAAGATATAGGTATATGGAAAAAGAGCCAGTGCAACACCCAAGTTGTGTAATATTGACCAACTTTACTATCAATTAGGAAAATTTTCAATCAGTTCAAAGGAAGAAATCTGCCTAACTGGCCACCCTGAACTTCTAAATATACACAAATCTATACAACACTTTGCCTGAGAACGGAACTTTGGTGAAGAACTGTTTTCCTACCAGCCAGCTAGCAATGTTATTTTTTTCAAAATGAAATCATCTTTGGTGCACTAAGTTAGGACTAAGGCAACACCCTGCAGTCAGAACAAATATTCTGATTACTTTTCACTGTTAATCAAAGTTTCTTTTATAAATGAAGGGAGGGAAGGGAGATAAATAGTGACACAACCTTCCCCTGCCTTTCTCCCACTCTGTTCCTTTCTCCCCCAACCCCCAGATGTTAGCAGCTCACCTGCAGAAACCACTTGCCTTCTCCCTTATCTTTGCTCTGGATCTTCTTTAAGTTTTTAACTCATTGTTGGATCCCCAGCCTCACTGCTAGGTTGTGGCACTAGCAACTCTGGAAACACCCAAACAGGGTCTTGCCAGATGAGAGTCTTGGGACAAATGGCTCCAAAAGCTGTGTAGCAGTGCCCTGCATGGGGCAGAGGAGCTCTAACATAACCAAGAGCAAAATAAATCTGTGAACTTAATGTCGATGGGTAACAACATGCAAGAGGTAGTTTTCACTATTTCTGTCATGCTCAAAAGGTCAAACCAGCCACAACTAGGGGAATCAACTTGATCAATTTGAATATAAATACCAATTTAGTCTGAACTGTACTTTCACAATTATTCTGCACCTAATTATTGCAGACAAATGTACAGACAAATCCTCCATTGAGTATTTAGATCCTGTCAGACTTAAGAAAAACTGGTTACAAGTATAGTTAATAGAAATGTTATTGCAACTTTGTACCTCCCAAATTAGGTTTCCTTCCCTTCCACCCTGGAACACTCCCACGTAGCACCTGCAACCTAAATCCTTTGATAATGGGAAAAACCTAGAAAGCAAGCAAGCAAATGCTGATTAAACCAAACCAAAACTAGCTAAGCTACAATCACTGAAAAAAGAGAAAAATAGAAATTCTAACTACCAGTATGGAAAAGCAGATTAAGCTATGAAAAAAAAATTACTCCTAACACTTCAAATGCTTAATCAGACTTCCTTAGCCTGACAATGCGCCTTGCATAAACAGGTGCAGTGGTTTGGGCTGGGATGGAGTTAATTTTTTCTTCACAGCAGCTGTTATGGTGCTGTGTTTTGGATTTGTGACCAAAACAGTGTCGATAACACAGGGATGTTTTAGTTATTGCTGAACAGTGCTTACACAGCATCAAGGCCTGTTATGTTTCTTACACTGCTCCCTCCAAGCAGGTAGGCTGGGGGTGCACAAGAATTTGGGAGGGGACACAGCTGGGACAGCTGACCCCACCTGACTAAAGGGATACCCCAGACCATATGACATTGTGCTCGGCAATAAAAGCTGGGGGAAGAAGGAGGAAAGGGGGGAAGTTTGGAGTTATGGCATTTGTCTTCCCAACTATCTGCTACATGTGATGAAGCCCTGCTTTCCTAGGAATGGCTAAACATCTGCCTGCTGATGGAAATCAATTCCTTACTTTGCTTTGCTTATGTGCACAGCTTTTGCTTTACCTATTAAACTGTCTTTATCTCAATCCATGAGTTTTCCTGCTCTTGCCCTTCCAGTTCTCTCCCCATCCCACTGAGGGGAGAGAGTGAGTGGCTGCGTGGGGCTGAGCTGCCAGCTGGGGTGAACCCACAACAGGCAACAAAAATAATTGGCTGCTAACCATGGGGTTTTTGTTTGGAATTTAACGACTTCTATTAAAACCTATCACTTAATATTCAGTCATTTTGTCCTTGTGCTGTTGCAGTTATCAGTAATTATTGTAAATTGCATCATGATAAAGTCCTTATATAAATTATAAGGCATTATTTGCCTGAAGAGCAGCAACATCTGCTTTCATTTGAGTGCTGGTGTTTCTGTTTGTTAGCAGATAAGACATGGTTAAATGAGGAAGTGATGCATTTCCCCTTTTATGTTTTATGATCAATATGAATATTGAACCAGGACAGCAGATAAATGGATTCTCTCTTCCTCCAGGTCTATCATCCCAGGTAAACTGTTAGCAATGATATTTTCAGCATTGATGAGGCTGTGCCCTTTCTGACATGCATTAAAAAGCCAAGAGCTTAATCAGGAACTGTCAGTCTTCAGAACTGAAACTTGACAATTAAGATACGTCTTACCTTTCAACACTGGATTTCTACAGGGACAAATAACAATAGGTTTTCTGGTGTCACCATTCCCCAACCCTACTCAGGATTTTCGAGGGGCTACCTACATATGTTTTTTTCCTACCCCACACTAGCCTCTTTACCTGCTGTGCCAGTAACATTTTTTATATGTAGCTGACTATGCTGGAGCGTTTTAAGCTGCCATCAGTTAGTAAAGAATTTAGCAGGTTTACCACAAGAGGCAGAGGGAAGGACCCTCCCACCACACAGCAGCCTGCACCAACTCAGTTGTGGGTCCACTCCCTTCTCAGTCCCCAAAGTGCTTACAGGGATGACCCAACAGCCCAAAATGCCCAGAAGAACAATTCATCCAGCCAGGAAGTTCTCACTATTGGCATAAAGAAGCAAAGGTACCAGAAGGAGAAGACAAAGCCACAATGCAGGCAGAGATATAACAACCCGAAAGGATACCTAGAAAGCAGTCACCATAAAAATCCTCATCTCCTTTTTGGATACTACCCAGGTGAACTGGGCTGGGCTGCAGCTGAGGGCACACTTTTATACCAATAAAGCGTAACTCCAGAGAATGACATACAAAAGTCAGGAAGCAATTAAAGAAAAAGACACGTTGGCTTTGCAGTAAAATAAGTCAACTACTTCCAGATTTGCACTGGTTACCTCCTCAGCATCAGGGGGAACACCTGCTGGTTTTCCCTTATAAAGGTTCAACCAACCCAAAACCTTATCTGATGCATTGGCTCATTCAGAGTGCATTAACAAAGCTATGGTCAGCAGAAGTACTTAACCTAGTTTCCCTACTTGAGCAAGCACAAATTTAGATGATACAATAGAAATAAAATTACAGTGACGATTGTTTCTGCTCACCCACATAAAGCTAGAAGCATGTGAGAAGTGTTGACAGAATTGAGATGTGTGTCCGTCCACATACAACAGACAAATGGGAGGAGAAGGAACAAAAATTAAGAGCTCTGCAGAAAAGGTGAAGATGGAGCCCATAGCCAGTCAACATGCTCTGCACGTTATTATAGAAGAAGGGACTTAAATTGAGATGGTCTGTACTCGTCAGCTTCCTATTGACTTGCAGGCCCAACAAGCAAAGCTACAGACATGGAAGGCATAAATTTAAGAACAAGACAATGGTGAGGTAATGCCCAAAACTATTATCAGCAGAAGAGGACAGGCAGTCAACTCTTCATGTCTACTTCGCATATTTTCACAGAGAGCTAAGCAACTGTTTCTTTCACTCTTTTTTTTTTTTTCCAAGATTTTTCTTGCTTTCAACATCAAAAAAGAAAAGACCATATGCCACGGAAAATCATATGAATCTGAAAAAAATGGGAAACTGATTAACAGCACCATGTCATAACAATTCAATTAAATTAATAGAAGGCCAAGATTTCCCAGCAGGATGCTGTGGTAACTAGCAAAAAAACTGCAGTGAGCTGGGCAAGCATCCAGGTTTCCTTTAAAGAGCAGCTGCTGAATTGGGAAGGATTCCAGCTTCCCCAAATCTGCCTCTCACCTATGAGCCATTCTACATATCATCTGAGGCTCGGCCAATTTTAAGTTTACTGCAGTTTCCCTTTCCAGAGATCAATAGGGCATGAACATATTACAGGAATAACTGCTGAAAGATGATTTGTTTAAGGCTGGTAGGAAACAATGAACTTCTACAAAATTGTTTTTATTTTTTAAGCATTTTTCTCTATAGTTTCTAAGATTTTTCTCTTGCTCTCATTTAAATTCTCAGCAAAATCAAATCCAAACTCAAAAGTTGAAGCTTCTTCACAAAAATCAGTTTAATAGTTTTCTTTATTGCATTTTGATCGTTTTGATCACTAATCCTTTTCGTGCCAAGAAGTCCAGAAATATTTTAGCAGCACTAAGTGTGACCATGGTTTATGGTAACATCCTACAGAGCAAAAAGATGCCATAGAGGGCAATGAGAGAAGTTGGTCAAAAGCAAAGGCAAAATGAACACATTTGTAAAAGAGGGCCAGGAAAAGCCTTCCTCACATGCACCACCATCGCTCACCTTCATGAGAGAGATTACATAAATTCTTCGCCAGAGATTTTTGGTGAATATCCATCAAGCTGGCAAGATAGACTTCAAAGACCGAACTATGTACACCTATCCAGCCCTGTAAAGATGGTAGGGTTATAAACATCATATTCTTCCAGGACATGAGGCATGCCGTGTAGCGAGACAGTTAGAGCCCAATTAAACACTTGATGGTGAACAACTAGGTGGGTATGTAAGCTGTGGTATGTTTTTCCCCTGTGCATAGAAAAAAACCCCTGAACCCCACCTCCCTGCAGATGACATATTCAAATAATAGTTACTAGAAGGAACTGGATTTGCAGGTGGGCTATTCAGCCTTACAGCTGAGCAGGTTTGATGGAGTGATGGTGAATAAGGCCCATTAAGTGCATTTGTTGGCATTCTAATAATATGAGCTGTTAACAAGCATTTAGTTTTACTTTTGCAATTTACAGGTGTCTACGATACCGATATGACGCTTTCCCTCCACCACTCCATCTCCAAAACAGTCTCTGCCACATGAAAGCTTTGCTGCAAAAAACGCCGTTGCTCACCCTGACCTACTCCAAAGTTCAGCAACAGCAGTGTGAGTGTAGTGGGTTAGAAAAAAGGAAGTGGGTCTCACCAACCCTGCTCAGCAACAGCTTCCCTTTTGAACCACACTGCAGTCACTCATTGGAAGGGTTACTGAATCACCCTCCCAAAACAGCGCAACCGACAGAAAGCTGAATTGTTTTCAACTGTCATAACTTCAACTGATGGTACTTTTTCCCTATATGTGTCAGCAGCTTCACAATTACTTCTAAAGAGGCTGCTCATGGGCTTAAGCCAACTCATGTTTCTTAAGTCTGTCTGCATTTTAGAAAATGGCTTATTGAAAGAAAAGGCCAGAGCAGCAGGCTTACACATTCAACTGATCTATGAGCACACCCACAGTGCAGGGCAACACGTTTCCTTGGTGAAAGCTGGTGATGGACTGGTGAACCCCTCATCAAGGTACCGTGGTTCACATTCCCTAAAAAAAGAGGTACAGCCCAGAAGACAAAGTCAGTCAAAGCCCAAGCATCCAAGGACTCACGGAAACTCTCTAATGTATTACTCTCGAGCTCTGTGTAACTAACCTTTGCAATACCCAGTTATGTCAGATGCCTAAGCAATATTGTAACGTCCTCTTTCCTCCCTTTGCCAAGATTTTGCATTTTGTAACTCCACAATGCCCAGTCTAAAGTAAAACTGCAGAAGTGGACTGTTTTCTTGGGGTATTTTTAAATAGGAGTGAAGGCAGCAGAGCAGACATCAGGTAAAACAGAGGTAACTCTATAGTCAAACATTAGGAAAGAAGGCAGAATAGACAAAGGATAGGAAATGTGTACAGGAAAATATTATAGAAGCTTTTATCCCAAAGGACACGCTTTGATTTACTTATGCCTATAGCTACATCCGACTAGCTGCCTTTGCAAGACTGCTGAGAGTGCATCACCCCATGCAAAACTTTTTAGCTTAGAAGATAGCTGCCCATTATCCTGTTTATGCATGCACTGCTATTGTTAACAGAAATAAAAAGCAAAACCAGATCTCTTCCCCCTCCCACACACTCTTTACATTGTGTCTTAGACAAAAAAAAGAAAAAACCACAACCCCCCAAACCCCCCAGAGAGAGACACCATCTAGGAGTTCATACTTTGGGCTGCCAAAGTTCGCTCAGGTTGGTTAGTTCACTTTTTCTATATACACCACATCTGCACCTCTCGATCTACAACCTCTCTGGCTGGTTTCACAGGGAGACAAGGCAACCAAAATATGCCTTTTCAAAATTTCAAGTACATATGAAGTTTGTTTACCTACTCCTTCAGCTGAGATTCCCTGCTTCCTCCTAAAAACCCCTCAGCTGCAACAAATAGGTTAAAACATTTAGGACATTAGGCAATTTCAGCTATTAGCAAAGACTCACATCCTGCTCAGTAACTTCTGGCAGTTTTAGCAAATCTCAGCCCCAGCCACGGCCCCTCACAGATGTTAGTGACAGGCGTTTCCTGGCAGCCATCACGTAGCCAGGCTAACTCTGCGGTATTTATAATTCTAGTTTGACATGAAGTTAATGCAGTTGTGCGCCACGTACAGTTGCTTTGATACACACAGCCCACGTCAACCACAACCACCTCCCCCAAACCGTACAAAAGCAAGTACCGGTCCCTGACTGACACAGCGTGACACCAGGATGAGGTCAGCAGCAGGGCCGTAACCGCCACCGACCTCGGAGGGGCCGAGGGCACCCAGTGCCAGAGCTCGGCGGGGGGCCCGTCTGCGGTCACCTCCTGCGCCGCCACTCCGCTGCCTGCCCGGCCAGGTCCCCCCGCTTCCAGGCTCCGCTCCGTACCGGCGCTCGCCGTCAGCTTCGCCCCGCCAAGGGTGAGCGCCGCTCCCGAGGCTCCGCCCGCCGGGGACGCCTGCGGACGCGGAGCCACGGCTGGAACCGAAGTGGCTCCAGGGCCTTTGCCCCAGAGCCGCTTGCTGCTCCCCGCTCAGGAAGGAGCGGAACGAGCCCAGGCCCCGGGGGCACCGCGCCCCCCGCCCGACAAGCCCTTTCCCCGGGCGAGCGAGCCCACCGTGACCCCCGCACCCTCTCCAGCCCCTCCGGCGGGGAAGCCGCTCCCTCACCCCAACTTCTCACCCGCCCCCGCCGCCTGCGGCCCGCCGGCTCCTCATCCCTGTCCCGGCCCCGGGCCGCACACCGGCGGTTAACGGCCGGTGGCGGCGCGAGACACCGCGGGAAGCGGGAAACCCCGGCCTCCCCCCGGCCCGGCCCGCTGCGGAGGGCGCGGGGACACCCCCGGCCCCGTGCCCTGCCCGGCCCCGCCGCCTGCCTGCCGGCCGGCACCTCCCACTTCCCGGCGCTCTCAACCCCGCCGCGCTTACCGGCTGGGAGCAGGTGAAGGGCGGCGCGGCGCCCAGCAGCAGCCGCAGTGCCGCGCCGGCGGGCGGGATAGGGAAGACGAGGAGGAGCAGCAGCAGGGGCAGCCGCCACAGCCCCGCGCCCGCCATGGCCCCGCCGCCAGCGCCTCGGGGCTTCCGGGCTCCGACCTGGGCGCAGGGCGGTGCCGGCCCTCACCTGAGGAGGGGCCGCCGCCGCGGCGGGGCGGTGCTACGGTTGCTGCGGGGCGGGGTCTGCGTCGGACGGCGCTGCGGCCCCGTCCCGGGACCCCGCCCGCCACAAGTGGCCGTTGGGCCGGTTGTTTTGCCGGGGAGGGCGCGGCCGTGGCCGTGAGGAGCGGGCCGGGCCTCGCCGGCGGCCAGCCGCGGGCCGGCGGTCGGTGCGTCCTCGCCCTGCTTCGGGGTGCTGTGAGCCCCGGGTGGCTCCTGACGGGAGGCGCGGCCCCGGTGGAGGCAGCTCTGTGGGCAGGGGTCGGGGCCGAGGAGCTAAACCTGGTTTGACCCAGGGTTTGTCTTCACGTCCACGAGTAAAAGGACGGGCTCCCGAGGTCTGTGCGCTCATCCACCCCGGTGCACGCCTCAAGCTTAGGGTAAATACCGTCACCATTAAAAACTGACATCAGCAGCGGTCTGCAGCTACCCGATAAAAAGCATTATGGGTGTACGCTGTGTTTTTCCTGTCGTGAGGCTGTTCTAAATGCATCCCGTTCACAGCGGGCTGTGCAAACTTTTTACTTGTTCCTGGTGCTCACCGTCTTTCAGCTGTCTCACAGGTTTCACCCAGGGTTTTGCTCTGTTCTTCACACTGCAGGCTGCCCACAGCCAGCTTTCACCCGTTTTTTTGCCACGTTTTTTCACCTCATGGTTTTCACACAAAGCCGTAGCCCGGCCCCAGGATGCTCAGCTGGGTTTCCAGCCCAGGGGGTTTTTCAGCAAAGCTGACCCGTTCGCTGGGCTTTGACTGACAGCCGAAAGCATGGCAGTTTCATATGGTTTTGTGGTGGCAAACATCTAACTGAGGGTCAGTCTGAGCTTGGAGATAATGAGGTTTCTGGTGATCGTTCTGCCATTCCAATGCCTCACGCTGATGACATCCACGGGTTTTAGTCACCTCCTGGGTTTTACTGTTTTGTGACACCACTAATTAATAGTAGCAGCAAAGCCTGAAGTTCTGACATTTGCGTGCAAGTCAGGAAAAAATATATGTATATACATGTTACTGAAGAAAAACATTATTTTTTCTTTAGCCATTATTTTGCTCGATCTTATGCCAACACACTCGGACTGTGTACACTATGATTTATAGTGCTGCGACAGGAAATACCGTGCTCAGCTGGCACTGCAGCGTAATTGCTTGATAACCGTGGAAGAACAAATTTGTTCAATCGAAAAGTAAGTGCGTGGTATGTTACTTATTATCGTCCCATTAGCTTCATGGCTACTGTATATACTAATTACACTGCATTTAGGCTGTGGTCATTCATTTTTTTGTTGCATATGCTTGGTAAAAAAAGAATCCTGTGGAGAAAATGTTAAGTGTGTGGTTACGCGTGAGCCACACTTTGGACATTGTGACATGGCAGAATTTCTGTAGTGAAAACAGCACAAAGAGTGATTGGATTTCCTAAGTTACTGTTTAACAGGGCAGGCTGTGACTGTCCCAAGACTGTTCTGCAGGCCCTTAAATATACGAGAGAGCCTATGAATGGCAGTGGACTGGCAATGGGAAATAAGGGGCTGCAGGAAGCTGTCTTATTTTTCAGCCACTGCTGAGAGAAAGGAGCAATGTCAAAGGAGTTCTGATAACACTTACAATATTAAACAAATCTGGACATTGTTTAGAAATTTATTAGCAATTTTAAAATAACATCATTCCTTAGATAAAAATGCAATCTTACAGGAATATACATTTGTCCCACACAGAGATGACCCTATCCCTCACTGGTGGGCCAACCGCTCTAACTTTCCTCTGTTGATTTTAAAACGTGCGAGAGGGCAAGACGGACTCTGGCACTGATGACAGGCTTACATGACGGTTACAAACTGTACAGCATTATTTACAAAAGCATTTCTGTGGGTTCATGAAAACTAGATATAAAATTGTGGAAGGAGGTAAAGAACTGAGACGGGGAAGGGCTTGGGTAGAGGTGCAAGGGAGGGCTGGGAGGATGGGCAGGGAGTGTAGGGAAGAGTGGGAGAGGAGGTTTATATCTGGACTGATTTATACTTGAGAGAGGTCATTTTACAGCTCTGGGCAATTCAAATGAAGGCAAAACACTTATATTTATCAACATTTACAGCTGATGATCAGAGCAGGAAATGATGCTCCAGGGCCTGAACTTAAGAGGTGCTGAGGAACCCCATCTTCCCTGAAGCCACTGGGAAACACAGGTATGCAGTACCTTGCTGGGCCAGACCCAAACCATGCAGATGCAGGCCAGATACAGTGCTCCCCAGACCTTAAACAGTTTTGATCCTGCAGTGCTCAGTCATTAGTGCTGATGTGAATTCAGACTGAGTGAGAGATCAGCTCCTAAATTACACTTTCAGTCCTGAAACTGGACTAGATTCCAACCACTTCTCACCAGAATTCACCCAAAGCGACTTATCCCTTGCTCTACCAAGCGGCAATCCTTTGGAGGGAGATTCCATCATTCGAAATTGATTTTTAAGGCAATTTTAAGAGTATCTCCCCCTTTTTTTGTGTGTGATGCAGCAATGTTTGTCAAAGAGATATTTACAGTCTCACTCCTCCTCCTCTGAAATCACCCCACATTCAAACTGTCAAGACTGAATAAGCCTGAACCAATCAATTCTATGAGCTATTGTAAGGTTGATGGTGTTTAGCTAGCATTGGCTGCCAGTCTACCTAGGTGCTTGAGCGGGGAGCAGACTGGCTTAGGATGCTTAAAATATTAAAAGCATTACAGCCTGTTTGGGAAAGAGCTTGCATTTTGCCTGGCTGAGCAAAATGCAACAGAAAACCACAGGTATTTCATAATCCGAATGATGAGGCTAATGAATGGTGTTCAAGTTTGTGGGTCTGTCTTGAATAGGAAAATGCTTTGGAAAGGGGCTGTTCGAATGCTGGCAGAAAAAATCTGTTGTTGGGTGAAGCAATGCCTGCTCTTGCCTGGGCTCGCCCCCTCTCCGCTGGGCCTGGGATGCAGCCACTAACCCTGGCCTAATGCAAGGGCTGGGCAGAGTGCCATGAACTTCAGGCTGCAGGAGTGGAGGCTGGTTGCATGATGTGGGGTACAAAAACAACAGCATGGGAGTGTGGAGATGAGCTCCTGATTGTGCCTAAGCCCTTGGTAATGCTAATGAAGATTCCCTTGTTACATCAGTCATTCGTGCTGCTCCTCTCAATTAGCCCTTTAGAAAGGGACTTGATTAAGTTGCCTAATGGTCTTCTGCCACCTGAGATCTCTGCCATCCAGGTGGGGCTGGTAGCTGTGACACCAGCCCTAGGGAAGAGTTGTATCTTTCTGGACTAGCTGCTGCAGGCTGGGCAGAGTTCTGTAGCGTATCTCAAGTGGCAGTAGATGCCCACATTTAGGCAACTGAGTCGAGCCCTGTTCCCCTAAAGAAGGTCTGTTTTTTATGCTCAAGTGTTAACAGTTAAGTCAAGTCCCCTGTAAGGGGCAGGGGAAGAATGGAGGATTTAACTAGAACACTAAAGTTTATATCAGAAGAGTTTTGTTTTTCTTTTTTTCCATTCCAGTGTGATGCTACTGACTTCTCTGGCGATTGGAGCCCAGTCTGTCTTCAGTGCAGGACATACCTCTCAGCTGTGCTTCTGCCCTCACCTGCCCCGTCTCAGGGTGCTGTAGCAGCAAGGCCATAGCAGTTTCAGCTGTCCAGAAACAAAGCAACAACAGAGAGCAAAGCTCCATAGACTGAGATCCCATTGGAAAGCTTTCAGATCCCTGGGCTTGCTAACCCAGAATAAAACTTTAAAAACTTTGCAACATTCAAAAGAAGGAAAAAAATAAACCCTATGCAGCTATTGAAATTTATATTTCTTAGACTTCTTTGGACAAGAAAATAAATGGAGGAAAGATATAATCGAATTTTTCTGGGCCAGTTCTCTTTTCCACATTCTTTGCATCAATACAACCTCCTTGGTCTCTAGTGCCTGTTATAGAAATTTCCACACGATTAATGAAAAAGTTCTTATGAGTTAGAGAAACAAGAATCAATAGGGGTGAAATAGAATGAAGAATAGAATAATTAATATAAGTCTATCTGAATAAACACAGGTGGGCTTTCACAATCCATGAATATTGTTCTCAAAGCTCCTTGTGTAATCCTGACCTAGGACTGAACAAATCATCAATCAAAGCTTAATGAGCAGCTAAACAGGAGTAGGCCTAGAAGTATTACCTTCTGATGATTTTAGTAAAGGGGATGTATGGTTAACCTTTTCTTTACCTTAAAAGAAATATAGGACACTTAGAAATAAAAATTAGTATAGATAAGGTTTTAAACATAACTTTAGTTGTTTTTAAGGTTGAATGTTTAGGAGACACTGGCGGTGGGAACTGGACTCTGATCAACCTGGATCAGGACGGGACGCTGATCACGGCAAGAACATTAAGGACGCCGATCACAGCAAGAACATCGAGGACGGGGTGTCGACCGGAGTCGGAGCGGAACCAGAACATAAAGATCAGCTAAACAATGGAAAAGAATGGACTTTTGTGGACTCTTGATGAAGGAAGAAAGAGGAATTGAAATAGTTAGTGGATTATTAACAGAAGCTTATGAAATGTTTATGATGTAATTGATTATTAGTTTCTATATAAACCGATAGTGAATTTGAGTCAGGTACCATTCACTGCGGTGGTGGTCCAACTCTGAGTTGTTAATAAAACCAGCAAACCTAGAGACCCGGACTCTGCTAATCTTCTTTAACAGTGCCCTCCATCCTCGTGTTAGCAAGATGGGAACCGGGGCTTCTGACACCCTGGAATATTTTCTTTATATGCAGTACAGTTTTCATTATGGGAATTGATAAAATCTCACCACTACCAGAAGCCCCTGGCTGGATTTACTTATTTTATCAACTTTGTTGCACTCCAAATTCCCCACTCAGTGTTCCTCTCCCCCACCCTGCCCCTGCCATGGAGACAGTCACAAAGGGACCATGCATATATCTTAGGATACTCAGTTCTGTCTCAGTAGGGCTGCTTCACTTCAGCTCACTGGACCAACGGGTTGGGGGTTTCTCATCTACACGTACGAAGCAAGGCCTCCAACTTCATCTACGACACAGGTGAAGACCCCACGGGCTCGCGGTGCCGTCACCTCGTACGATTGTGTCTGTGTGCAAACGCGCATACTTTTCATACAGCAATCTGAAACTATCAGG
The DNA here is from genome assembly GCF_013368605.1 of Nyctibius grandis. Lineage (NCBI taxonomy): Eukaryota > Metazoa > Chordata > Aves > Nyctibiiformes > Nyctibiidae > Nyctibius > Nyctibius grandis. Next base: position 73,281,211 of record NC_090662.1, on the reverse strand, counting down.
CAGAAAAGACACAGGAGCCTGGCTGAGACCCATACAACTGTTATATTGGCGTTAGTCTAAAGAAAGCAATGATACATTGCTTTGGAAATTATCAAGAAATGTAAAAAATGTATTTGCCCTTTTTTTTGTTGTTGTTGTTGTCGTTGTTGTAGTCATCGGGGGCAGGGTTCCGAGTCAGAAAACAAAGCAGAAATAGATGCGATTCTGTACATGGCGCCTCTCTGGCTGTCCCTCTGTTCTGGGGTGTGGTGGGCAGGGTAATAAAACAGGTGGGACCCCTGCAGTAGCAGCAGCATCTACACCATCATCATTCACGTGTCCAGCTGAAGAGGCAGATGATGCAGAAAAGGTCCGTGGATAACGAAACTCCAGCTCTGGATCATGAGATCCACTTTCTTCCCTGTCAAATCAGCCACACAGAAATAAGAAAGAAAAAAAGAAATGCACCCGGTGTGGCTGGCCCAGTACTGCCTGGAATAATGAGCAGGAGTGATACAGGGAGGAGGTTTGTTGTTTTATAAGAAACATCTTTAGTCTGCAGTGTACTCTTGCAAGTCAGAGATGCTCAGTGGCAAACAGCAGATCATTTTCCCCATTCTTTCTTTTCCTTCCATGCCACTCCTTCGCCATCGGTTCCTTCAAAGCTTCCATCCACAGCACAGTGATTGTACCCACCATCCACTCCCATGCACACGGAAAGAAGGACACTCCAGGAACTAAACCTGCCTCTGCCTTCCCACTGTCCCCCAGACTCTACTGCACCTGAAGGAGGCAGTAGCTCTTTGCTCAGGCCTGTCACAATGTGTGCATTGGAAGTACCTCAAATGAAAAGAAAAATGCCACCCTTACCAGAAAGAGAAATTTGCACAGCTGGCACCAGCAATTACTAAATTTAACACCTGCCCCTCAAACCACAAAAGACACCTGCATTCCCTGCTTGCCACATGTTTTTCATTCTGCAGGACCTAAGGGGTCTTCCAGCAGAGAGTGGGGTTTTCCTGGGCCACTGTAGGCTCTGATTCCCGAGGGAGTTGCAGCTTTCACTGGGAACATGTGTGGGGCATAATCCTTTCCACCATTTTCCTTCCCGTCAAAAAAAACCCTAAAAGATGGCATGCGTTGTCAGGCATTCAAAACGCCCATTGCCACCACTAATTCAGATCAGTACTTTGTTTCTCAGGAGCAGAGAACATCTCTGTCTCCCACTGGGAGGGTCAGATGGACTTTCTAGTGGAAGAAAATGAGATAGGGAGCCCTTACACTGATTTCATTTTCAGAAACAACCAGGCACACCGTTATTTCCTTTCAGTGTAGCTTTGGAGTACTTCAGCACAAGCAGCAGCAAACTCTCAAAGGGAGGCACACTTGCGTGCCCATCTCGACACAAGCATGAGGGATGGAAAGGATGCGACTGACATCAGCTGGTTACTTTCTCCATGGACGTCTTGCATTAGGACTTTGATGCCAGATGGTTGTATGAATGGATTCATATTTCTCTAGTTTAAAAGGACTTGTTTTTTTTCCAAGGTATCTTGAGCTGCTACTGGCCGGTTCAAAACGACACAGAAAAAAGTGCACTGTCAAAAATACCTTTTGCTATTTCGGCTTTATGCCCCAGAGAATCAAGACCAAAATCAAGGGCATTACAAAAATAATGTAATCAACATATGCAATAAATTATGTTCTCAGACATCTGCAGAAGCTCAAATTTGAATGAAAGTTTAGCTCTGACTTAGAGCTCCTAGCTCAGCACTGATCTGCAAATTTGTGAACCGTCTTGAGAAGGCAGAAAAAACAGCAGTAGTCTAGACAAAAATCGATTGCATAAAACCTAACAATACGTGCCTGGGTTTTCAGCCTCTCTCACGGGTTAGGGCCGAGTATCGGTGTAAGGAAAGTCGGGAGAGGTTCACACTCACTGGTAGGGAATTATGGCTGGGACATGCTGTGCCGTCAGATGTTTTGTGACTTAGAATCTGACCCATCCACTAAGGTCTGTGAAGAGGGATGAGACCATGCACAGGAGCACAAAAAAGTCATGTAACATCTGCATCTTGACCAGACCGTAGCAGTTCTCCTAAGCAACGATCCAGAGCTCTCTCCCTCTCTTACCCTCTGCTTTCAGTCCAGGCCAGAGTTAGATACTTTCACTCTGCTAACGATTCTGCCTCTTGCCTTTGCTTATTCCAGGATCCTGTTATAATTGATCAGGGTCAGTTCTTTAATAAAAGAAATTTGAAAGCAGATTTGTATTTCCCCGCTCCTTGAATTGCTGGTGCCAGCTCAATACGTAGGATGGATCTGCCAAATGGGCTTGGGGGTCTTGCCACCCTCGAGTGGGATGAGACCTTTAGAGAAACTGAGCAAAAGGAAGGAGAACAAAGCCTGAATAAAATGTCCTGGTCTCAGGAAGAAAGATTCTCTACCAATAAACTCATCGTGCATGTTTAAAGGGAGTGAGGAAGAAGGAAAATGAACACAAGATATGCAAAATCAGTAATGTTCAACCTGTCAGTGGATTGCAGAATAGTTACTTACACCAGGTACGCTTTGTTCATTGAACAAATTAAAAAAGGAAAAAAAAAATAGTACCCCTTTCCCCAACCACACGTAGAAAAGCACTTAAAAGTTCAAAGGTAAAGCTTGGCACATTCCAAATACGAAATGATTCACTTGACATGCAGCAGAATATACAAGAAGTGATTCTTTTTTTTTCTTTTTTTTTTCAAACAAACTTAATTCAATTCATTATCTTTGCTTGGCACAATTGCAATTCATTTTAAAAAAATATTTGAAAAATACTGAAACTGACCTGAATTCAAGTATAACGGTTTCTTCAACAGAAACATTATCAATGCAATAAAACATCACACGGAATATATCGAAGCATAACGCCTTCTGTTTTTTTGTTTCCCCCCACCCCTGCAATTTTTTTTCTATACAGTTTTAATGCCAACACAACTTACAATTGTATTTTAAAATGAATATTATTGCATTGTTTTTGCATATCTTGTGGAACAGAAAATGCAAAGAGTTACTGATTCCCCGTTCAAAAGCAGAGACAGTGGTTTGTTTTTGCATCCAAATGGCCCCAGATACAGATCTCCTGCAGCTCAAACCAGGATGTGGAGAACTGCATGCACTTACACACGCACGTGCGCGCACGCACACTCGCTCTGTATTGCTCCCACGCACACAGATATACTTAGCGCTAAAAAAGAACCCAAATCAATCACTCAGATGTGCAAGACTATATCAAGTGCATTGCCTACTATCTTTAAATTATAAAACAACAACAAAAAAAGAGGTTTCAATTGCTAGCAAATAAAATTACAAATTCTTGGTGTACATAATGGTTGGTAAAACTTGTCTATCGTTATACTTCTACCAAATTTCAATGGAGAAAAAAACCCCGGTTTAAATAATACAACATGATCAAACCAATTTAACATTTGCAAAGGTGAAAATAAACCAAAACAAAAAGGTAGGTGATTACAAAATGTTGTAAACACTCCCTTCGCCCTTCAAAAAAAAAAAATAATAAAATAGTCAAAATAAAACCTGCAACATGCTTTCAAGAAAATATCAAACTGCAAAACAAGGAGAGATCTACACAAGCCCCCCACCACCTCAGCAAGTGCGGGGCAGGTCGCCCCGCCGCAGAGCCTGATCCCCACTCTCCCACTGGCTGGCACGGCTGGCTGTCTGAGCTCTGATTGGTCGGCAGGAGACTGCCTGAGCTCGAATTGGCTGGCAAGTGACTGCTCGAGCTCTGATTGGTTGGCAGGAGTGGCTGCCTGAGCTCGGATTGGTTGGCAGAGACTGCTGCCTGGGAGTCTCGGCAGGGTTGGGCAGCGTTGCCACCTGCCCCCGGGGTACCCTTGGGCTTCTTCTGCTTCCTCCTCCCCCACGCGGTACAGGAATCCACAGCAGAAGAAGTCTTCCTCTCCTTCCGAATCAAAGGGCCTTGGCTTTATGGAGACGGTGAGGCTCATACAGAATATGTGCAAAATGATTTTTACAAGCAAAGTTGAAAGACACCCGTTTGATGCAGGGTCCTTTTGGCTAGGGCCATCCACAGGAAGCTGACGTTCCCTTTCGCGCTCAGGAGGCAGTCGTCGTTCCTTGTGCAGGGATTGAAAAAAAGAGGGAGCTGGCTCTCCTCCTCTTCCTCCTCCTCCTCCTCCTCCTCACTCTTCCTTCATGGACACGTGCTGGGGTTATATCCACTCCTGAAAAGCTTTCTTACACCACCCAACTCTGCGACTCGTCCCAACAGAAATGAATGAAGAACGCTGTTCCGGTTACTCCAGGTCACGAGAACAGTGAGGCACTTCTGAAACAAACCCATTAGGAACATTGAAACAAATAAAAAACCAGCATCGCTTCCAGCCCTGGCAACTACAGGCTGCTGATATAAATCCTGCTGTCCTTGAGCTCCTCCTGACTTTTTCTACAATCCGGGTTCTGCACCTCTTCCTCTTCCTCTCCTGCACTGTCCTGCCCTGGGTCCCTGCAGTTAACAAAAGGCAAGAGGTTGCCATTGGGGCTCTGCTTGCTGTTACCATTGAGAATGTTGTCTGCTGCATTTTCCATCTCTTCTATCGTCATGTCACAGGCATCTGCGAGCTCCTGGGTTGTGACCTCAATGAACTTTGGATCTTGAGCAAACTGCATCAGTCCTTCCGAAATCAAGACCTTCAAAAGGAGGTAGGGAACCAGAGACAAAGATGTATGTTAGTACTCTGCATCATCAACTCTATCGCACCCCATCACAACCCTCTTTACCACTGTGTTTTCCCCAACAGTCCTTCTCCCATTCATGCTGCTAACCCCTGCTTGGAGATGGGCTCTCCTGTTCTTGGCATTGTGGGCAGCAATATATCTGCTGCCCTGCTCTTCCGAGGGCCGCATTTCTTGTTGGCCTTGACACTGCTTGTGCCCTTCATGACTCTGCAGTCTTACCGCTTCAACCAGGCTGCCAGCACTGCCGTGAAACTGCCTGCTGCTCCCTCCAGTCTGGCTGGGAACGGTGAGGGAGACGGGCCTGGCTCTCCTCGGGCTGCTGCAGCCGGTGTTGTCAGTGTGCTGAGAGCCACAGTGTATTGATGGGAAGCTGCTGTTGAGCTTCTCGCTGGACTCTGCCCCGTCGAGGCGCAGAGTTGGGATGGTCTGTTGCGGCCAGCCACGGCTGCAGGGTGTAGCAGGGGGCGTCGCACACAGCCGAGAGAACATGGTGGGGGAATGGCTTCGCTGAAGCAGGGGACTCAGACCGGCCACTGCTAACGCCTGTGGACAGAGGAGGAACAAGACGAGTGAGAGCTTGCTCTTAGCAGCAGGGCTGGAAGGAGGAGGTGCTAGAAAAACTACCCGTGTAAGGCCTGGAGGTTCTCGAGGCTTCTTAAAACAGCTGCCACTGCTGGAACAGTTTGGATGTTTCCTGAGAACTTATTTTGCAAGCTTTTCGTTAAATGGTTTATCCTGCACTAGTGCAAAGCACCAGACTGAAAACTCTCATGACTGCAGTTCTTCAGCCTTGGAGCCGCTGCACTGATGGGAGGGATGCAGCCCCACTGCCCACAGCCTTGCAAGAAACACCACCCCTTCTCCAGTGGGTGAGACAGCAATTCATTTTCCTACCACTGCCACTACCAATACTGCTAGCTTTTACTGCCAACTACTGTGTTTTCTGTAAGTATATACTGTGGACCCTGAATGGATACCAGATGTGAATTTTAGGTGTGTCTGCAGTTGGCAATAACTATAAACCCACCACTGGATTTTAAGGCATCTGCTGTTGGTGGGAGGATCAATATCTGATGATTATACTTTGAGCCATCCAGTCCTTCCTGTAATCATATACACAACCTCTGAGTCACCCAGCCTCCTTTTATAACAAATTTCTCAAGCAGCCCCTTGTTGCACAGGGCTGATCTGATGCCTTATTCATGGTGACTGCTGCCTTGTTCAATAAGCAACGCTGTCAGAGTCATAAGCTCATCTCACAGAGCTCACTACTGCTCATACTACTGTATGAGCAAATAAATAAATGCATAGAAAATACAAAAGCATGTGGATTGTGTTGCAGAGAATCCTCTTGTTCGGGCTGGGGTTAGTCTCATCCAGCTTCAGCTATCTGAAGGCTATGTGTTTAGTCTCAGCTAACTATGTAGATAGACATCATCAAGCTTTCTGCCTCTTTTGGATACCTGCCTGAAAATGCTGTCTGGAGGACAAGACTTAGACAAGGATTATACTTGCCCTTTGGAGATGCTCTTTCCCGCTGTTGACCACAGTGAGACAACTGACCGGTTTAACATAGACAGCTAAATTTAAGGTATCTAAAGTTAAGTGAAGCTCAGGCCATCTCCCACTGAAATCCTTGGGAACCGATACCCATGCTGTGCTGATGATTTCAGTGATGGATGAACAAAAGAATCAATTATTAGTCACCTACAAGCTTCACCAAGATTTTCCTAGGAATTAGATTTCAGACTCCCATCAAATTTCAGTGAGGAAGGAAGCCCTTAAAAATTCATCTGTGTAAGTCATGCCCTGCAGGCTATGATGGCCTCAGCACATCCCTTAAACTGCCAGGACTTCAAGGAGAGCCCTAAATCTGTCAGGCAGGACAACTGAATGAGTTCTTCAGCTTGTTGGCAGAAATATATACAAGGTGTTTTATCCAAAATGTAAGGTACTGAGGAGGCTGAAAGAAGCTCCTAGGGATTGTTTTGAGCTTCAGCTGCATATATTTACGTATCATGATGTATGAGTATTTTGTGAGAATACCTCTTCAAGCATTCACGAGCAACCGAATCCATTGAGCTTAGCAGAGGCAACCTTTCCACTTTATGTTCTTGTTTTAAGCACTGTTGTAGGCTAACATTTTTATAAACGTATGAACACTGCTGAGTGTTGTCAGCTGGAGGCCAGATGCTTCAGGGTAGCCCTTCAGTCTGGCTGAGTGACACTGGGGTGGGTAGAGCCCCGTCTCTCCAGGTTTGGAGCTGCATGGTGGAATGAGGAAGGGTGAAGCAGCTCCATCGTCTTTGTACAGGTTGGAGGGAGGTGATTAGGCAGGCTGGGTGGGCTGAGAGAGTGGAAGGCATGTGTCCCCTCTGCCTCGCTTGCTGTGGGAGGGCAGGAAGTCTCAGGAGGGCTGTTGCTGCTGTGCGGAAGGTGGGAAGCTCTTCCCTGCTCACTCCTCCCTACCCCAACACATTTGCTGGTTGTCCCTACCACAGCTGTAACTCTCTGCAGACCACTCCTTTTTGGAGCTCGATTCTTAAAGGATAACCGGCTGGGAGTGGAGGCGAGAAGAGCCAGGGAGCCTCAAGCACACTCATCTCTCACTCCTCTGCTCTTACTTCTCACTCCTCCCGCCCCTGCCGCACGGCATTTTCTGCTCCTGTGGCAGCCTAAGGAGGTGGGAAGACTGTTCTGCCCTGCCCTGGGGACTGAACAGAGCAGGACACCTCACTTGCAAGGCTAGCACTACCACCTGCACCTGTTTCTTTTATGGTGACAAAAAGAGGCATCATCAAACTAAAAGACACAGATCTACTTTGGACTGTGACAGCTGGCTAATCATCTAGGTACGTGCCTAAGCCTATATTTGCTAGGCTGATGAATGCAGTTACAAAGAGCTTAAGAAGCTGATTAATTACATGTAATCAGTTTACATTTTAAAATGATTAATTACAGTTACTGATTACCTTTAATTAATATGAAAGTAGACCCTGCACGTTTTATTCATATGCATACTACCATCAAAGCCAGTGTCACTGCACTGCAGAATGCAATTTGGGTGGTTATTTGTATCTTTTAGCTAGTTTTTTGTTTTACACTTTCATGGACATCAGAAAATGATAACTCTGCTCACTCCAAAGGACATGTTCCTGTAGCATTCTTCTGGGAATGATAAAAATCCTGAAAGCAGGAATGAGCTTTTGATGGCAAATACGATTTCTAAAAACTGGACCTTTGATATGGGTGAGAAACTATCCCAAATGGTTTTTAAAAAGTTGGTTGGGATACAACGGGGGGGCACTGCAGACGGCAGGGTCTTAGTTACATTGTTGGGCCCTTTGTTGTTATTAATGCTTACCTGATGATGTACCAGATGCAAAGGCAGAACTGTCTTCTGCGAGACATCTACACCCTGGTTTTTCTGTCTTTTCAGACACTCTAAGTGAAAAGATGCTCTTCGACCTGAAACAGCAATCGCACACAACTGTGTCCATCACTCATACCACACCACAGTTAATCTGATTTCAATTTCTTTTAGTGCAGTCCCATTGGAGATACAGCAAAGACACCCACAGTTTACGCTCTGTCCACTTTCCCTCAACACCTTGCCCTTTCCAAAGCATTTGTATTTACAAAAAGCAGTCGAGCATCATGGACGAACCAGCACTACCTTCCAAGAAAACTGCAAGATAAAATTCTGGATGATGATTTTTATTTTTGCTCTTTTAAAACACTGTCCTAGTAGATACCATGCAGCTGATCTCCCTCCTAAGCGGTGGAAGTGTTCTCAGACCTCTCTGGTTCAGGTAAAGCCCTCAGCGTGACTGGTGATGGCAGCTGAGGCTCTGGTGCTGTGCCTGGCTGTACACAATATGCAGGAGGGGACATCAGGCTGCTCAGGTGACATCGGCCTCCCGCTTGCATGTGATCTGTGTCCCTTAGCTGCCAGACATACCACAGTTTGTGAGGCTGTGTCTATAGCAAGGTCAAGTGGAAGTGAACTAATCAATGGTTGAATTCACTGTTGAACAGAAGGCTGCTTATATAGACATGAAGCATTTTCAAAAATTGGAAAGAAGAGAAGAAAAAAAAGGGTTTTTTCTCTTAAAAAAAAAGATTGTAGGGGAGCTACTGAAACAGTTGCATTGTTTACTTGCTATAAAATTAAACTTTACTTCTGTAAATATGAGAAAGGTGCTCCCTATGCAGGAGTTTAAAAGTACTGCAAAGTATATTTCTGGACAAGTGCACAGGCTTTACTTCTGAAAAATGGCAAATAAATCCATTATTAAAGATAGAGCTGCATGGCACACTAAAATGTTTTGTAGACTTCTTGATCCTGTCAACATTTTTCTAAAGAAGGAAAGAAAATCAGAATTCGGAAAATAGTAAGTATCTATAATATTGATTTGTTGAGAAAAGGCCCTCTCAGGGGTTGGCGGAAACATGTTATAACCCAGAGAATGAATGCTACAATGCAGATAAAAAGTATTTCCTCTTTCTAGAGAAAAAAACTAGTAAAATGAGTATGACATCACTGTATAAATATTCACTAGAATCTACTTAGTGAAGCATTGCATCAAGGATGGACTGCAAATTTGGCCTTACAGATAGATATAGGAATTGTCATTGCCTAATATTTTAAGTTTTGAAATAAAGTAAATGTTTTTAAAATACTCAATTGTACAAGCATCCTGAAGGACTTGAGTGAAGACTCAGTAGCCTCACTTTAAACATTACACTACCTAGTCTGTCACTTTTATTTTGTACGAATATATTTTATATACAGGATTCTTTTTAGTTTCTCTCCCAAATGTCCTTTTTCTCCACACCAGTACTCAGGAAAAAGGCTGAAAAATACTCTACATAAAAGGGCTCATTTTCTTCCAGACTCTCACATTTGTCCTGATGCTTTCATAAAACCTTGTGATTCATGGATTTCACCTGAGCATAGTCTGCACGCTCAAGCACTTGACTATCTCCAGGTACAATTAGAGCAGAAAGCAAATTTGTATTGTATTAACTTAACCTGAAATGCACTGTTTTCCTTGTAGCGGACAAAAGAGACAACTTCTTTCTCCCTGCTGAATACACATAGAACAGAACACCATATACTCAAGGCTAGCCCATTCGGTGACTCCCTGGTGATTGTTTGGAGAGTCTACAGTGCTCTAATAAACTCCCCTAATTCACAGGCAGGCTTAATCAAACAGATCACATGGACTACCCAAACAGCCACAGATTCATCTGCTGACTGAGCATTAAGTCAGTGGAGTCATGTGCATGATCAGGATTGTATGCACGCCGTGGGATTCCTGGTCTCACGAGCTAAATGCAGCAAACAGCAACACCCGTGCCCACACACACTGGGATTCCTCCAGCAAGATGTGAGAACTCAGTTGAGGCAGAGGGGAGCACAGCCCGCATGTCACGCTGGGATGTTACCTAGTGCTGAGGAGCACAGAAACCCTTTCTTCGGAGAGTGCCGGCTGTCCTCTCCTTTCTTGTTTTCTGGTGGAGTAAGTTGTCTGTTTTCATCATCTTGGTATGCAAGCCTGGAAAGGAGAACAGAGGGATTCTAGAAAAGCAGTTGATATTGGATGGAATAACCCCTTTTCCAGCAGGGAAGCCAGGAAGATCATGCTATCAAATGGATGCAATAGCGAGCTAGCTTCGAGCTGTAACTGGTCCAGGAGCAGTAAGAGACCATAAGACAGAGAATGCTCTAAAGATGAGATCTGGGAACACTAGACAGTAGAAGTGAATGGTAGGGAGGGCGGCCTGCAGATCCAAATGTCTCATTCAGAGAAGGAAAAAAGTGAAAGATATCCTTTCCAGTGTTACTTCCCGGGGCTGAACTGTATTTTTAAAAAATTATTTTCTGATATTTGAGTTGTCTGCCTACGGTCTTCTGGCCTTATCCCATAAATTGAAATTTCTGTAGAAAAACATCACCTCTTCCCACCTCTCCCCCTTAATTAAAGAACCACCCAAACACCTTGACTAAAGCTGAAAAGCTCACATTTCGGTAGAGAGCAGACTTGGTTCACTAGAGTACTCAATGTCTTCATTCAAATTTTCATCGTAAGTCTCATCCTGAGACACTTCCTCTTGGCAAACAATTGCCAGCTGGCTGTCTCTGGAACTGGAGCTAATGAGCAAAAAAGACAAGTCAAGATATGGAGATGGTAAAGACAACCTGTTATAAAGACAAGAATTACAGTCTCCATCTGTCTCAGTTTATTATAATGTTGAAGAGCTATCATAGAAAAATCAATGACTGAACAGAGCTGCAGAGTTCACAAAGCAACAACCTTTGTGTCCTCTTTCAGAGGAAGAGTTTCTTAAATCAATGCCAGACAATACTGTAAACATATTATTGTCATTTGTGACTACATGTACTCTATAAATGTGCATATCACAGCACATTTCCAAAGATACACCTCACTGAACTTGAAGTAAAATCTGAGACGGGCTCTTGGAAATACAGCTTTTTCCCTTGTTGTAAAAGCCTTGGTTACAAATTTCAGAGAAGCCTCCTAGACACTAGCAGTAACCCTCCCAGCTCTGCAGTGTATGGTCTTTGCCTCCCAAATCCCTTACTCTGCATCATCTCTCCCCTCTGCTTCCTGTTCATGCTCTCGTTCCTTGATGTCTTTTCCATCTTTGGTCCCTTTTTCTCAGCACTAACTGCAGAGTGCTGCTACTGAATTCAGTAGGATCTGTTCAAACCCTCAAGCGTGACAGCCCTTAATTCCCTGCTTGCCTCCTCCTTGTCCCTCTGTTTCATGTCTCAGCCCTCATATTTCACTTCGTTCTGAGTTTGTGTTTTCTGAGGAGCAAAGTGAAATCTGAAGGTAGCGTGAATCTTCGAGATACCGACATGGAGGTATTGGAGCCAATGTCAGTCTGTTACTAGCATTCGCAGAAGAGAGCAGTGTGGCAGGTTTTTGTAATCTTTCAGGGACTGGATAGGAAACATTATTTTAATCATTTGATTTGAGAAAAAAGCACGAGGAGAAATGTGTATATACATGGTATAGAACAGCCTGTAAGCCTGTAGGACAGTGCTGGAGTGACCTTCCTGCTGAGATGGGAGGCAAGTAAAACTGCTAAGGCGCAGAGGGGAGAAATCAGTGCATGGCAGCTCCCCTTATTCAGTAGTCTGTGTTTAGCCAAAACCACACAGAACTTTTATATGAACGTGCCAGAGCGTAGTTCACTGTGCTGTGATCAGAGAGTGCCTAGATGTGTGAGCCCAGCTAGAAACTCTCAAAAACCCAAATCTAGAAACCAACCACAAACAGTCCATGCATCACTACCTGCCTGTGGGCAGAAAAGCTCTGAGTTGGGAGTAGTTTCTGGAGATGTCATGGTGATCATTACCTCTTTTTCAGCCCTACTCACACTAAAAAGAAGAGCTCATGTTCAGCATTAATGAGGATTTGGACTTTCAATGGGACAAAAAATGGGTCTTACAACAGAGAGCATTAGAGCATGAGGGAGAACACGTACCGTCCCAGTGTTTCGTAGTAATGTGTCCTAATTCAAGGAAGATACCCAAGGAAGCAAGGAGAGAAAAGAACACCATGTTAGCAGTGTCACATCAGCACAAGTCAGAAAGGGGGATGGCAGCTGGTAACACATGTTGTGCAACTCTTGTGGCCTCCCTCAGGAAGGCATGAAATAGAAAAACCACGGGACTGTTTACTTGGGCAATGCTGCAGCCACTGAATTTCCTCCATCTTATTGTCCTAATCTGTCCTTTGCTGGGGCAGCATTTCTCCACCTTTTCACATCTCCCACTCTCTGAACTGAAAAAAAAATTACCAGCTCCTTCCTGCTGTTACTGAAATCGTTAAAAAAAAAAATCCCCCACTGATAAAAATGATACTCCTTTCGTATTGGTCATCTGTATGTAGACAGCCTGAAAGCTGTCCAGCGAAGGGGATTTTCTTTGCCTTGCACAGTATTACATTTCTGAAAACCTTGCCTCCCTCCTCCCAGAATGCCTTTGGTGACCTCTGTAGGGATGTGACCCACTGAATGAAAAAACACGGATTTCCACCAAGCCCCCTATTGAGTGCTTAAGAGATGAATTGAAGTCCCTTTGTCTTTCAGCTGGCAGCTGATAAAACACCTCCCTGTGGTGAAGTAGGAATAAATAAGGCTCCTTTTGGTTCTTACAAAGGTTTCTTCATGATAAAGCCCAAAGAAATCAAGTGTGTTGGTCAGTGAGAGTGCTGCTTCTTTGCAGTGGTCAACTGATGCATATCTGTTGCACCACGGGCTTTGGCACAAGTGGAGAACCAGAAGGCTCAATCCACACTGTAGGCTGGGCAATGTCTGGTGGGTGACTTCAGCTAGGCAGCAGTGCTCTGGTGTTTGCATTCATGTTTCTCTCTCCGGTTCCTTGCCCCGCTCTCTGCTCTGTGAAGCTTACCTTTTGGAAGGTAGTTTCCAAGGAGCCTCCTGTACACGTATGGTGGGTGACAAGGGGGTCCCGTGGCCTTCCACTGTGCTGACAGTGCTGGGGTAGCTGGGTGGGCTGGGGAAGTGGCACAGGGCAGTGTTGTTGGCATTGTTAATGTTGGCATTGGAGCCTGAAGATGAGTAGCTGCTGGGAGTGAAGGTGGAGTCCACCAACTTCTCATGAGATGGAGACTCAGTATCTCCCTGGTTGTTGCCAGACTTATTGATGTGCAAAGGTCGCTGGGTGGTGAATGTCTGGGGGAACGCACTCCTGCCATCACTTTGGTAATAGCTGACATGGTTTCCAAACAAGCCTCCAGCTCTCTGTCAGAGAAACAGAAATTATTTTCCCTTTGTGGGTGAGAAGATGTGCAAGGGCCCTGGTGTTTCCTGCTTAGCCTGTTGAGGAAAAAAAAGTGTGAGGACCAAAGTGTGCATGATGGCACTGTGCTCTCTCTGCCAGAGGATAGTGCATGGACTTCTCAGTCAGAGAGGCCAGGTACACGCAGGCTGTGAAGGCCTTAGCTTTCTAAGATGTTTCAGAGGACTGGCCAGGTGCATAGGTGAGGCAAAGGTGTCTCTACACCTCCCACCAATCCTGGGAGTGCAGGACTGGGTAGCAATGCAAAAACTAGGTAACTGCTCTCTGATATTCACAGTGCAGTTACAAAGCAGCATTTAGACATGAGAGGGAATTTGAGAAGAGCACCAGAAGCCATTAATCACCCGAAGGAACAAATGAAGAAAGATTTAATGAGCCAGTTATGTACTGTTTAGGTGATGAGTAATGAAAGGGACTGACAGCATCATTCTGTAAGAAAAGGAGGAAAATGCCAAAGGAGAGGAAATATTACCAGAGGAGACAATTACAAGAAATAGGAATGAAATAAGAAAGAGAAGATTTAGGTAACTTGCTCCTTTCATGGGAGCTCTGTTGGGTTCTGGTGTACTTTTTGGAAGGACGCTACTTGTGCCACTAAAAGGAGGAGTGAACAAAACACTGAAATGTGCCTGGCTGCTGCTCTGCAGACTATAGGGTGGCTGAACTGATCTGTTCTTCAGACTCTTTGGTCATTCTCATTCTGATTTTATTTAGGTTTTATGAGGGAAACTTCCACTGAGGAGAAAATGGGATAAAAACTGTTCAAAGATCTCAGTATCTGGCACCCCGAGTCCACCACTTTAGGGTCTAGAAAACAAGAAGGAGGGCCCAGCTGAAATACAGAGTGCATAAAAGAGAATGTAGCACTCTCTGAGCTCAGCTACTGGTCCTAGCCTCAGCCTGTAAACTTGGTCAGCACCTACCCGGAAGATATCATCTTCAGAAGCAGCAGAAACAGCTTCTTTCATGGCTTTATCTAGCTCTTCTTCAGCTGTCAGGTCTCCAGAAATTGCTCGTCGGATCTCTGGCCCAATGTCGTGAAGTGTGCGCAGACCAGCCTGCAAAACAGCAAACTATAGAGCTTCATATCTCCGAGTGGGTATGTGAGAAATAAAAGCAGTGCTATTTCTTCCTAAGTAGTGTGAAGCCCTTTTACTTAATACAGCATCCCTAGCTCCTAGAAAAACACCAACAAATTCTGTTCTTTCATCTCCAGCTTAGAGAGGGAAAAACTCTTAGCAATTAAACTCAGGAATGTTTGTTGCTAGTCCCCTGGCTTCATCACAACAGGACATAGACATAAATCCACAGGCTTGACTAAGCAAGTCTGCAGGCTTTCAACTTTGGGTTCTCAGATCCACAACCAGAAGCCCTAGAGCAGCCACAGTTCCAGCTGAACCACATACTTGGAGCCTCTAAAAATCTCTTCTTTTGAATCAGCAGCTTAAATTTGAATTTAATAACTAAAGTTCCGGCATCTGGACCTGGACAGTCCTCAAACCCCTCATGGACTGGAATCTGTTCCAGGAAGTCCATCCAGGGAGTTAAGCTGTGGGTACACCAAGACCTCAGTCTGTATCTGTGCCTGTGTCACAGCACTTTTTAGCGTGCTGGAACTCCAGAGTCACCCTTCTTCCTTACTGTACACTCGAGGGATATAAATGGGGCTGCTTGTATAGTCAATGGGGCTTTCTCATTCTTTCACACAGCCTGGTAGTCCACCCAGTGAACATGTAGCACAGTGATGAACAGATCCCAGGTCTTAGAGCCTGATGCCCCATCCATTGGATAGCCTTGGCATCCAGGTCTGCTTTTTGCTTTTCAACTGAAGTTGCCTCCTGGCAACATGCTTTCCCTGACCGTGTTAAAGTGACTCCCCTCAGAAAGGGGACACATCATACCAGGTCTCTAAAAGGAACCCAAATTTCAAATATTACCAGCAGATTGATAAACTGTGGATACACCTCACTTGTGCCTTCCACCTCCAGAGCTAAGGGATGTGGCCCATGGTACATACAAGTTTATCCAAAAGGATTGATGTGGTAATTCAAGGGGTCTACAAGCTCCTTTCCAGTGGGGATAGCCCATTGCAGCCCCCAGAAGGGTTGAGAGGGAAGTGGGGTCAAATGCCTCTACTGTACCACCCCTGTCCATCCTGTGCCCGCTTGTCACCTGCAAGGAGAGCGCGTTGCGCTGGGAGGGCTTGCCCACCAGTCCCTGTTCTTTACGTTTCTTGAACTTCCGGAAATACTCCTGAATCAGAAAAGTGGCGTAGAACTTCCCAACAGTCACCTCATCATCTGCAAAGGAGTAGTAAAAAAAAAATAAATTAAATAAGCAACTGATTTTAAACAGTGTATTTGCTAATGTAAACCTTGCAATTCGCAGCAGAAACACTAGGCACTGCAGTACATCTCTGCTTTTTACGGCATCGGGATGCAGGGCTGAAGGAAGGATGCTCCACAGCCAGAGCTTGCTGTAAGTAGTCAGGAGGAGAGGTGGATGTGGCATTTGCATAGACTGGCTCTGCTGGCAGAGAACCCCCATAGCTATGCACCTCTGGATGTACGTTGCTTACGGTGAAGTGCCTCTAACCTTTGCAGTCTCTGGTACTGGTTTACCACATAGGATCTTGCTATAGCAGCAGCCTCTCAGTCTAGGTCAACGCATGCTGCTCTGTCTTGTGATAGCCTGGGGTAATACATACTCAAGAGTCTGGGCTCACCAACAGCATCTGACTGACCATCCATCCCAGACCTGATCTGGCCCTTCTCTGCATTGAAATTCTGTCTGGTTGTGCCTAGCATGGGTGTGAGCGAACCAAAATGACCACCTCTCCCCAGAAACGCAGTCATTGCTGTATTCTCACTCAATACAAACTGTCAGTCAGCCAAAATGTGCACTAAGTTTTTATCCAGGTAACTCTCCTCCCTTCTCCAAACCCACTGGAAATTTTGTAAGATGTGGTCCACTGACTTCAGAGCAGGCTGAGCAAGGTTCAGGATCTGGCTGCAACTGTTAAGTGACTGCCAAGTGCTGTTTTGTGCTATAGCCCCTGGAGCCACCCAGAAGGTCAGTGAAGGCCACACTGGATGCCTATGTACCTGGGGTCCCAAGAAGCCTAGCAAAGGAGTTGCCCAGAAGCCTGCTAATTACATCCTACCAGGGATGCTGCATAGAAACCCACAGCAATCTTACACAAGTTCAGACTGACTGAGGAATGTCCCCAGGTACATGAGTCTTTGACAGGTATCATAGTAGAAAGCAGTTATGTGAGTGAAAGA
Organism: Nyctibius grandis; assembly: GCF_013368605.1. Classification (NCBI taxonomy): domain Eukaryota; kingdom Metazoa; phylum Chordata; class Aves; order Nyctibiiformes; family Nyctibiidae; genus Nyctibius; species Nyctibius grandis. The sequence continues at coordinate 73,264,321 of NC_090662.1, read as the reverse complement.
AAAGTAATATGCCATAGTAAAGGTAGTTTTTCTAAATATGAAGGGGTTATGAGATGGGACTGCATCTTTAACTTGAGTGTAAGGCCATATCTCTTATGCAGTCAGATAAAGTTCACATCATCCTCCCTGGAGCTACTTCGCTCTGCCTGCTCCCTGCGCCTCCAGCAAGCACCATGTAATGTCCAGGGGAGTAAATATTCAAACAGGGGCAAGATCTAGGAATAAAGGTTTCTAACTCCTATTTATGCACCATTTCATCCTTCCCTGACTTCTCAGCAGTAAGAACATGATATTCATGTTAGTACAGGCAGAAACAGATCTCAGCCTGATGCAATAGAGTTAACAGCTTGTAGAAGAAAGTTTGTTGCCCATATCCCACCTGATGATCATGAGGTGGAGTAGGACATGTCAGGTGGGGAAAAAGAGAGATTCAGAGACTGGGACAAGATCCTGCACTCACCACCTGCCGGGGGCACCACCTGGTCCAGCAGCTTCATACTGGTGCGCTTCCAGATTTTCTTAATTATTGCTCTCAGCTCTTCGTTGGCTTGCTCCAGGTTACCTGCAGGGTGAAAATCATCAGAGACAGGAATTAAGCAGACCCTGCAGAGCAGCAATTTCACGTCTGGCATGGCAATCTTAGGAAGAAAATATCAGAGCTTTTTCAGTAGCGGAATGTTTTGGGCAAAGAGATGCTCTGACCATTGCTAAAGCCCCCTCACAGCAAGAGGTTTTCTTCCTCAATATGCATAGTCATCTCAGGGTAGGAAGGTGATTGTGTTACTGACTGATAGTCTGCAAGAGCCAGAAACAACAGAATCACGGTGCTACCTCATCCTGATAAGCAACAATCTCATCTAACACTTCAAATTTTAATTGAGATCCAGTGAAGGTTGAATATGATGAGAATAGAGGTCGGTTAATGGGAAACTACAGCTTGGGGAACACAAATAATTGGTGGTAAAGATGCATCTAGAAATCTGAAGATCTAGGCCTGCTTGCAGCACTTCCCAAGAATTACCTGTTGCAACCAAGTTCTTCACATGGTGCCAAGAGTCTGCTTTGGAGAGTCTGCACAGTGCTCCAACAAGGCACTATAGGCACATGCAAGGCTTTCACTATTCGACTCAAGAGGACTGTCCCAGGATATTTGTGTTTATTCTCTGAAGAACAGCATAGGCTATAACAAGCCTTTAATGTAACTGTCTGAACTTAGACTCTGCATGTTCCTCCACAGGGCTCTGAGCTAAATGAGACATTAACCAAGCCACACTACCCCTTTGAGAGTGAGTGAAGCAGATTCGGTTTATATCCTTTCCTTCTAGATACTAATTTCCTCCCAAACAACTCACCTTCAATTTTATTTCTTGATTTACCTTCAAACCCCTTATAATTGAAGCTCTTTTCTCTCTATAAGTGTATGAAACCACTACCTTGACCTCCTAAAGGTGCTGTTCCTGCAGCTTTTTTTATTGCTCCCCAGCATTAAGGCTCCTCGGGTAGTGCTTCACAGGGCTCTGCATGGCAGTAGCTCTCTTAAGGGGATGCAGTGAAGATAGGGACACTAAGGAACTTGCTGAGGATGAAACAGGTGGACAGCATCAAAGGCAGAAACCTGACTCAGGAGGGCTAATTCCAAACTCCTGCCCTAACCACTTGCAAGATCCTGCTAAGGCAAGAAAGAACGCAGTCTGAGGCTTTAGGTGGTTTCCCAGGAGTTCACTGGCAATGACTCTGAGAGTCTGAGGCTAAGATGGACAAGAAAATTGAGTCCTTTCTGGGTTTCTGTTTCGTAAGACACAAGATGTCCTACAGGTCTTGCAGTCGGCTTTTTCCTCAGGAGAGCCTCTTTGGCTGCAGTCAAATTCTGTTTAGCACAACATCCAAGGCCTTAATATAATTTTTTAATTTTACCACTTTTTTTTTGGCTCAGCTGTCAGTATAATCCTGGCACAGTAAGCTAGAGTTCTGCTGGTCTCTCCTTTCCTATGCCTGAAATGTAATGCAGCCACTCCTGAGGCAGAGGTGTTTAGCTGTGAATCACAGACCTATACTCTCTTTTAGAGCATCTCATCAATAAATGAACCCAGGCTTTGACTCAGGACCAATATCTTTCATTACAGCAGGTGACAGAGTGCAACAAAGGGGACAAGCTGAGCCCAAAATTTTGTCTGCTTTCCCCAACTATACCCACTGCTCTATGCAAAGCTATTAAGAGTCTCTTTGCTCCTCATCTGTCTTTAGGCCTACTACACCACTGTCACTGCAATCGGATGTTAACTCATGGTAATAGAAGCACAGGAGGAATTTTAGTGAGGTGAGACCCTCAAGTCCAAGCTCTTTTGCCCGCCTTGGACTGGAAGATCAGTGGCAACAGCAGTCAAAAGAGCAGCCCAACTCTGCAGCCAGTTTGCACAAGCGATGGCTTCTTTGCCCTTCTTCCTTCCCCTGATTGCTGTTTGAGCAGACATTGATCTAAAACTTTTTAAAGAACGTGATCAACAATCTGAGATGATACTATGGGAAGCACTGGCTTTCTAGGTAACTGGAAGCACTGTTCTCTGCCTAGAAGATATTATTCCTCCAAACATCTTTACATTGCTTTTTGTACCATGTGATGCATATGAGTGACTGGGATCATTTTACACAAGATGTCCTTACTGTTGTATTCCAGCTCAGCACACTTTGGTGTGAACACCGCTCAGCTACCTTTGTACCCTTGCAGCCAGCAAGCTTCTCACCTTCTGTCTTTATCCTCAGTGCTGTTCTGACCAATGCAAAGAGAGTGGCATTGAACATGACAGTCCCATCACTGTTCAGTGGCATATTCATGGAGACAAGGCGCTGTGGAGTAAGAAGACAGAGAACAATCATACTGCCAACACATAGACTGAAGCATGCTCTTCCTTATGCCCTCATGATGCCCTCCAGACCAGCCACCCCTCTTACATGTGCATCCATGGCCTGTGGATTTAGTTGCACAATTATAAAAGTACTTGTCATATAAAAGTACACACGATGGTCTCAGCCATGGTGTGCTTGTCTCTCTCCCATTGCTAGATACTCTGTTTTCTTCAATGTGGCTATCGCTTACTAACCTTTGTTTTCCCCAGTGGCCAGTGGGCATTTGCCCACAGTGTATGACACAGACAGAGATTTGTTCCAGTCTCCAAACCATTCAGCTTTTAAATGACATCTTTTTTTCTTATCAGAAGCAAACTGTTTACTTCATACCTCACGAGGCACTTGCAAACTCGCCTGCAGCTGTGCCTGGTGCAAATGTATATAAACAGAGTGCCAGAATTTTTCGTTTAGGTGACAGGCTTGAAAAAAGGGGATTAGCTGAACCTGAAAGCTGGTCTGCTTTATCCAGCTATTTGCCCTCTCCCTTTTAAAACAAGGCTGTTACTGCCTTGCAGTAATTCTGTAAAGCCATGTACGACAGAGAGTGAGTGCTGAATACTGTTGCAGCTGCAGGGTGAACTTCAGTGAGACCAACAATATCTGAGACAGATGTGGCAGAGTCACCAAATCTTACGTCCTTACTTCTGCCTCAGGAGATAAGAGACACCAGGGACTTGGTTTGAACTCTTATGATTTCAGGGATTGATTTTGGTCGAGCTCTGTCTTCTGCCACTTTTCATGCAACAGGCCGGGTTCAGTACCAAATTGGAGGAAAGGCTGTCATCCTCCATCACTACCACTGCAATCATAGACTGCGGTGTTTGAACTAGATCGAGACAACAAACAATTGCTGGACAGCAGACTGAAAGGGATCGGCAGTAGGCCATAGAAGTCATATATTTCTGTGTACAGGCCCCAGGCTCTGCATTTTGCTCTGAGACTGATATAAAAACCAACTACAAGTGTCACATTCAAACTCTGGGACTTGCAAGGAGATGAACAAAGAACTTCAAGTGAAGGAAGCATAAACGTTATAAACATGTCATTATTCACTAGAGAGAGTCCTTTTTCATAGCTGGAGTCTCACAACCAAAGAAATGAGTGAGACATTTTCACAGAAAATCTGTCCTTGCCCTTCACGTATTTTAATACCATGGTCATCCTGCTGTTTAGTATCTGTCACTTATTTAAGCAAGAATGAGAGGTAACAGTAGGTTTTTGGTGCACTGCTTAGTCCAAAGAAAATCTCAGAGATATTTTTACTTGCCCTGTTATTTCTGTCTGTCCTAATCTGTCTTGAGATGTGTGTTTGATATCACAGACATATGCGTGGTTGATTCAGTGCTCAATATTTGAGAGCTGCAGTTAGCACGGATGCTCTCCTAGCTAGAGAGAAGGCTGGCGGTGCGGTGATGTCTCTGCCTAGCCGACCACCCCCCTGCTAGTGACCCTCCAGCCCTCGGCTGGGTTGCTGCCGCCCAGAGGCGCCGGGGAGCGGCGCAGGGCGGCCGCGGGGGCGGGGGCCCGTTCAAACAGGTGCTGTTGCCGGCTCTGCCGCGGCGGGGCAGCACCGGGGGCAGCACCCAAGCACACACGCGGGGGCAGCACATACCCCGGGGCAGCGCCCACCCAGGGGCAGCGCCCACCCGGGGGCAGCACCCACCCCCGGCAGCACGCACCCGGGGCAGCACGCACCCGGGGGCAGCACCCACGCGGGGGCAGCACACGCCGCCGCTCCCGCCCGCGGCAGCGGCAGCCCCCGCCCGGCGGGCAACGAAGCGGGAGGCGGCCGGGCTGCGCTGCAGGCTTGGCTAGCAAACGCCCCCGCGGGCTATTTAGCTGCTGTGGCTCCCAGCCTTCCCCGAGTCGCAGCAGGCCTTACTTTGCAAGCCACCCGGTGAGGGCAGAGCTTCCCGAAGCCCAGCGGGGGCTGAATCCGCCGGAGCAGGGTCACCACGTCCAAGTGTTTGATCCGTCCTCTAAAGAGGAAAGCACAGTGAGGGTCACATCCTTACCGCGGGGCGACCTGCTGATCCACCTGCAGAGTGCGGCTGCAGGGAGAAGTATCACCGAGATCTTCCCAGCCCCCCCGCTGCCACCCCTTGTAGCCCGGGCACAGCTTAAGGTATTATTTCAGGCCTCTTGCATTTGGTGCATTGCTCAGGATTTGCCCAGCGCTCATGTAACTCCTACTAGTATGGAAAACCCAGCTGTCAGTCATCCATGAGTCAATACTTGCAAGAATTCACTTCGGTGTTCTGAATGCTGCAGTCTCTTAGTGCATGCGTGGACAATTTGGGGTTGTCCCCCCACCACTGACCTGCTCAAAATCTATGGCTGCTTTTTTACTTGTTGGTCTTAGGGCTACAGCAGGCACAGAGGTGCACAGGGTCTCTTTTTTCCTGGTGCTTTACCTCCCATATAAATAGCCCCAAGCCACTGTCTTTTGATACTTGTTTATGCTTTGGGCTGTCACTGGAGCCAGCGCGAAACAAAGTGCTGAATTTCCTCCACAGCAGCAGCTGGCTTTCTTTTAAGTTCTGGAAATGGCATCTCAAAAGAAGAATTCTCTCATGGAGGGATAAGAGCTACCAGAGCCAGAGGTGGGGCTTCAAGCATGGGACACAGATGGGGAAGAAGAACAAAAGAGCTTCCCATTTATAGATGGGAAGGAACAGGATGTCATCTGGCCTGAGCAGCTATATATTATATGGTTTCAGACACTGCAGTCTTGCCTTCAAACAAGCACAAATAGTAGCATCTGTTTTCTTAACAAACAGTGTATTTATTAGACTTCTGTGCTTATCCCCTATTCATAATAAAAGACTCTCTGGGAAGTCACCGTGGATGGGAAGAAGGGTTTTGATTTACGTATCACTCTGATAACGTGACACGGCCTCACATGCTGCAGAACCCGAGCCCAAATTAATCTTGACACTATGTCTCCTAAAGAGATCTGCTTTTCGTTTATGCCAAGATCTCTTTCCACGCTTTTTGTGTTATGAAGGGGACTTTGCAATTACAATTGTCAGCTGTACTGTAATGCCACAGGGATCTAAATGCACTTTAAGCCCAAGCATGTGTCAAACAGCATATAATACTAAATGTCAGTTAAGCCCTTGTGTGAGTTGTTCTTGTGTAACTTTAAATCCCTGCAAGTCTGCTGATGTGAATAACCCTGCAGACAACGTAACGCAGCCATGTAAAGGTACAGGTTGTGAAGGGCCTGTATGACATACGACAAAACGAAGATTTGAGCACAGCAGCTCTACTGTGAGTAGAAAGTCAAAAAGAAGAGTCACAGCTCAATATCTCAAATACATGCCACAATAAACAAACCCCCTAACCTCCTTTGCTTAATCTCCTGCCGCCCCTCCCTACACAGTCTATATTTCCCCCAACTGAAAGTGAAGCAATGTACTGCTAGGTAACAGTGCAACCTAAATGCTGAGATTTTTGTGTGTATCCATGCACTGCTGGCTTATGGATTCGCCAGCAATACCTTGTGGAGGTATCTATTTTAGGATTTTTTCAGGAAAAAAGTGTTCCTGCAGGAGGAACACAGCACTTACTGCACTGGGTCTAGGGAACACAAAATAATCGGCCTGTTCTCCCAAGGAGCTCTGATATCGAGGCTGGGTTACTTACTTGGCTTCAGGGTCATACTCTGCCCAGATCCTTTTGAACTCATCCAGGTGGTGTGGTCCTAAAATGGACCAGTCCCGCGTCAGGTAATCAAAGTTATCCATTATAACAGCTACAAAAAGATTGATGATCTGCAAACAAGGACAGAGATGACTTGATGGATGAGGCAGGTAACAGCAGACTTTACCAGGTTCTCCATTTAAGGTCTGGATTTGGACTTATAAAACTCAGAAGCCATTGGGGGTGGGTTCGCTGTTCCCCCATGCCAGCCCCCCCAGTTTAAATGGGAAGATCACAGAGGTGGGATATTCTCAGCTGGTCAGATTTTTCTCTTCTCTACTAAATGGATGAGGCCCAAGTTTGCTGAATGCTTAGACATGCTGTGATGGCTTTTTATTTACCTGTATCTTTGCCTAGCAGAAGAGGGTAGCGGTAGGAGAACCTGGGATTTATCCTCTATAGGCAGTGGGGCTGAGATAAAAGTCCTTTCTTCTGGCCCAAGACCAAAACTTTTAAAATGTTGCTGCTGTTCACTGGGAGAGTTTTGCGCACTGATGCCAGCTGCAGAGCATGTGCTGTCGCTCTGAGTGACGCCGCATTGCCAACACGGAGCAGATGCAAGTGGGATATGTGTATTCTCACAGTCATTGCTGCTGGCAGGGGAGGAAAAACCTGCTCAGCAGCCAGAAGGAAGGTAGGAGGGAAGGTGGGAAGTGTGGCTGAGGCGTTGCTAGCCTCAGCACAGCCCACAACACGCTAATTTGGTCTTCTCACTGAGGGGGAGGGGGGAAGAGCACTCCTTTGCGGTGCACAAAGGATTGGGATTGGAAGCAGAGCATCCTCCAGAGCTGGAGGGAGGCAGGAATGGCAGTGACCAAAGGGGTGTTGTCACTGAAAGGGTGCTGCTGGGAAAGACTCCGTGGGGAGATTTCCCCTCTCTGAAATCATTCTTCTGCTGTGCAGTGCAGATATCTGGGGAGGCAGGGGCTCAGTCTGACAGAGGGCAGGTTTCAGTTGCTGGGGTGGACTCACCAGGAAGGCACAGAGCATGTAGAAGCTGATGAAATAGAAGACGGCAAAGCTGCTGCCACAGGAGTGATCAGCTTCGGTGGAGTTGGCCGGCTCCGACTCTGGGTCACACTTCTTGTCTGGGAGACATGCCAGCATGATTTCCTGCCAGGCCTCACCGGTGGCACACCTGGGCATGGCAAAGGGCAAGGGAAGACAGCAGTGACCTTCGATGAGAGAGGGACTGGCACATTAGCAACCTGTTCCTGCTCCCATGGACATTAATGGGAATTTTGCCAACTGAGGTCAATTAAGAGCAAGTTAGGCTGATGGCTGGGCTTTGACATACACTGGCATACCCTGCTCCTCTTTTTGGCTTTGTTGCCATCATCGGTGTGCTGTTCCTGACTGGCTTTGGCTAGTCTGGGTACGGGGCTGTCATGCTCCAACCAGCCACAGTCATCAAGACGTGTGTGACATGGCTATGGATTGCACGAAAAAAGTAATTGAAAATGAGGAGAGTGTGTTGAATTTGTGCCAACTCCCCACCCCTTCAGCACCCCTCCCTGGCCCCGGCACACCTGGCCACAGCTGGAGCAGGATGATGTGCTAAGCTGAGCTAGGCATGGCCATGCCAAAGCATGAGTGGGAGTTCATGTCCCTTTCCTTGCTAAAATAAGCTGGAAGTCATATGGCTTGATTTGAACGAAAGGAGGAGTTTGTGATGCATATCAATGTTTGAGAGCCCTGAAAGCTGGCTACCTTCCTTCTGAGTAGGAGGACTTGCCTCCCTCCCCAGCACTGAGTGTTGGCCAGTGTCAGCTAGCAGGGTACAAGGCTTAACGGACTGGTTGTTTCATCTGACATAATTCCTAGGCTCCCTCGCCAAGGGACAACATGTTTCTACTCACCTTATGAGCATGACACGGTAGAAGGAGATAAGCTGTGCCCAAGAGCAGAGGAATTGCGCTCCCAGACTGACACAATCCAGAGCTGTCAGACACCCACCTGAAAAGCAGCAGCACTGCCTGGGGGAAGGTCTGGAAGTTGTTGTTGCGGTTGATTTCTGTGGTATCGTTCAGCGCAATTTTACCAAACACCTGGCAGAAAGCAGAGGTCTTTTCAGGTTAGCCCTGCAAAATCCCCATACCTCCTGTCCACCTGTAGTTCTTGGCCTCACCCTGACTCTGATATTTAACAGAACCTGCTCTTAAAGAATTGTGTCCAGGGGTCTTTCATATTTGCTGTTGCTTCCCTTGCTTGTGCTTTATCACCAGAAAAGCACTCATTTTGTAACAAGAGGCGTCTTTCGTTTAAACAAGACATACTTCCTTATTTCATACACTGTAAATATGTATGGGGCCTTATTTTAACAGGCACTCATATGGGGACAGGGTCCAGCTGAAAGAAATCAATAACACAGAAGAAAAGGCTCCTTCCTTCATTGCTTATCTGTTTTCACCAGGAGGAAATGATAGCAAAAGACCAGCAGCTGCAAAGCCTTGCACTTCCAGCTCTGTGGGGTGCCTTGGATCTTCCCAAAACAATGTAAAGTACGTTGCCTTGGATCTGGAGATTGTCCAAACATGTCCCTTCTAGTAGCCATGCTTGTCACCAGCAGGTGTTTCAGGCCGCCCCCCCTGAATGCAGCAGTGTGAAGATGATCACTAGATTTGCCCAGACAAGGATGGCTTACAGCTTCCTTCCATGCCCAACCAACCGTCGCTGCACCAACTAGTTCATCCAGCCACAGCACAAAGTATGCAACCATCAGCAAACCTTTTTAGGGGGCTGCCCTCGGATGTGAAGTCCCTGGTGCAGGAGAGTTTCAGGCTTCTTTGAAAAAGCCTTCTATAGCTTTGGTACTTTCAGGCACCGAGACTGAGAGCTTAACAAATCTTGCCTGGCAGAAAGGTCTCTGCACAGCATAGTCAGTCAGGACTATTTATTCCCTGTTGATAGCGACGTGACAGAGATCTCAAGGACTGAGAGCTGTAATCTTGTAACCAAAATGAGCAGCAGGAACAGAGCAGCTCTGAGAGAACATGGAGCTTCTTTTCAAGCAAATGTCACTGATAATTAACACCCCAAGAGAAATAACAACGTGGAGAGAAGCGCAGGGACAATGGTGGGGAGGCCATGCCAGATGGGAGGGAGGGTGTGTACACAGCAGGCTTTCTGCAGGGGTTCCTCATGGACATGTGGGCCTTCCCCAGCCCCGACCGCCCCCCCGCAATGCGGGTAGCAGTGACAGCCCCAGCTGCACTGAGGAGGAGCAGGAGGACAGTTTAAATGCTCAGAGGCAGTTTGAGCTGAGGCAGCCCATATTTTTCATTTCAGACAAGCGTAGGCAAGGGAACTTCCCATGCTGGAAGTCTGATTTTCCTTTTGATCCTGCAGCTTCCCTCACACACAAGGCACTGGTGGCAGCTACTATGGGTGCTTTGCATTAGGCACATACGAGGAACTGTATGTAGAGGTTCCTCTCTCATGGCCTTTCCAGTCTGTGCCTCCTGGGCCATGATATGAGTGGCTTCATCCATCAGCATCAATTTCGATTTTTCCACTTGAGCACACGAGGTAGCAAGGCTTGAATGTTGTTACGCTCCAAGTCAGGGCAGTAGCTGAGATAAAGTAGTAGGTCTCCTTTATGTGGGAAATTCTTATATTTTCATCAGATCTGGTACATCTAGTCTTTCCAGGTAGCTGCTTAATGGAGTGAAGAAGGATTTTCCTTCCTACATGTCTCTATGTGTGAGGGAACTCTACGTGTCAGCAGGTTAAAGAAAGCAGCACAGAGAATGTCTGAGATGCCATTTGGACAAAAAGTGATGATAACAGGTGTGTGGGCTTTAAGTGAAGAGGGAAGATGAGAAAAGTTGGTTTTCTTATTGGAAGACAGGAGGGCAGAAAGAGATCTAGTAATCTAGATCAACGCAAAAGACAGATGTATGATCCTCAGGCTGCTGAGATGATTTAAACAGAGACTTGAATGTAAGCCAAGGCTTATATAGCCAACTTAGAACTAGCTGACAGAAAAGGGAATAGAATTACAGGATAAAATATCTAGCCCTGGCAGTGCCCCGATCATTGTAGACCCCATCTGCATGGGTGCTTGAAAGCCATTTTTACTTTGTGTAGCTACATAACACCAGTGTAATACTCTCAAGTGATTTTCTGTATAGCACAGGTAATCTTGTAAGATCTTGGCCATTTGAGCTCATTAGGTATTAAAAGCAAAACTGGCAAGTTTACAGTATGGACCCAGTAGACTAAATGACAGCTGTAATTGCTGGGGGCAATTGAGATAACCTGTGACAATTCAAGAAAAGACTAGTTTTATTTTTCAAACTGGGGCAGGGTAGATGGAGTCTGTGAAAAGATGTGATTATAATAACAGGAAACAAATTAAAACAAGGTCACAGAGGTCAGATGAATTTTGTTACAAATTCCGTCTGCATTGTGAAACCAAGAAGCCTGTTATGTTTGAAGACCTCTGGAAGCAATTATGCCATGCCTTTCTGTACTTTGGTCTCTGGTCCCAGATGGCTGACTTGTCTGGGATCTTTGATTAACACCAAAGTGGAGAGTGAAGCTTAGTTTGAAAAGCAGCACAGCAGAAAAGGCTGCGACTGTCACAGACTGTGCCTTTATCACATGCTTTCTTCAATGGTCTGCATGCAACATCAGTTCCTTGCACAGATGAATGCTCAGGCCAGTTCCAAGTTCATTTTGCAAACTAAATAGGATATTGTATTGATGCAGCTTCCTGAAGAACTGGCACAAACACAGAGCATCGGTACGTTGGGTCTGATCCCATATTTACCTTCACGGGTGTAAATCAAAAGCTGCTCTTTACAACTCAGTGGAAGTTAGGCCAGTGTGAAAGTGATGCGAGAGGAACACTGGGTTTGTTCAGTGCAGCATGGCCATAAGCCCACTGAAACAAATATTTTGAACCAACAAGCGAGGCAGTAAACCTCCTTTGCCACCATTACTGGGTATTCCTTTGAGGATGTGGAAGGCAGACACGGTTCTTTTACTGTTTGCGTATTGCATTCTGCGATTAAATGGGTCGGTTCTGTTTTGCTTTGTTTGTTTGTTTTTTTCTGGAGTGTGTTGTGCTCCTGTTGAAAGTGCATAGGCAGACAATGTTTTCCAACCAAGGTTAGCTGCTGTCTTACCTTACTGGGCGAAAACATTCTTGTACGCCCCTACAACCACACATTGTTCTAGTTACTTTCTAAGTCAGTTCCCAGAACACTAACAGGAGAAGACAGACACAGTTGAGCTCTTTAGCATCACTTACCTGCATCCCGATCACAGCGTAGATGAAGAACAACATCACTATTAAAAGAGCCACATAGGGGAGAGCCTAGAAATGGGAAAAAAAAAAAAAAAAAAAAAAAAGAGAGAGCACTGTGCCTCCACCGAGCCCAGCCCACAGGAGCGTGGTTCATGCTCCTGGCTTTGGGAAAGTGGGCAGAGGCTGGCCCCAAACGTGGAGTCTGTAATTCGTTCAGGTGGCCACTAGATGCCTCTACAGGCCCACATTTGCTTGCCCTCCCCGCCACCACGCGGCTGCCACCCAGCTGGGGCAGGCTCTGACTCTGCTCCCACTCCTAACGGTGCAGCTCTGCTGCCTTCACGTCAGTCCTGCCCTTGATGGAGTGAGGAAAGGGAGGGCAAAAATAGTGTCTACAGCTGCTTACCAGGAGGAGAAAAGTCTCATAACCAGCATTATTGTGGCACTAATGGCAATGTGATTTTTTTTCTGGATCCAGTCTGGTGAAATAAATAAAAAACCGCAACAGCTGCCGAGATCCAAATTCAAGGCTTCTGCTACAATGGTTGGTACCATCCCATGTACCTAAAGCAGCATCAGCTTTGTTCCCTGATCAGTGTTAGGTGTCTGTGATGGTGTCTGCAATGCCCTAAGTGCCTGTGATCAGCTGCTGAAGAAGGGAATGCAGAACCCTGATACGCAGAGCTGCCTCGTAGGGAAGAGGCCAGTGCAATCAGCAAAGTGTTGAGTGCTATCGGTTTCCTCCGGCACTAGCAGGAATCAAGGGCACAGCTCGGGACCTCACAGGCTCAGGCTTTTGAGGAAGAATTCTCTACTCTATTGCTTTTGAAATGTACAGTGCTCAGATCAGAGATTTCCAGACCTTACTTCAGAGGCAATGGGTGGACACATTCATCCTGAAAATGTGAGTACAATCCCTGATCTGGATTTTGAACACCCCATTTCACAGCGTATAAAAAGCCTACAGCATTACTATTTTTTTAAATATAAGATTATTTACACATTTTAAGTTTATGCCTAAATTCAATAGGGCTAAATCCTATACGAAGAATTGAGGAAAAATTTTCACTGACCACTACACAGATTTGACTAAGATCCACAGAAATCATCTCAAAGAGATCTGAATATTAAAATGGCAAAAGTTCAAACCTTTATACAATGTCTGTAATCATCATCCTGAGGCTCAGGAGCAGATTCCTCTGTGTTTTATGGGGTCAGACAAATCTGTATGGTTACCCCACAATGTCAGTGGAGACACACCAGCTCAGAACTGGGCTCCAAACATTTTGTGATCATCTAGTGGGGACCTGATACAAACAAGACCTAAGAAGAGTTCCTGGGATAGTGTCCAGACAGGACCTGAGGTGCATGACCTTACCAGTGTGTCTATGTTTCAAATGGAGATGGGCAAAGTGTCTTGTCTCCTGGCTGCCTGGCCCTCCACTTACTTTCCATGTTCTTCTGCTCAGCCAACTCCTCTCCACTGATGCACGTTCCTACTCTTCTCTGCCCCTTATTCCCCATGGCTCCTTCAGCTCCCTACCTCCCATATTGCACTCTTCTGGCTCTGTCCTCCTCTGTCTCTGTCCTTCCCTGGCTTTACCACTTTGTCCTTGTGATTCCCACAGCCTTGCCTTGCCCTCGGCACCCCTCTCACTTCCTACTCCTCCCACTCTCCAGCCTGGGCTCTGTTGCTATCTCTGCAGGCAGAAACCCCGCTGAGCATTTTCCCACCACACACTCCTCTGACCGGTGCGCCAACTTATATGTGAGGACTGTGTGCCATGCGCAGGGCACATGGTAGTTACGACGGGCTCTGAACTCCAGCACAAGTTCGTTGCTTATTAGGCTGCCCTGTGTGAGCATAGACACTTCCTGGAAGCATGTGGGGACACAGAGAAGAGCCCATGCCAGACAAAGTCTGCAGGGATCCCAGATTTTGACAGTGGGAGTGGCTGAGTTAAGAGCTCTGCACAGCGGCTATTCTTAGCTACCGAAGGAGCCTCCCAGCAGTTGCAAGAGGAGGAGCTCTGAGCAGAGAATACCATGTTATAAATGGCTAAAGGCTTTCAAGGGAAAAGGCACTTGCTTGCAGTGCTTTTTATTTTTTTTTCCTCCCTGCTGTGGAAGATACCTCCCTTGATACTTTCTCCCATCACCCTACAGCCCTGCCTAAAAGTGACTCTCCAGTCAAAGAGGTCTGAAGGTCACTGGAGGGAAGTACCAGGCACTCTCTTTCCCATCCATCTCATCCTCTCCAGCCAAGAGCCGTGGCAAGCTGAGCTCAGGATAAGAGCGAGCTATTGCTAAAGAGGCTGGCGAGGCATAGGGGCGAGGGGAGGAGAAGCAGGAACTGGAAAGTGTGACTCTGTCCCTGCATCAGGGATGGCTGAGCTGTGCCAAGGGAGTCTCATTCCTGTGCATGCAGACAAAATGGTTCCCACTGGAGCTGCTCAAATAGCAACTTGGAAGTTAGCAACCATGTAAGCAATGGAAAAAGACATTTGTGGTACGAATGTGTCAGAAAACTGCTGTGCAATATTAGATCCTCTGGCAGTCAAGGAATGTGCAAAATGAGAGTCCTTTGCATGAGCCTGGTGGTCTGGCTACCAAGACCATCTGAGAGTTGCACTGGAAAAGGTCCAGACTGATGCCTGGTGTACACATGTGCTACTTCTGCTGACAGAGAGAGAAGTCATGGTGATCCACAGCACTGCAGGCTTTGCTCCCAGCTTGTGTTGTAGCTGGTGAGGTTTAAGTTTTAAAGTGTGGATCAGCTCCTTTCTCATTTGAGTCAATACAAATGCTATTGACCATTTAAAGTCTCACTCTGAGGGATATATGGTTGCAGTTTCAAGACTTGTGTATTGCACAAGTTATTCTTTCACGCTTTTGTCCAGTGGTGTGTCCTGCATCTTTTCTAGTGTTTAGACCACCATTTGTATTCCTGTGCCATCTTTGCCTGACACTTTCTCCGGACCTGCCCCAGCTAACACCCAGGTTGTGCTGGCCCAGTAAATCCAGGTCAAGTACTTGTAAAATGCAGGAATATTCTATGCTTCACCTCTAACCACCATTTTTCTATACATGGCTATTTAGGGCCTGGTTTGGAAGCAGTTTTTCTAGGTGTTTGATTTCCCCCAGAGGTGTTCCAGTCTGGTCTCCTTTGCCTTCCCCTGTCTACTCTGGTACTTTACCTACCACTGAAATGCAACCTGCCTTCAGGGCAAAATCAGCAGCAAATTAATAGCTTGGGATTGTTACCAGGGCCAAAGGTGTGGGGCCAAAAAGGTGAAACTCTTTCTGGATGAAAGTATGGAAGCCACACACCTTTAATACTCTCTGGAAATCCTCAAAACAAGGCTTAAGGGAAACTTAATTGAGACCCAGGCTTTTCCCATAGCTGTGTATTTCGCTTAAAGCAACAGATATAAAATACAGCTAAAATAAAAAAAAAAAAGAGGAGATTGAAGGGTTACAAACAGGCAGTAATTGAGTTGAACTGAACTATTAAGGCTGTTCAGGAAGGTCTCAAGCAATTACTCATGCTTTAAAGATGAAAGTCATACCCAGGCAGTTATCCCCTGCGAGCCTCATTTACTTGACTCTCATTCGTGCCATGTGTCACTGGAGCACACAGCTTTGACCAGCAGCCTTCAGGCTCAGGCACTGGGGTGAAATCCCACCCCGAGGGGACACCAAGGGTTAAAAAAAAGCATTGGGTCTTACTTAGAGATAAGTGAAGGAATACCTGGAAGGACTTGATGAAGGTCCAAAGCAGCGTCCGGATGCCCTCCCCTCGGCTCAGCAGCTTCACGAGACGCATCACGCGGAAGAGTCGGAAGAAGGTGATTGAGATGCGAGAGTTTTCCTCTGCGTTCTGGAAGCCATTGGCACAGAGGCAGGAGTTACAACAGCACAGGAGGAACAGGGGCCCTGGGCCACAGACGACGCTACGCCGAGAGCTCACTGCACTGTTACTTGTCCTGGTACCACTCCCTGGGCTTGCACTGCCCCGGCACCCCAGGGACGGGCCGAGGCTGGTTAAGCCTGCCCTCCGTCCCATGGTGGTGAGGCTACTCTGTGGCGGCTCTTGAGGCCATCGGCCTCTCCCTTCAGGTTGCCCAGACTTTTGGGGATTAGGCATATGTTATGCTATAAACCCCTCCACTACATCTCCTTCTCACATTGGAAAGATACAATTCCCCTTTGACATTGTACTGGAGGAGAAATATACTTTCTCTTTTGATCTGTCTTGGGTGTTTTACCACAGCAAGCGCCTCAGCCAGCAGTTCTGGTGCATCTGGTGTCAGGCATCAGCTATGTGCTGCTTGCTCTGCTGGGAAGCAGTAGCAGGTCCCAGGTCTGCGCCAGGGTGCAACAACCCATGGGGGCATGGCGTGCACTGCCCCTGCCCAGCTGCTGGCATCACCGGCAGTGCTGGCAGCCCCACTGTCCCTGTGCTGCTGTGGCCATGCTTCGGGGGGCCAGGCCGTGGTCGCTCACCCCCGCTGCTCTATCTTCAGGCCTTTCACATTTCTCATGACCCCTTTGTATTTCCCACAGTCTGCACACTGACATTTTTTATAAAACATTTTATTTTGGCTTCACTGCTACTGTTCGAGCGTGCAGTATTTTAAAATAGTCTGTCTTCTGGCCTGTTTTTTTCTCACAGCATCTGCTTTGTCCCTAAACATTTTCCTCTGGGCTTGTAACCAGCTCTTACGTTCCTCAGCCCTCACATGTGTGAAGGCCACGTCTGTCTGAGCACTGCTGCAGTGGCAGGCTCACCTAGGCCTCAGCAGAGGACCCGCTGCCTAGCTCGAGGGGAGGAAAGGCAGAAAAAATGCCGTGTTTCCCAGTTCATTAACCTCCTAAAATACTGTGCAAAGCCTGTGGAGCTGGTGGCTTCCACTAGCAGCACTGTGGGAATGTGACCTCCTGTCACAGGGGGAGATAACACTGTCACCCTGCTGCTTGACCTGCCGTGAGGCAAGAAAGTGCACAGAAATCCCCTCTCTGTCCCCACCCAGGCTGCAAAGACCGCAGTTTGAGTCTAAACGCCATCGAAAGAGCAACATTTAGGAGGAAGAAACAGTGCAGATCACCCCCGCAGTTAACTACTCACCGCTGTGTAAACCAAGAGAGAACAGACCCTTTGGATTTCCTGTCACTGGGCAGCGAGAACAGCAGCTGTTTGTCTGTCTGCTCCTGACAAAACCCAAGGCACGAAAACCGCCCGGACTTATGTTTCTGGGATTCAATGTCTGGATGAGGATGTGTACCTCTGCGCTGTGTGCGTTCCTGTTTCCAACCCAGGATGAGCAGATTGGGGCCCAGCTCCATTGGACCCCAGCTGGGTCTGTGCCCTAGCTCCTGCTGTGCAGCCGTGGGGGCACACAGGGGCCATAGCTGCTTGCTGGTGTGTGTGAACCCCGCTCGCACAGAAAGCGCAGCGCTATGTGCCGTAGTTCAGGATTGCACCTCAGCTGCAGTTTGTCTATCTGTGGTGAATCACCGGTGGATATTTTGCGTAGCTTCCTCCAGTCTGCAGCAAAGGCTGACGTTCGCTGCCTGTTCAGTAACTGGGTGAAAAATATTAGAGGAACAGGCTATGTCAAGGAAAAGCCTGAGTGCTCCCTACATCTCACATCATTCTTGTTTTCTGACTTGGACGACAGGCTGGAGGCTTCAGCGGGTTGGAGGGAATTGCTCTGAGGTGAAGGAGGGAATGTGGTCTCCAAGAAATCAAAAATAATGGCATTCAATACTCTCAGCACTACAGTCCCAGAGAGCTAACTGTAAGGTCACACACCTCTCAATCCTACAGAAGTCCTATGGACTCCCTTCCATTTCCTTTAAGAGGCTAAACTTCAATACCACCTAAAAGAGAGTTGAGGTCCAAATTTAAAAGTTGTGTGGACAGCAGTACTGCTGTGGTTGTGACCAAAAAAAACCCAAAAGTGTTTTCTTATTCTACCTGCTGCTGCTCTTATCAGCTTGACCCTCTAGATGGCAGCAAGTTGGGACATGGACAAAGGTTTTAGTGTTCCTTCGTCTTTCCTTTCTGAGAGGAGGCAGCTGCTGTAGACAGAAAATTATCCCTGTCCTCTTAGTTCCTAGAGTAGGCAAAGTCTCAGCAGAAAATAAAATAGAACAAACTCCTCCCTGATGCAAATCTGCAACTTACTGGCATCAAAGCACTCAGCCAAAACCACTCAGTGATGCCTCGGGAGATTACAGTCATTTTAAGACTAGGTGCTACAGATTAGCTGGTGGTTGAGTAGCCTTGCTTGCTCTATACTGGCTTTTATCCAGCTTTTTGAAGGCATATCCTTGCCAGAGGAGGGAGGTTATGCAAAGTGGCAATGAAGAGACTGGAGTTACTGCAGCTCTGTTGGGGTGGTGTGGGAACTGCCTTGTACACCAAGGCAGCAGAGTTTGTGTGCACCATTGCACGACTTTTTTTTGTGCAAAGTACAAACTCAAATGTTACAGTGAATCACCTCATTGAAGAGGAACTTCAGAGTCCCAATCTTTTCTAGCCTGGAGGTGTGGACACGAAGTCACATTACAAACTCATTCAGTGTCACATTGACAGTGACATAGTTTGTTGCTAACAAGAAATCTTACCAGGTCCAGTTCTCTCTTGGTGATTCATTAGAAGGCAGAACGACAGTTAACTTGACCAAAGGAAAGCTCAGGATGCACAAGAAATACACATGTGCAGCATATTCACAGCTCATGTGAACACCAGACTCACACCAATACACGACATGGCAGCTTCATGCACAGATAACTAGGCTGGGCTTGGAGAGAGAACTCGTGATCACGGGGAAGAGAATAAAGGAGTGTGTTAGAAAGAGTGTCACAGAAGCTGGGAGGGTGGTCTGTATTTTTGGTCTTACCATAGAGGAAGAGCATTGGGTATGTTCAGCTGGCTTTAAAGAAAGGCAGACAGAAATAAGCTGTAATAAGTCTCCAATCAAGAGCCCTAGTAAACTAGGTCTTGGCTAACACAGGAGCAACAAAATGGCAGAAGAGGGCAAAAGGGAGTTTGAAAGAAATGCACAAGAGGCTGGGCTTATTCCCTAGGACGCCCAGGATCAAAGCTGGCCATGGCAGAAGTAGGTACAGCTCCCATTGAATTTGATGTAAGCTGTATCCACTACCACCACATGTGAATTGCAACCAGTGTCTCCTGAGTGCTAGACATCCTGGCATCCAGGCACTGAAGGTACTGATATTTTTAAAATGTTTCTTGTATCACTACTATCAAGTTCAATACAGGGGCTGATTTAGCTCCCCAACTCAGATTCAGGCCATGTCTGCACAGGGACCAGCCAGCTTCTAGTGCATCAGTCTGATTTGTAAACCCATAATATCCCAGTGCTAAAGCAACACTTTCTATTTATATATCCCCATTCCCTTACACATAGTTCTGGGTGATAACGCTGTTGTTACTAAGACAATGGGTTGGGACAGTCTAATCAGCTCTTGGCAACCCTACCACATGCACTGCCAGCTGTGAAAAGTGGGTTGGTAAAGCTGGTTAGCTTGCTGTACCTTTACCCACCTCACAGCAAAGCTCCAGGGACCCAATGGATGTGTCCTTGGAGGCCAAGCTGAGCTGAGCTGAGATCTGGTCATACCTAGAAGAGTCTAGTTGCTGCAAACACTCTGCCTGACATTCTTTGATTAACTTCAGGGGCCATTTCCAATACTGAGAGCAATTCTAAAAAACACCCAAGGCTGCAAATACCCTTAGGTGTAAGAAGTAGAATTGAAAATCAAATAAAACCAGCTTTATTGGGAGTCCTTCAGTTCAATAGTAACATAATCCTTCAGGCCTAACCTCTACCATATGCCCCATATGCCAAACCCATCTGTCTTTACTTCCTGTGACTACATTAGCAAAGCTGAAACTGATGCATTTCTTCTTCTGCCAATGGCAGAATTCACCTCTAGTGCCATGGAGGACTCCTGCAGTGTGCTCCTGCTCTCCAAGGATGCTGCAGTAACCAAACTGGCATTGTATTACCTAAATAAAACCTGTAGTTTGGATCCACAACCTATTTGGTGATATAGGCAAATGAGAACAATTAAAAACCCAAGGTACATCTAATCATATAATAGTCTTGGGTTAACTCATTGGTTTGGTAGTGTCAGCTTTCATTGCTTTTATCCTTTTCTTTCACATGTTTGCTCTTGTGTTTTATTTTCAGATCACATACAGGCAAAAGTTGGCTTGAATACCAAATAAAAGAGCAGTGCCCATAGAGACATTTCTTACAGACCAGGCATAGATTTTGATTTTGTGTTGCTGGGCAAACATCTCCTTTCCAGCAGAGTTTCTCTTTCCCATCCCCCTTCCTCTTTCTAGTTTTGCAAATCATCTTTTCTAACAATAGAAGGACCCTTATTCTGCTAGTTGCTGCATTCCTGGTAGAAGGTACAAAGCCCCTTCAAACTGACTGAAGAAAGCCCAAAAATTTTCAGCACCTTTCAGGATTCTCCATCCTTCCTGGCTGACAGTGTTGGTGCATCTGTGACTGACTGGCTGAAGAAGCCTTGTAAGTTACTGTGGAATATTATACCTTAATTGTAATTTTGATATTGTTCGTATTTCATCAGAAAGTGCAGATAATAGTAATGTAACAGAGTAAAAAAATCTGTGTAAAAGGATATGACTATATAAGGCACTGTTGATACAGAATGCTCAACTCAGAGGAGTTGGCATCACATCGAAAAACTAGAAACCAAAGGTTCTGAGTATCTTTGGCACTGCTAAGAAAGTAATGTAGAGGTTGACTTACTCCTCTCTTATTCCCTGAGCTAACGAGCCTGTGTTTTAAGATGGGGTCAAATATGTAGCAAATTATACCACTACCTACAGTAAAGGCTCAAAAGCAGCATGGCAAAATTTCTGTTAATGCTGACAGGTGGTATTTGCACAAACTGTAGCACTGTGGGTTGAGGTTCCTAATATGCTTGTGCATACAGTCTTTTGTGCATGAGTACTTGGTGGGGGGTGGGAATCAACCCCCACCTGTGGGTTGCTGAATACATTTTCTGATATCCACAAAGGTTTCAGAGAGGAGCCAAATCCTACCATTTTCCATCTGAGCCAAAAGGTCACCATATGGACCTGAGCACAGATATCTGAGAACCTGTTACTGGGACCTTCAAATGTGGCCATTCCTAACTATAAAGCCAAGAGAGCTACTGCTAGATTTTCTGAGAATCTTCAGCCTTGCAAGTGATGCGGGTATTTAGGACAACTAGAGGAACCCGGCATCTGAGAACATAGTAGTCACATCAGTTCAGAGGGATGGAGGCATGGTGATAGGTACTTGGAATTACAGACAGTGTCTAATGCCCATCTGGAGTGGACAGGATTTAATTTCTACAAATGTCCCGAACAATGTACAAAAGCAAATCCTCGTCTGTTTAATGTCTTTGAAAGAGCTTTTAGAGAAGCTACACCACTTAACTGAAGGCGGCCTTGGCTGTACTCTGTTTTACTTGCAGCCATCCCTTCTCCTGCACGTGGTCTAACCTGCAAAGGAACTTCAAGTATTCTAGCCTGCTCTTGTCATTTGGGGCACAAGTAGCATGCACATAACTGACTGAGAAAGGGCAACAACGATAACAGTGAGGTCAGTCAAGAGATGATGTTCTGCACAATTTCCCTCAAAGAGAAAAGGGACCTGAAGTATAAATCGCAAACAAGTTCAGGAGCATATTAAGAGCGATGTAGAAGTGAACATGCAAGAGTGAGAAGAGAAATATCTGAGGCAGGATGCGTCTGTGTAAAGAAACTCAATAGGAATAAATGCAACGAAACTGCTTGGGCCATTTCTTTTTTTGTTTTTTCCTCTTGATGTCACCATATTTAAAAAGGTAATAGAGATGGTAAGGAGAAGAAGAGGTCAAGAAACAGAAAAGCATGTTCTAGAAGCCAAAGTAAAGATTCAGTAGGATAAAGACTGAGGGATCCCTGAAGCATGTCTGAAAAGCTCCTCAGAATATTGTTGCCTGCATATATCTCATTTTAACTATGTTCAATGTGCACCAGAGCACCAATGTTTTAAACAGACACATTGCTCAAGCTGCTGCTAACCTGTGTGTGTCCTTAAAGCCCCTACAGTCACAAAAGTGAAAGTCAATATCATATGATGTTTATGCTGTAATGTAATCCATTCTGAAATTCTGAGAAGGAATGACTTGGTTCTTCAGAGCTGTAAAGACAGAAGCAAAAAATATTAGCAAAAAGACTAAAGACTTTGTACTGTCATGGTAGTATCAAAGCCCCTTGAAATATCCACGGGTTAGAATATCTTCTGAATAGATAAAGATTTGGAAGAAAATAATAATGTGTGTCAATAAATAGATTCAAAGGAAAGTTGCAGTACAAAAATCCTGAGAAGAGATATCAATTCCACCTCATCCCTGTGGAACACTGGAAATGGAGGACCCTGTTGAAAGGTTTGAGTTCCCTGGAGCTTTTGGCTGGTTTGCTGACAGCTATAATGGCTATCCAGAGAAGCAGCACCTAGAAATGCCTGAAGGGAAGCTCCATTAGGTTTGTACAGTATATACGTAATTGATGTATCCAGAAAGCTCCTTGATGGCTGGGTAAGTATGTTTCAGTAGTTGTAGAAGCCTGACTGCCACTGAGATGATGGTACAGGCAGATGGCATTCCCATTACCAGCATGGTAATTTTTTTTACACCACAGGACACACTGAAGTTGATGATTTCCGCTCCTTCAGAGGATCCAGTCTTTGCTAGGAAGTCCAAACTGATTTTTTTATCAAGGTTTGAGGAGTAAAACTTCCTTGCCGATAGTTTTTTTACTTTCTAACAAGATTTCTTCCATTCTTAGGGAGGACTCTCTTTTTGCAAGACAGAATCCAACCTTTATGTTGTGGAGAACTTTGGCCTGGCTTGATCTGGGCAACATTTAAGCAGCCAAATGCACAGTGTTATTGTTGCTTTGTTAGTCAGAGTTGTCTCAGTCAATGCAGTGGTACAATGGCAGCCTTCTAATTTTGCCTGGTAGCCCTAGGTTTGAAGAGATGAGAGGAAATCTGTGTTTGAGACTTTGGACCATGATACGACAGAGTATCTTTGTATTTCTCAAGAAAACAAATGGTCAGATGCTTATGTTGCCTTTTGTGACAAACAATCTATAATGGCATTTCTCCACAGAGGAAAATATGGCTTGTAGTTGAAGCTCTTAGGAGACCACTTGCACTAGTTGGTTGTTGGTGATGGATGACTGCTGTTTCCTCAATTGCTGTTGACATTTGGAGAACGAAAAGTTACCTGTGAAGATGCTGTATCTATTGGAAACTTGTCCATTGGTCTGTTAGCCTTCTCCCATGAGGAAGGAGGAGATAGATGTTCACTTCTTGCTTTTTTCTACTCATTGCAGGAAAGACGGTTCTGAGAATGCACACTGCAGAATTCACTTGAGCGGGCTGCAGTGCAGTGTAGATCCTTTGCAGTTCTTTCAATCATTTTTCATATCAATCTTTTCTAGCTCAAGCTCTTTGTAGCTAGAGGTCCTCCAAGAGTCTTCCCTACTTTAGCCATACTGCATCTGTGACCTTCTTGGACACAAAATGAAGGGTAAAAAGAGACATTCTGGGGAAATGTACAAAAAGCAGTTTCATTAAGGTTACTTGCCAAGCAATAGTGATTTGATTTTATTGCTACAGGGAGTGAGAAAGAACTGAAGGGCTGTTTCAGCTGCTTGATCACTTTCATCTTGACTGGATGTAAAGGGCACAAATAGGGCAACTGCAAGCCAAGAGCACTACTGTTCCGGAGATTTTTCTTTCACCCATGTGGGTCACACACAAGCTGAGACGGGATCTGCAAGGATGTAAGCTTCAAGAAGAATAAGAATTTACCAGGGTATAGGAAAAAAAGAGATTTAGAATTTATCAATGCCATGGAGACATGGTAAAAGAAAAGCCACTAGACTTTTTCTGGCGTTTGCAGTGTCAAAAGTCTGAAGTGATCTCAGGAGGCTGAGTAACACAAGTCTTTGTGGAGAGCTGGAAAAAGTCAGGGTTTCAAATCAACCTGGCTGCTGGCAGGTAATAGCCTGCCATTACACTAGGGAGTTACCACAAGCCCCTCCAGAGTCGTCTGTCTGCCACTGCTGTGTGTGGTTTTAATCACAAGAACTTTAGAGGTAATCCACCTGTCACCTAAGTCTGTGAAGTTATTATAAGAGCAGGCAGAAATGATATCTGGTATTTCTTCTGACAGGGAATACTACTGGATTGCAGATGGCATAATTCTCAATTCCCACAACCTTACGGTGAAATCAAATTATTAGCAGGAAAAAAATAAAAAATAAGCCAGGCAAGCTGCTCAAACTCTCCATTCTTCCATTAAGTGTGAAGTTCTTTGAGAATTTCTGTGAATATTTTGAATAGAACTAGCCAGAATTATTTTTTTCTACAAAAATATTTTCCATTAGAAGAATGTTGATGCTAAAAGTGAAATGTTCTGTAGAAATATGTCAATTTTGAAAAAAACATTTAAGAAATGTAAGATTGAAATCTCACATTTTGTCCTTGCACATTTTGAGTTTTCATTTCAATTAGAAATGTCATATAACTATGAAAAAATTCAATCCTAGACTAAACTGTTTTTACTTTACTTACACAAATGTTTTGATTTTCCTCAATTATTTCTGTTGGAATTATCTTTTACTGAAAATTTTGCAATTTTAAATTTTTATTCTATTTTAAAACAGAAAAAAGAGTTACAATTACAAGGAGCTTTTGTGAAACAAAAAATCAAGCCTTCCTATAACTCTAACTTGAGTGAAGCATCAGAGGTTTTTTGGATAATTTTCATAAACTGAGGATTGCTTTTAGTGCCTATTAGAAAAGGGCGTCTTCTTACAGGAAAACAGGGAATCAAGGTGTATGATGCTACCTTTACTGGGGCAAATGCTGACCACCTTGCTGATTTCCCTGGAAAAAGCCCCGAGTGCAATGTTAACATGCTAATCCTCAGACAGCACTGCAGAAGAAACTGAGATCTCTTGCACTAGGGTATTAAAATTTTATTTGGTGCACTACATGGAACTAAGAAAAATGTGACATTTGCAATGAAGTTTGCCGTTACACATCTGCCTGCACTAACTCATGTGGGTCAATAGACATCAAGCGCCAGCTCATACAAATGCAATAGATATGCATTTAAACTTCATGTAGATTCCACATGATCTCAGATCTAACGGGAAATATTAGCATATCCGTATGCAACAAAAGCCTATTTCGAATACAGTTAATAAGGTCAAGGTAACTTTTAAAGCAAATGAGTCCTGCAGCTATCAGTTTTTTCACTTCATTTCCTATGTATTCTAAGATTTTGAAATTCTACAGCTTGCTTTTCTAATTAGCTTCAAATATGCAAATCACACCAATTTGAATAGCTTATTAATTAATTTCATATATATATCCATGAAATTGTCAGACAGTAATCTTATGGTTCCAAGTGCTTAAGGTAAATATAAGGAAAGTCAATTGCTTTAATTTGGTTATGCAGATTACCCTAGATTGACAATTACTGGACAGTTAATGAGTCACTTTTTACACAGCTGAAAGCTCTATTTTTTTCCATGACTTTCAGAAAAGCAGAACAATTGGTAAAGTATATCTATGCAAATTATTCTTAATTTTCAGGATGTTTTAATAATCCTTCTCATTAGCTCTGGGTAAATGATGAGTTCAAGTCTTATGGTAATCAAGCCTGGGGGGCTCCTGAGAAACAAGTAGATATTAAACACTATCAGAGATGTAGTGCTCATCTTCAGGTACAAGTACTGGTCTGACTCAGAGAGGCAGGTGCAGCTTGCCTGTGTTTTATTATTTGTGTTTTGTGGGACAGGTAGCCAAAAAAAGGCCCCGGAACATCTGGATGGAAGGCTCTGAAGATAAACTGAGCCATGAAAATAAATGTTGAAAGACTACTTGGGTGCAGGACCTTTTGCTTTTGTTTTACAGGTGGAGTGATTTTAAGGATTTTCCAGTTTGAGTATCAGCTGAGGAGAGGTTTTGCCAATTTGAACACTTCTGCCAGAAGCCATGTGTGACAGAGTGGACTTCTTAAATTCAACTTGCCTTTTCACTTGACCATTTCTTGATCCACAGGGCAAGGGCTCCCAAAGGAGGTAATCAGGCTGTCCCAGCCCAGAGCAGACTGAGGGGGGATGACCCCAGGAACAGACCAGACCACTGAGCAAGTGTGAAAATTTAGAGTTCCCAGGTCTCCAGCTTTCCTCCGCTCTATTACCATCCATGCCAATGGTTTCCTCATTGCTGTTCCTAAGTAGTCCAACGTGCCTCACTATCTTTCCTAGGGCAAAGTCAATATGGCTTTTAAACACCAAACCCAGCAGTGTATTTATCACTGTGCTGGAAAGGGCAGTCATCTTTTCCTCCACCGCTTTAGGAAGATGTATGTTCTTTCTTATATTGGTCATCCTTTTATTTTCTTTTTTTTTTTTCATTGTCTGAAAGGGAGGCATGGAGGAAGGGAGGGAAATCTGTGGGGCTGGTCTTCCAAAAGGAGCACAGCCTGGATCTAGTTTTGACTCATTCTCAATCACAGTTCTTTTCATATCCAGGTTCTCCTATCCCAAACACCCAAATAAATACATCATCTTGACTTATCTGTCGCAGTGTTGTGATAGCACAGCTGCTCTGGAGGGCTGCAAGTAGAGACAGCTGGGCCTGCTAAGGTTCTTGAGTACTAAGACTGTGCCACTGATTTTGATCTTGAAATGAAAAAGGAGACTGTTGAAAGCATTCATACCAGTCTTGGTTACTTTAAAGACATGCTGCTTTACACATTGCTGTGTGCTGTGTAAGGTATATATTTTTCCATTCCTCATACCATCCCAGAGCCTGTCTTGGAAAGGATAACGGCAGCAGAGTTCTTCTGTAAGATGTATTTCCTGAGCCTTAGGTAGGCAGAAGCTTTCTTTGTCTTCAACACCTTGCAATACTCAATTAGTACTGAGAGGGTATCATCTACTGGCTTCATATTCCCTAGGGGCTGATGATTTGAGGAATTAAGCAAATTCCCAAATTCTTCTATCCTGGCTGTCTTTGTCTTCAGTGCACGAAGCATTTGAGTACTTCCACAGCTCTTTGTTCATTACTCATTAATTAGCTGATAGGATTGCATGGTGTGGGAAAAGGATAAGGAAAAACAGATTGAAACTTGGTGGACTCTGCGTATTGGTGTTATTGGGGTGTCTCTGGGCAGCCTCACCTGCCTAGGGCAGAAAGGAGGCTGGAGACCTTTGGACTTTGTAGGGCTCCATCTGTGAAGAGATTTGCTGGGAGCTCAGTGTGAAGAGTTTACTGTGATGTGGTTGGCAGGAGCACGTGAATCCGGAAGGAAGCTTCAGTAGCATCTTTGCAACTCCTGTGTAACTTATGGGGAATTACACTGGTGGTGTTAAGGTCAGAATCAGGCCTGTGGTCTGCAGCAAAATACCCACTCCTCAGCATAATAACTCTTCTGGGCACTAGTGGAGCCAGACGGAGACTAGATCATGAGCAAGTTTTTCCAGGGAGGAAGGCAGGCAGTCTACCAGATCAAAGACTCTGCATGCAGTGTTGCCAGGATCCTTCCTTTGGTAAGCCCAAAGGCTCTGGGACAGGGTGAAGATGAATGAGCCATCTTATGCTTTGATGAAGGTGCTGAAAGAAACTGCACATGCCATTGAAAACATGAGAAAACCCAATCTGCCTTTGTTCAATTGCACAGGACTCTGCATTGCAAGAGACAGTATATACAGGTGAACTAGCAGCCCCTGGTCCTTTTGGGTAATGAATCTCTGCACAAGGGAGGACAGCCAGAGATACCAGCAGCCCAAAGAGAGGGTTTTTTATGGACTATTTTCATTTGAGATTTGTAGCAGCTAGTATTTAATTCCCGACTGTGTCTTTTCATTGCCTTTTAAATTAGAAAGTTATTTAACGTTGATGCAGAATGTTTCCTAGAAGGGAACAGGCTACAGAGTCATACTGGATTTCTGTATGTTAATATGGGATACAATAAAGCCTACGACCCACTCTGGGATTGGAAATGTCAATCACAGGTATTGTCAGAGCATGTTAGAGCTGGTCATATGGAGACTGCAGCTAGCTGTTACAAAGCTACTGAGCAACAGATTTTTGTTCTACACCTCTTTCCAAGAATAAATGATTATTTATTTGATAAATTCTTTGGTTAAAAAAAATAGCAGGGATCGTTTGGATGATATGTAAATGCCCACTGTGTGTGATTTACTATGTTCAAGTCTGGGCAAACAGTTGAGACTCAAAATCCCTAGCTCTAAATATCAATTTGTTTCAGTGCCTTTCTATTTACAAGTGTTTCTTCAGTGCTGAGCCATCTTCGTCTTCATGTCTGTTCAGCTTAGGAAAAGATGTAACTTGATCTGGCTTTGGGTGAAGCAGATTTTCTCCCAGTCACTCAGACAAGGCTCAGCAGACAGCACTGCTGACTGGTATCTCTGAGTTTAAAAGTTGATTTTTGAGAGAATGACTGGGATGTGACCAGGTGGGATGTCCTGTTACTCTGCAACATTGTAAATTTTACTGGCAATTAGATCCAAATCCAGATTTTTGGCCGTCAATCAGCTGACCATAAGCAGCAATCCAGTCTCTACAGCTAGGTCATCTGGATGCAGCTGGGAATGGGTCCCATTTAGCAGATGTATAGGAAGATATATGAAGCAGAAGTCATTTTGTTGGCATGTTATGCCAGGCAGTCTCCACAAAGAACAGACCAGTGAGGGAAGGTAAGAGCACAACCATTTTAAAAACAGTTTTCTAGTGAGAAATAGAAAAATCCCCTTATGTTTGCCTGGCTGGTACATATGAGGGTAGAGGGAAGGAGGGAGGAGCTAAACGAGGGTGCTATATTGACTACATTAGAAAGGCTAAGATTAGTTTATATGTGTTTATCTTTGATTACAAATCTGGCTGAGAGGCCACATTCTCTTGCTTACCAGCAAAAAACCCATAATCAGGTCTTTATTTAATGGGAACCCCAAAAATTCCTGTTAGTCTGTGAATTTGGGTTTGCAAAATGGTACCCATCACCATGCTGAACTGCTGCCGAGTGCCTGGCACGAAAATCTTCACAAAGGGGAAGAGCCTTTCCCCTGGAATGATGATATCTTGGCTGAAGACAGGAAAAAAAAAATCACTGATAGAGTAGGTAGAGGGGAACTAATTACTGCCTTGCTGAAAACTACTCCCAGTGCTCCTGGGAATGGGAAACATGATTTCTGCTACCTAAGAGTTCAGGAAAATTTGGAGAAAGTGACTGAGGATAAGAAGATGGAGGAGAAGAGAAAGTTAAAGAGGAAAACAAATAAAATACTTGTGTGTGTTTTCCCTTCTTCTGTCACCTTCATTGCTTTCATTGGAACTGCCAGTGCAATCTGGAACCAGTTAGCAGATCTCTAAATATGCACAACAGTAAGAGATGGTGGATGCAATGAGGTCTTGGAGGACCAATGTTAAAAGCTCTTGTAATTTGGGTGAACAGAAGCTTTTACAGAAAAACTGGAGAAGTGAAATACAGGGGACTGTGCACCCTTTATTACTGCAATCTGCATGTGGAGAACAGCGATGCTGGAAAATCCCTTGGGTGTTCTCAGCAAAGTAGGTCTTAGAAGAAGGAGAATTAAATGCCAGAAAACATATTTCACTGCTTCAAGGAATTGCCTTAGATGACAGAACTAGCTGGATTTGAACTCACCCGAGCACCTTTTTGACCACATAACTTACGGTGCTTAGAGAGCTATCATTAATTAACATTGATATATTAAGAGACGATCTAAGGAATCAGAGTCAGAGATTTTTCTATGGATTCATATAAAGATACAATCTCTATCAGAGTTCAGTGAAAGTTAAAGGAAACTTTTGCCTGGCAAAAGGAATGATTTATCCTGGCTAGCAAGCCAATGGAAAATATAACCAGCTTGAGGTAGTTCTAATGTTTTTTATTATTTTTTTATTTTGAGCGTTTTAACTAGCTTTGTGGAAAAACATATTGGAATTAAAAGGAAAATGAAATATAAATGTATTATATCACCAATGTTAATGCCAGAATATTGTAGTGTTTTTTTTTTTAAAGTGATGTAATAAAAAAATGACAAGAAAAATTAAATACTGATCAGAAAATCTGGATGTAGGCTTTTTAAAGAGCTGTTTGTACTGAAATGTATATGTCACACTTATTTTACCATTGAACCAACACAGGACAAGGCCTATGGTACTTTGTGTTCCTACTATTAGCTATCGTTATTACTGTAACAATAATTTACAGTCAAATAAGAAATCAGGTCTCCTTCTCTAAAAGCCTTAAAACTCACCAAGGTTTTGTGTATGTGAAAGCCTGCAGTAATTATAAGCACGATTCACTCCTCAGTGCAGTCAGTGAGGTGCTGTGCCCCACCATTTTAAAGAGAGTTCTAAACATTTTCACTCAGAAGGACTCCAGGCAGTTTTGTGCATCAAGTCTTACAGCTCTAGGGCTATCTTTCTTTTTAATGCTTTTACAATTAGGTTTTAAGGATTTGTTCTCCTGGATTCTTTATCTTCTGTTTCTCATATTTTAATTAACTAACATGTGTGTGGTTATATTTATCCAGTAAGACAAATTTATTTTTATGCTGCTCTTAAATCTCCCCTGCATTAAAATAAATTCTGATTATTCCATGCACCTGGAATAATGTCAGAAGCCAAGTATAACTATTAGTTTTGTGGAAATCACAATATTGAGGTATTTCCTCAAAACTGGGTACTGTGGAGAGTGTTTCAAAGTGGTTTTCCCCACGGAAACTACATGCTTTCTTGTGGTGCTAATATTGCTAGTCATCAGTAACAGCTCAAATACCCAAGTAAACTGAGGAAGGAGTAATTTGCATTTACTATCCCCTTTTCTGAAAAAAATACATATTTTTTTTCCGTTTGCCCGTATTTCGTATAGATATCCTTACCGAAAAAGTTGTGCAGTTACCAAAATCACCTCTTTGAATGGGCAAATGATATTATGAACTCTGGAAATGCACTTAGAATACCAACACTTTTAAGTCAAAAGAGGAAAAAAAAGAGGCCCCATCTTCATGAATATACACAAATAAAACCAAAATAACCCTGTTCAAACATGGTTGTGGTCAGATAGTCTTACCATACTTCTTTCTCACCAACACAGGGTGAAAAACATGCACTAGAATTGTTGATTAAACATAAGAGGTGATCAAATTCAAATCAATCTAAGCCTAATTTGGGGAAGAGTTCAGGGCAGCCCTCCTGACGTTCACCAAAGGCAAAATAAATCACTGTGTACTGGCATTTGCCATTGCTACAGCTCACAACCATGCTTCAACGTGGCTTCCTACATATAGAAGCTGGGGCCACCGTGGTGTGTTACCTGGATCGTTCTAGTGATAAAACACCACCAGATATTAGAAAAAAACGCAAACTAAATCCACCCCCCGCCATCAATTTTATCAGCAGTTTTTCCAAAAAGACAAGTCATATATACATACATATACACGCACACAGGGATAGCTCAGGACTACATAAAACTTCTAGGATGGCAGCAGTAAGGGTATCACAACACAAGATGTCAAAAGAAGCCACTGTGCTTCTCCAGCCCTTTGCTACATAATTTGGAGGCCTCTGCTACCCAGACGGCATTTGAGAAAGAGAGAGAGAGGAGGAGGGAGGGAGGGAGGGAGATGTTTTCTGCCTCTTCCGGAAGGTTTTGGTAAAAGAACTCACAAGTTCTAGGAATTGCAAAGATTTCTGTCCAGTGGCAGCTGATGGCCAAAATCTGAGCAGCAAAGGGCATGGAAGCAGAGAGAACCAGACAGGCAGAGACAGAAAGACAGACAGACAGACACAGCGACAGAGATGAATGCCAGTCCCAACTGAGGTGCAGGCTAGATGTAGGTCGTCCTTCCACCGATCCTTGCTCCCATTGCAGGGGGGGGTGTGTGTACAGGACTGTGTTGCAGGGGCCGACCACTCCAGTCCTTATGCAGGCGAAACGTCCTGGGGCAGTTCTGCCTGAATAAGGACTGCAGGATTTAAGCCACTAGTTCTCTGCCTTCAGACACATTGATTGAGGGTGAAAATGAACTTGTGAGGTTTAGTGTGGCTGGAGACGAGGGAGAGGAAAGAAAGGAAGAAAGGCAGGGTGGGTTAAAAGGGAGAAGTGCAGGAGAAGGTGAGAGGGAGACTTGAGTATAGGCTGTCAGATATTCCAAAGAATGGGAGCAGGAGCCCATGACAAATCATATGAAGCCTCTTGACACCAAAAGCAAGATGACTATAAGGAAAGGCCCCATGCGCCTGGTTTAAGCCTGAGCTGCTTTACTTCAGAAATAAAAAAGACTAAAGGAGAAATCACTGCACCGGTCTCCAAGTATTCTTGGGAGCTGAATGCTTTGGTATCTCTCTGGCCTTACTGCATCAGTACTCAGGGATCAACCAAGCTACAACTCTCTGCTGACTTCCTACCAGAATTTGGAAACCTTTTCAGAAGTGCAAGATATAAAGTACTCAGCTCTCCTTAGTATCTGATAGACAAACACCAAACCACTACCCAGCAGGCCTGGGCACAACAGACCTGACCAACATTTTCTAGGGGAGCTAATACAGCAAATTGTGTTTTGGGTTTCTCTAACCTTCTTCATAGGGGTGCTACTTCCTGAAGCACCCAGGTCCTACATCTCCCAGATGCCACCATGGATCAGATCACACACAACATTGTACTTTCCTTCTTTTCTCCTCCTGTAACCTCTCCCATTAAAAAAACACCCATTTCCATCAATCCTCAAACCAGTCATAATGCTCACTCTTAGGTAAACGTGTACTGCTATAACAGGAAGGCACGCAGGGAAATATTCCATTATTTTCACAACAGCCCACAAAGTCACCAATTCCCCTAACCCTGACAGTCCTCATCTCATATCCATGCACATCCCCCCTGGCTCATCACACAGCTGTATCGCATTGCGTACCTGTCATGGGTACCTCCTCCTCCTCTGTACCCTCCTGCAGTGCTCACAGGACACACTCAGACACGCAAGCATGGTCACGGAGTAGAACGGTGGGATGGATACCAGTCCAGATGTTTTTGCTCAGTCATCCTTCACTCCAGACACAGCTGACATACACAGGGGTACCCGTTTCATTGCAGACACGCTCAGATGGCACCAGAAAACCCCTTGGCAACAGGCTCTCAGGTAGGTGCAAACCCCTCCCATCCTTGATATCCTTTCAAGACAGGACAGACAGAATCATACACACAACATCCCCCACAATCACTGGTACATATGCTGGTGCTCTGGAAACACACGTGCTCCACCTGAAACATGGCCTCCGGAACTCTCACACATCTGCACGCCGGGAACTTCCAACTGCAGCTGGATGGTGTCAACCTCTTGGCTGGCCACAGGGACCCATTCATCTCAGTGGGCACTGCTATGAGCATCACTTTGGTGGCAAACGAAGACAGCCACAGTGCATCTTTGGCCTGACACCAGCAGGGGAAAGGGTGTGAAGGAAAAAGGACCCTATGGACCAGAGAGATGTTAGCTTTTCTCTCCCGACTGAGAGGAAAGGATGTTACATCAGCAGCTTTCCCAGTGACTCAGGGTCTGGCTGTTTTTCTTTCATCACTTTGGGCACTGTAGCACAGAGCACAATTCAAACTTGATTTTCCCCTCTGACACAGCACAACAAATAGCAATGAGCAGCTTTCTTTGCCTGGAGGAGGAGACAGCAGGCCGTCAGTCAGCTTCATGGCACTCAACTCCAGCCTGGGTCTGCTGATGCGGAAAGGAAGGAAATGGAAGCTTCTGCCTGGGGCTACTTCTGGGATGATACGTTCCACACTGGCTTTTATTCAACTCCTGTAATGATTTTCTTTCCTATTATTATTATAATAGATACTAATAATTTTTACCACCTTAACGTTTTCTTCCAAAGAACTTAAAGTGTTTTGTAAACACTAATGACAACGCTTTCTTAACATAGGGAATAACAATCTCCAATTTACTGATGGGGAGACTGAGGCATAGGGATCTAGTCAAAGTCCAAGGAATACAACCCACTGACTCTACCTCTCAGGCCCCATATATTACAGCATCTTTCATCTTATTCCCCAAAAATCGTGCTTGGTCTTAGCACTTAAAGAGACTTGACACATAGTAGATGTGGTCTCTCCCCTCGATATTCTTTTTTTAATAGCAGATTAAAAAGTCCCTTCCTCCCTCTTTAGTTACTTAATGAGTGGCTTAAGAGTAGCCCAAAACAGAACCACTGAATATTTCCAGAAAATGTTGAAAAAATCTTCATTTCATGGCTAGGAAGTTAGCTGTGTAACACTTACTAAGAAGCAAAGCTTTGAAAATGCAACTTGAAAGTAAGGCAGTTTAAAAGTGAATTTGGCAGAAACCGTGCCACTCTGAAGTTTTCAAACCCACCAGATTTTAACCTGCCCTGTGCCCTTTGCACTTATTCAGTGGTGTGTGATGCATCATCGTGTGTCTGTGGAGCTGGCTGGGGGGACCTGGGAGGTGTTCCCAAGTTGCAGAAAGCAAGTGGGCCTAATGTGATACAATTGGACTTATCACTTGACATATCTCCATACCATGGAGGTGTTTTAAGTGGGAGCTTCAGAAATGCTGAAGGCAGCCGGGGGGCCTACCTCATGAGTACATGCCTTCTCACTATTTTTCAATGCACAATCATGCTGACAAAAATATGCTGAGCTTGACATGCAAGTGTACATTCATCCACAGGCATGCAGATGAACATGCCTGCATACAGGAAACTCTCAGATATGAACACCCACCCGTAAGCAGATCAAACTTTCATAGTAAGGTAGCCACACTGGCTCAGAAAACATGTTCATAGACTCAGTTACGTACACAACAACCCATATGTCTCCATCAACAACCATTCACAACACAAGTACATATGAAATATGCAGGCTTACATACACACTCTCTTTCCTCCCCACAAGGATTCATGTCTGTACACTCTCCCATGGTTTTGTAGCCCATACATAGGCATCCAAACACATTCAAGAACATATACGACAACCAATGGAGTACACACACAAAGACCCACCCATGCACGCTCACATACATCTTAGTGAAGGTTTTGGTCTGGGAAATTCCTTTTCAAGAAACAAAAATAATTGTCAAAAGGAAAAAAACAGAGCATGAGGAACTGCACAAATAGATGCAAGCGCATATCTACACACACACTGTGGAGCCTGTCAGTCAGGGTTCCCACCGCAACTACAGCTATCGCAGCTCGGCACCTGCTGGGTATGCTTCTCCTGAGTGCAAACGTCTGGTGAACCTCACAGAGATTTCAGGCTTACACATTTATGGCCACATGTCAAACTGACCTGTTACAGGTGTCTCCATCTTCCCTAACTGACCATAATGACAATTGTTCCTTAGCTCCAAGAGCAGCACTTTCCAAGATCCTACCATAAACGTTCTTCAGCTTCTAAGGAGTTGGGCAGAAACATCTTACCTGCACCTGACCAGGCTAAACATCTCCTATTAGTGGAGTTTATTGGCATTTTAGGGTTTATTTTTTCTCTTTTTCAGACTCCAGGTCTCTTGGAACAAGACAAGACAGTGTACAGAAACACAAGGCAGAGTTTGCTCAAACCCACAAACAGCAAGAAAGCAACAAGCTCCTGCGGAGAAGGGGAGAATTGTATCTGATAAACTGCCTCACGCTGCTTGGGAAGGGGACAACTGTCCATCCAAGATGGGCTGCTACTTCCAAAGCCCATCTGCTACAGATGTAACATACCAAGTGCTGCTAGCAGGAAGGGAATCTGACAGGACAAATCAACATACAAAACATTCTCTTATTCAATAAGGGTTATAAGTGCAAACGGATTTCAGAACATTTCAGAACAAACTCCATCATAGCTGCTGCTCATTTATCAGTGCATCAAAAGATTGTGCAAGTTTTTAGTAACAAACATTAGAAACTAGTAGCAAAGGACTTGCCTAGATAAAAAGAGAAGATTTAAACATGCCAGGTAACAAAAAAACGTGTGCAGAAATCTGTAAAAACTGTATAGAAGGAAAGGATTCTTTAGAGGAAACAGAGGGGCCATCATGAAGTGCTGTTCATAACCCTAACTAAAAGAGTCAGGGCTGCTCCTGTTGCCTCCTCAACTAAGACAGGTGATGGCTGTTTGGACAGTGGCACACCCTCATTTTTCATAGACTTCTGCAACCAAAAGCTGGATTCTGGGCCTTGGCCAACATGTACTTGAATTTAGACAGGGAATGGAAAAGAGAGAGAGCCTTGTTAGTGGTGATGAAACACACCAGTATGGATAGCCCTGGAGACTGAAGATCTGAACACAGCAAAACTAGCAGCAGCGTGACCTTCTCGACAACATGCTGAGAATGAATGTGATGTGTCCTGCTTAAATTTAGCGTCTGAGAGCTGAGTGTCTAGACAAACCTAACAAACCTAGACACTCTCCAGTCAGTGGATGGGCACCTCCAAAGAGCAATTAATTTCCCCTGTCATAGGCATGTACAGGGAGGCATCAGTTGGCCTGGGGAGGTCTGCATTTTTCTCCACTAAATCTAAGAGGAAGCCTGGGTGACTATTTGTCTTCCTATCAGATGACTAAAGTTTAATGAGATGTATACCAAAGTGTCTTAAACCATGACATAAAAAGTTCTTTAATTGATAGGAAATTACTGTGAATTTCTTCAAAAGGATCCATTAGATGTTCCCTCCCGTACAGGGTTTCTGACTATGATGGACCTCCATTTATATATCAAAACACAAGGATTTCCTTTCTTTCTGCTTGGAAGACTTTTGTACAGATTCAAATACATCAGTCAGGAAAGTCTTGCTGATGTTTAGCATAATTTATTTCCAGTTAACTGTACTTATTTCCTCAATTACCATGTACAGTTCTGCCTTGATGGATGAGAACTGAACTTTTCCACAATTTGAAGGCTATTGCCAGGTTCTTCATTTAGTTTTCTTGTGACAAGGTTGGCATAAAAAAGCTTTCTTTCAATCTTCAAAATTAACAACTTCAGCCTGCTGATCTTTGTAACTGAACTGTAACCAAAATTGTTTACAACATTCTGGGGAAAATGTTGCAAACAACTTTTTGTGTCCAGAAAATAGGACATTTAAGAGACGTGAAATAAAAGTTCATTTTCAGTTAGAAACTATTTTCCATTCTCTCAAAAGACAAAGAAAATAGACTAGTGTCAAATAAAATATTTCATTTATTCTAAATCAAAATATTACAACTTGGATAAATGTCCCTGTTTCAGAATTTAAAAAAATGAAGCTGAACAGAAATTAAACTAGAACCATGATACGAAAACATTTTGTATGGAAAGTTCAAAGTAAGGCATTTTGATTTTTTCAAAATGTTGCCCACATTTTTCCCCAAGCACAGCAGTGAGTGAAAACTATGCTGTCACTTTTCTGCTTGCGATGGATTGCCTCTACAGTACCCAAAAATTCCAAGCTGGAATGTTTATTCAACAGCCACACCATTCTGCAAATTCATGACTGATTTGCTCTTCATGAACATATTTACAGCAATTCTCTTTCAATCTTTCTATTTCTCTGGCCTCATTAAGCTGGATTTTGCAGTGCAATTTTTGTCCGTACTCATAAACCTAGTAAGTGCTTTGTAGTCTTTCTTTTGGGAATCTGTGTGCTTCCTGCCTGTCCTTTGTCTATTTATCCCGTAATTCTATATCCATCCACCTCCAAAAAAAGAGAGGAAAAATTTTGCCTGATGTGATTTATTTCTTGAACACCAGCTGCTCATTTCAGTCTCCGTGGCTCATTCAGTCCTTCACCTGTCTTCTGAGATGGGCATCAGTGGGGCCAATCAGTGTCAATTGTGCTGGCAGAATTTGTGAGATGGAGCAAACCGTGTTGCAAACCTAAAAAACTGGGTTTAAAGTCTGGCGCTTTGTTTTTCTTTAGGGTTTCTGGTTTTTTTGTTGTGTGGTTTTTTTTTTTTTAATATAACATTTTTCAAATTAGAAACTGAACATTATGAGCAGTTCCTCTAAACAGAGATGATTTGGTCTTTACTTCTTTTGGAGGAAGCCTGGGTGAGGAGGCACAGGGAGGATTCGTGGTTTGGTTCCCGCAGTTCCACCTCGAAAGAACTGACCTTTAGATCTCTATGGGGTGGAGAGTATTGAACTGCCATGGGAAGCAAAGCATAACACTGAGTAGACCAAAGTGCTGGCCTGGGACTATTCTAGCAGCTTCCCATGACATAAATAGCTTTTTCACTTACACTCCACGTTTCCCATCACTTTTCCTGCTATACAGTTTAATTCATGCCAGGTGGATTATGAAGGGAAGAAAATGATGCAACAGTCAAAAAGTTCTTTAAGTCATTCCAAAAATTAAAACAGAATAAAAAGAAAACAAAATAATAAAAAAAAAACAAAGAGAAAGAGCTTCAAAACTAAACAAAAAGCTCTGAAAACAAACTCAAAGAAAGGAGGAAGGGGGAGGAAAAAAAAAAAGAACCCGGGAAAGACAAATGAATGTTAGAGCAGGCACGATCATGGACAGACGCCAGCTACTTACGTTCACCTCGGTGATTGCTATATCAACAATGCTACCCACAACAATCAAGGCGTCAAATGTATTCCATGCATCACAGAAATAGTGCTGCATGTGGCAGAGAAGCCAAGGAGAGAGAGAGAGAGAGAGAGAAAGGAAGAGAAAGAAAGAATGAGAGAGAGAGGAGGGGGAGAGAAAGGGAAAGGGAGAAAAGAGGGAAAAAAGTAAAAAGTAAAATAAAATAAAAAAACAAAACAAAACAAAAAAAAGCATGAAAGAGGGAGAGAAGAGGAAAAAAATAAGAAAAGAAAGAGGTTACGTGGGCATATTAAATAGTCTCTTACCACTCTACAGTATTGGTTGCTCAAACCTCTGTAACGTTTCACATGATGGAGGGTATCAACAAAAGCCTGGTTAGTCAGAAAGTTACACTCAAGCATGTCTACCTTTTGGAGGGAAAAAAAGCACACACACCCCAAACTCTGTGCGCTTTCACCAGTCACAGCCTTGGGGCGAGCTATGACAAGTGAAAAAGAAGGAGGCATTTCCCCCCCTCCTTTTTTTTTCCCTGGGAGAAGGAGAAGGACGACGGCAAGTTCAATAAAAGCATGACTAGAGGGAAAAAAAAAACAGAAAAAAAAAAGAGAGAGAAAGAAAGAGAGAAAGAGAGAAGGAACAGTAGAGGAGGAGGAGGTAGTGGTATCCTGGGGAGGGTAGAGTAATACTCACATTAGTTTCACTGAGAATGACGTCTATAATGCTGCCAATTACGATGAGGAAGTCAAAAACATTCCAAGGATCACTAAAGTAACCCTACATAAGGAAGGGGCAGGCAGGATGGGGATTAAAAAGGAATGTTAGACAGACAAAAACAGTTCAAAATTACCATTAGAATTACTGCCCTGATACCTCAAGGGGTTTTCCTCTTAAGTCTACTTGTTGCATCTCAAGCTGTAGCCCAGCCCTGGGATCCCTGACTCATGTGAGCTGCCCCTATCCAGCTAATGTGATCCCAGGGCAGCCACCCCTCTCCTCTGACTCTAGGACAGGGGACGAAGGGAAGCCACATAGAGCGCTTTGAGCATGGCTGCTCACAGGAGTAGCGCTTGTAGGACCAGCTCCTGCAGACATCTCCAATTCCTAGCAACACAGCACCCTTCCCCATTTGGCTTAGATTTGGCTGGGGAAAGAGTACAGGAATGGCATCACACGGTTCTCTCAAAAAACAGCTCCCCTTCTGCCAGTGTGAATATCAATCAACCAGTCAGTGTTCCAGATGTAATGCTCTGTGCTGGTGCTGGGAACGGCCAGCTGCTGCATCACGATGGAGCAGAGGGCACTGTAGAGCTGGGGATGTGCTATTTAAACCCCACTGGTGGTCACCTTTATCTTTACCCAGCCACAATGAGTATTACAACAGTTACTAGCCTAACAGTTTCTATTACTAATGCTTTAGCTCCTATCTTAAAACTACAGAGCAGGACTGGTGTTTGTTACTCTGAAAGCACGTCCGCACCACAAAATGAAGGTGTGAATGTAGCACTTGCTGGCACATCCCAACAGGAAGGGATAAGAACAAGAACAAAGTTGGCTTTGGCATGTGCTCAGAGTGCGACCTGTTGCTCATGCTAAAGATAGTGCCACAGCACCACTGCAACATCAGCTGTCTAGAACAAGCTATGGCAGGAGCCACTAGCATGTGCTAAACTCGTATCTTCGTTTTGCTGTGCAGAATTAGTTCAGGGGCTATCTGAAACATCTCATTGTCCTAAGTAGGGCTCAGAAGATGCTAATCAGTGCTGCTCGCAGTCCTCATCCTGCATGATTTTTGGCTGGATGGGCCATAAGGATACAGGACCCTTTTGGAAAAGGTCCTGTTCAGCCCAGGCGGTGAGCTTCTGTACGTAAACTTCCTGTCCAAGTCAATGTCATGAGTAAAGAAAACTTATCTTGTCTCACTGAACACCTGTGCCAACCTCTTCCCCTTGTTCTGCAGTCCTAAAAGGAGGTGAACGTACAAAATTCTCCATACTCCTTTTATGTGTTTGGTTTTGTAAGCATGGGCTAATCTGACCTCCCTGTTTCCCAGCTGCAGCATGTCTCCAGTGAGACTGAACCCAAGTTGCACTGCGACTGCTATTCTTAGCCAGAGAGTCAGGTCATGGGTAAAGTGTGAGTCTGTGTTCCCAGGCAGCGTTGCAGAAAGCAAAAAGGAAAAAAAAAAAAAATCCCAGCACTGGCACTGCACAAACCAGGCTTGGGAACCTGAAATTATGTGGGTTCAACCATCACATGAAGCAGGCACTGGCAAAAAGTGTCTTTCTAAATGCTGAAACACTGCCTCCAGGATGCTTTGAGACACTCAGTTATAAACTGCATTATGTTTGAGGCAGGAAAAAAAAATGAAGAAGAGAAAGCCACTGCCCAGCTGGTTCCACACCAGTGAAGGGAGCTGATAGAGTGGACTTTGAAATCTTATTCTCAAAACCAGAAAAAAACCCCTTTATTCTGCAGCCTGAAACAGGCAACTCTTAGCAGATCTGCACTCGGAGTAGTCATCCCATGGCTACACATTACTACGCAATTAGCTACAACAGGGAGGAAGGAAACAGGAGCAAAAGCAAATTCAGAGAATATTATTATTCAGCATCCAGCCTAGAAAATACACAACAAATATTAGAATGAATTCAGCAGTGATGTCCAGCATCGTTAGCAACCAGATGGACCTGGAATAAAACTGTAATTAGACTTCACCAAGAGGAAAGGGAGGGAGAGAACAGCAGATTAAATTGTAGAGGCAAACGCATTTTGAATAAATAAAGGACAGACACAGATCATACAGAGTTGCAAAAAGTGCCTTTGCAGCCTGATGCGACCTTGGCAGAGAGTACACTTGCAGGATCAAATAGAACGGAGTAGAAGACGACAGACCCAATCCTCCTGCCCCTGTTCATGTGCACAGTCCTGCCGAAGGCAATGGCACTGCTCACATGCCAAATGAATACATGCGTTCAATAGCATGGCTATCTTCCATTTCCTTCTCAAATTGCATCGTTTAGGAACTATTAAGGATTTCAGCAGGAACCCAAACAACTCCCAAAAACCCAGAGTTTGCTTTTTGGGCAGCTGCAAGGGTGAAGATCCAAAACATGTTGTTCAGGTTTTGTGCATGAAAATGACAACTATTTATTTTTAAATCTGTAATGATGGATAGGTGGTTATGTTTACTATGATTGGCACCATACTGCAAAGAATGTTTTTGGTGTAAGCAAATTCACAATTTCACAATTTGTTTTTACTGGGCAACTCCAGACATAGAGCCCAATTGGCATTGCTGCTGGTAAAACAGCATTTGCTGTTGGTACAAAACCCAGGCGACAAATCCTGTCCTCAGATGACCACTGAAGCCAGTGAATTAAATTTTGCTCCCAGTTGCAGCAATGTAACCTCACTGGAAGCAATGACACTGCACTGACAGAGTTGGCACATCTCAGGAGAGACTCAGGCCTAGAAAGAAATGGTCCCTTTTTCATTGCTATCACAACTAGCTTTGGACCTTTGTGACACCACAGCATATCTGGAGTCACTCTGCTAATTTCTGTGGAGTTGCTCCAGATCTACACTGTGAGCACTTTCTCCCGGAATGCTCTGCTGAGTCTCATCAGCCAGCTCCTTGCTTGAAAGTCATGGGCTGGTCTGCTCTGGGATCACAGAAAGAGCATTACCACGGTATGTTATTGTGTGGCTGCAAGGTGGACTCAGAGAACACTTCTCTTCCTCCTGTACCTCTTAGATGAGTGATAGAGAAGAACCATGGATATGAATGCAGTTTTACTCAACCCCACATTCAATATGCCAGTGTTGATTTAAGGAAACATATGATTTAAAAACCTTCCTTTCTCCTCCTCACCTGCCTCCCTCTGTGTTTCAAAACAGAAGGGTGAAAAATAGGGAAGATATTATTCACAGTAAGAGAGCCCAAGAAAACAGAGAACATAGATGCTTCACTTTTGTGTGCAAGGTAATAGAATACTTCCTTAAAAAGCCACCCTCCTTAGAGACATTTACCTGCGAATGGCCATGTGGTTACTTAGCTTTGAATCAGACCTCATAATATTGTCGGGAGTTATGAGTACATATCGAGAGTGAACTACATTCCTTCAGGACTTGCCTCTTGCGACCTCAAAGTACCCCTTCAAGCCACATTTCTCACTGGAGCGTACCAGGGTCGTTAATGAAAGACAAGCTGAATGAAGGAAGAGCTTTCACTCTAATAAAGAGGTTGTATTTCCAAACTATTTTTCCCACCAGAAAGTTCTGTATACTTTTCCCAAGGGGGTGGAGGTCTGACTGGAAATGAATTGATGGCACTGTTTGTTTTTGCAGTACAGGAATTCAGAGTGTAATACCATATTTTACCCTTAAAGGGAGACGCTTGACCTGATTTAGCTGTATAATTACATGTCACATAATGGCAGTCTCAGGGGCTTACTGGGGAATGGTAGCCACCCTCTCTTACGGGATGTCTTTGGAGATCCATGAAGCTTTCGGGGAGAAAGGAGGACAGAAAGAGACCAGGAGGATTGGACTGAATATTCAGGAAGCATGAAATAGGCCCACCATTAGAGCACATTTTTTGCCCATTTTTTTAATTCCCCAAAGGTAGCAAAGGATAGCGTATCATCACATGATCAACAAGTTAATGAAAGTCTGAGCATAAATATGCAGTAGCTGACTGGAATGGAATCTCATTTGTGTGAGGGGAGCAGACATTGTAGCATTTCAGAATGAGTATGCCAATCATTTTTAGGTTTCCTAGTTGCTGAGATTAGCTATCAAAGAAGGTGAGGTTTGTTTTGGCACTCATGGAGCCATTGAAATCTCTGGAGACCATTTCTTTTACTTTTTGTGACTATGAGATCGTAAATGCAGTATCTAAGAAGCCTCATTAACAGCAGGGAAAATTGCCCCCAGAGTCTATCTGAAGGTCTGAGCTCAGAGTCACCTGGGGTCCATAATAAGAACGTGTGGTGGCTGGAGAGCTATGCATCTACACTGAAGCACAGAAATCCTCAGGAGAAGGGTGCTGTTGAGTCATGGTACCAGCTGGGTTTTGAGCAACCAGC
Source organism: Nyctibius grandis (assembly GCF_013368605.1). Taxonomy (NCBI): domain Eukaryota; kingdom Metazoa; phylum Chordata; class Aves; order Nyctibiiformes; family Nyctibiidae; genus Nyctibius; species Nyctibius grandis. The sequence goes on along the minus strand of NC_090662.1, from coordinate 73,220,645 downwards.
CCAGTGGGAATTGCAGGGTCACTTGTATGTTAATTGATGTGCAGTTATTTATCTGTTTAGTCCCAGGTTTTCATTTCCGTCTGTTACGAGGTGGCTGGCAAAATTTAACAAATTCCTCTGAGAGAAAAGTCTTTAAAGATGAAGAGCACATCAAGGGTCAAGGCTATTCGCTGGGTGGGATGTGAATGTAGGTCAGATGGTACCCAGTAGAAGATGATGCTGCAATGTCATAGGAAAAAAGGGAAAGACATGAATTCATGCATGCATGTATGTATGAATACAGAAATGAAGCATCAAGGAGGAGAAACTAAGACATACAAAGCCTAAAAGGAAAGCAAACTACAAGGGAAACTTGCTACCACTTATCCGAAATAAACCTGCATGTTAAAACAACAAAAAGAAGCATCGATGTTAATCAGCTGGAAAGAGTATACAAGAAGGAGCTAAAGGGGCTGATACTCTGATATTCAGTGTGATTTCTTAGCAAAAATTTCCTACTGATTCTAAAGGGCACCAGAGCAGACTTTGCTGGGGATTTGCAAAATGACATGAACTGCTAGTTTGGTTGATGGTTGCTTAGTATGTGAATTGGTTTCTGAAAATGCTGCAGGCTATTTGGAGCTGTGAGAGTCAGTTCTGAGACTTCATTAAAAGAGACTTTCCCTGAAAGTATTTTTGCAAAAGGGACAGCTTCATTGGAAAACAGTATCGAATCAAATGATATTTACACAGTACCACGACTCTTGGCATACCTTCTCACAGTAGATTTGAGTGATTTGCATGTATCCTGAACAACCTTACAAAGCTACAATAGCTCCTGACACCAAAGGAGATTTGTGTCAGATGCAAATTCTGTTATGCTAAGATACCATTTAACCATAATAGCAATCAGGGAAATTAGCAGAACCTAATAGAGAAGGAATAAAGTGGAGGATGCAGCTGCTTGGAGCTCCTGACAGGCTGCGGGAAAACAGCATCTATTTGCATACTATCTATCAGCTGTCATCCATTGATGGATTAATTCTGAGACACAGACTCCCTGCAGTTCCCCCACCAGTTGCTGTAATGAGTCACTGCTGCAGCGAATTGCACAAGGCCTCCCTGTACTCCGTCAAATCTTTCCGCAGACAGGGAGCGAGAAGAGGAGCTTTTCAGCTCCCCAGACTGCTCCAAAGGTCTGGTCAGTTCTGAAGAAGCCTACTGCCTCTCTCTGCTTATTCCATAAGAAAACAAGACCAACTTGTACACTAAGATAGATGCTTAATAACTTTGATGTTTTCCTTTATCCTCTCACTCTGTTTCATGCTCTCTCTCACAGTGAGGACGTTGGTGAAAGCAGACGGGTGTCCCTTGGGATCTGAGGGCCTGTCTGGACATACTGGACACTGCTTGACAGAAACAAAGGAGCTGGAGCACCTGAATGGGTCTGTGATCTGGAAAAAGACCCCAAATGTTTATTTCTAGGTCACTGGTATAAAACCGGGGTAGCTTGTTACTGGTTAAAAATTATCACCTTCTGCTTATTGTTTGAGAGCCTACAGGTCCTAAAGCGAATTATGGTTCTCACCTGTGCTTCTAGTGGACCAATATCTCCATCACAAGAAAAAAAAAAACAAATCCACTGCCTGAACCAAGGTCCCCAAGCCACCATTTGACAAACATTTACGAAGGCTGGAACTATATAACCTCTTGTGTCACAACAGACCTTTTTATAAGCTCTCCACACCTACTGATAATTGACAATGTTGGGAAGACCTGCCTAGAAAAGTCCTTATCATACCTGTCCTGTGAACTGGGAATTCCCATTTCCAGATCTTTCAACCCAGTTCAGTCTATGAGAATTGTATTTTCTAGATGGTCCCATGAGCCCCTCCATGCCCACCTACATGGTGGTACAGTTATCTTACATCTCTGTATTTCATTTACTGTAAAGTGGCTAGTAATACACAAGCACTCAGCCACATGGAAGGCTTGAAGTCCAATGTTATGGTCCCAGGTCCCCCAAAGACAGGAAAAGCAGCATGGCAAAGGTAATATGGAAGCATTTATTATGGAAGCATCTCTTAGAGGTGGCAAAGATTGTATTTCAAGGCAACATGCCGAGAAGGCCTGAGGAAATGATAACAGTATAAGATGCTGAAACTGGATGATTCAACTAGCTGACCCTGATGTCATTTTTGGCCTGGATTGCTCTTAGTTGCCTTCGAAGGGAGGGTGAGTAATGCCTCAGAAGAGTAATGCCTAAGGCCTCCTTGATATAAATGCATGAAAATGGAGGCAGAGTAACAGAAAGCTCTCTTATAAATTCTGCTGTCCACCTAGAAAAATAAGACAAACATTCTTGACTTTCCTACAGGTATGTTGTGGCACAGTGTTACCCTGTGAGGAGTTGGGCCCTTTCCCTCACAAACAGTAATTACATTGCAACCATTTAACAATTACTGCCCTGCAGTCAGAAACCAGACTTGTTCTCAGCAAAGAGAAACAAAATCAACACCAGTCTTACTGGAAAGACTGAAAAGTGAATGTGATGGCTTGCTATGTCTGAACAGATCATTTATCACAAAATGCATTCTGTGAGAATTTTGCTGTCAAATTCCATTAGGAAGACGCTGTAAATAGTCAAAAACTTTGCAAAGTCTAGAAAAAGCAGGTCTTCATGAGAACCAACAAATAACTCTTGAAGGCAACAAACCAAACCAGCAACATGAAACAGTCCTACGAAAAGAGCAAAAGGATGGGCTTTGCTGTTTGAGATAGTCTATCTTCTAAAGTTGGACTCACATGCCAGCTCAGGGAAGAATAATTCAAAAGAAGTAAAACTCAACCTGTAAGAACAGAAGTGACACATCTCTCAGAGTGAAGAGCCACTTACTGTTGTGGAAAGATGAGACAGTGGCAAGTAATGGGTAAAGAAGCATTCTGAATACGGGCCTGGACTTGGAATAGCTTCCTTGTCTCTGTATGCACCATGGGAAAAGGCTATGGACTGCTCTGACATGGTTGCTGCATGGATACTGGACACTCAGTGGTAGAAAGGCACAATCTTACAGAAACAGGCTGGTAGGTATGAGGAATAGGTTTTTGTGTAGTTTCTTTTTTTGTCAGTTTTCTCCATTTTCAGAAAAGGCTTGATTTTATACAGATTAGAGTAGTTAACAAAATAATGCTTACTTTCATGTAATCCATCAATCATAACTTTCCAAAAGAGGATGGTTACTCTCTTTTTACACTTGGGGAAGCAGAAATGTAGAAAACTAAATTTTCCAAGGTCCTACGAAAGCCAGATGCATGATAGAGATGAGAAATCAACTCTCTTAAACCACAGCCAGGTGACCACTTGGCAGTGTAAACATGATTTCCTAACCTGATGAACAGTTCTTAACAGGGGCTGTATCACAGTCTGTTATCTGGTATCATTCTTACATGAAAAGAAGATTCACATCTGTGAGAATATTTGACCCTTTAAAACAACCTCACATGAAGTGATAGAGGGTTGGTGTTTTTCTTCTGAGAGTGAGAGCAAGTCACTTTTCCCTGGAACTGTTCCCTTTACATGCTGATGCTGATGCTGTTGACGCTGTTGTCAGAGACCCCAGTTCACCATCGCACTGGGCTTTTAACACTGTGTGAATAATTTTCTGTATTAAATAATTAAATACAATAGCTAATACAGTACTTCCCACACTGTTGCATTGTGCAGTCATATCATTATTTTTGATCATTTATAATGACATTAAAACCCACAAGTGCCAGACTGAAAATAAATCTGTCACAATGTTGCAGCAACATGCAAATTCTCTGGGTACATTTGTTGTGAAGGAAAAGGTCCTCTCTCATTGAAGCTCTTATACAGCTTCTTTAACAGTTTTTTCTGCCTACTGAATTCTCTACTGATCCTTCAGAAAGCTGGAGGATTGCATAGCTCTGGCTGATCAGTGTTAGAAATTTCACACATTCTATATAGTAAGTAGAGGATCTATTTTTTGTGCAGAAAATTGCTGGCCTTGTTCTCCAGGAAGGAGAACATCCTGCATTTAAACAACAAATGTAACATGTGAAGCAGCAGATCAAACAGCCTCTTTGACCCTCACCAATTGCTTCCACCACAACACGAAAAGACAAGTTTTTTGCATGAAGAGGGAAGTTTGTTCTGTATACTCATTTCATTCTTGGCCTCTTTTTTTTCGGGGCACCAACAAAGAAACCAGTCAAGACCCACTCTGCTCATGCCTTTCTGCAACATACGTTTTCTACAAGGAAATGGGAAAGAGACCAGTATACTTCATACAGGATGTCAACCAGTGTTCAGAAGGAAGACTTTGATGTTTCCTGACCCAGCTAGGATTTACTGTGAAATTCCATTTCTCATCATCTGTCTAGTTTCTTCTGTTACATTCACCTACCAAATGTTTTTCACACTGCATGACTTGTTTAGGTGGAGTCACGCCTATGCCATCTCAGAATATAAGCATATGCACAATAGAAAAACTTTAGTCTGGCACTACTTTCTTCTCCTTCAAAGTGTCGGGAATGGCCAGACTTCCCCTCCCACACACACTCGGGGACTGGTGAGGAACTCACTGAAATCTAGAAATATCAAAGAGGATTCCTTGTACTTTCACATGACAGAAGGCAGTTATTTGCTTGCTGACTCCTCATTTGTGGAGATTGTTACTAAATCAATCTCATCCCTAACATTCTGTTGCAAATTTTCTTTTTCTGTACTAACGGGAGGATTTGTTGTTTGAGGCTCTACAGTTATATCAGGTATACTGTTTTAACTTGATGGGCCAGCACTCTAAAACACCAGGATGTGGTTCTTTCTTTCAAGGTCACTTCCTTGTAATATGTTGGCAGCACAGACTCCTGAGTAGTTTTGATTTGAGGCCTGGAATAACAAAAGCAGCTGCTTTGGCCCTTGGCTGGTGGGATGCCCTTCCGTGTTCTGCGAGAAAGCCTCAATGCTGAGCTGCTGTGAGAGTAGTGTGGCACAGACTGAGCTGCAAGAGGCCCAGTTACTTTCTTAGCCTCTCTTTTATCTTCTTTCTCCTGGACATAAGTGCAGATAGAAATTCTGTCAAACAAGCAGCATCCAGGAACAAGTCTACCTGATGATGCCCTGTTGCAACCCACTGATAGGTATAAAGGATTGGGATGACCTGATCATATATGCCATGAATAATTCTCATAGAATCATAGAATCACAGAATGGTTTGGGTTGGAAGGGACCTTAAAGATCATCTAGTTCCAACCCTGCTGCCATGGGCAGGGACACCTTCCTCTAGACCAGGTTGCTCAAAGCCCCATCCAACCTGCCTTGAACACTTCCAGGGAGGGGACATCCACAGCTTCTCTGGGCAACCTGTTCCAGTATTATCCCAAGTATTTCTTCCCATCAATGTCACCTAAATATGCTGCTCTGACATACAGTCCTTTTATTATTTACTTTTGCAGAAAAGGCTTAGAGAAGAGGCTCATTATTCCTCCCAGACCCATGGACATGAAAGACCATATGGTCAAATCTTCACATGACATATATGCTATGCAAAACGCATGAAACTGCTGGCAGACGGGTAATCACAGTAAAGAGAAAGCAGAGGAGCGATTAACGAGGGTTAAGATTTTTTTCCCTTTCCTAGTGTATTTCCAAACCCTTGAGTTTATTCAGCAGTTCCTTGAGAGCCTTGGACTGACTGCACACACAGAGTGCAGTGTCCTGGTCATATACTACAGAGATGTCAGGGATTTCTGGTCATATGGCTGCTGGGCTTGTTGGAGAAGCTGAGATTCATTTCAGCTGTGCTACTGGCTGTACAGAAGATCCAGAGGAATATTCAGTATATTCAGACTTCACTCAGAAAAAAATTTGGGGTGAAAAAGGAAAGCGTTTCTGGGAGGAAACACACTGATGCATTTTGCAGTGGCGCTTGAGATTAATCCACAGAAGTAGGGAAATACATTGCACCCAACTTTTATTGCAAATTATTCTGATAGGACAGTACACAGGGAAGCTCTGTGGCTGAGATACTGATGTGTTTGAACATGGAGACCCACGATGTCTGTCAGGGAACTTCAATAAAATGTAGAAGCACAAAAGATGTTCAGTAGCTTAAAAGCTATGGGTTTTAATTCAGTTTTAAATTTTCCAGAAAATCCCTTTCCATGTTTACTTTTCCTTTCAGCCTTGCTTCTGTTTTTCTTTTCCTTGAATTATTTTTTTGTCCAATCATTTCTTTCTCAACTTTTTTAACACTTCGCTCTTTCAGGGTCTTCGGTTTATTTTTTTTTTCTTTCTGTCCATTCCCTCTCTCAATTATCTGTGTACGGCTTTTACTCCCCTCCAGGTTTGGTTTCTCCCTCTCTCCCCCAGACATGGCCCTTCTTATTTGTTTAGTTCTCTCGCTTTCTTCACTTTCTTCAGTTCACACACTCTCTTACCTGACTATGCCTAGTCCTCTCCATGCTCACTGTTTCTTACCCAACATCAAGCAGAGCTCATTCTTCCTTTTTGTTGAATGAGGTATATTTTTCCCCCACTCACAGATCCTGAAACATATTAGCTTTCTCACACCTTCTTTTGCCTTTTAAAACACACGTTCCAACCAAAGGCAGGGTGGTGGTTGGAGACTGCCCTTCCTATTGCACTGGGTAGATGACTCAGTCAGCAAATACTGCATGTCTAGATGCTGCCCCTCCAAAACAGAAAGGGTAATACTGAAGGTGAAGAGAGGAAACAATTAGATGAATACTTAGGTTAAGAACCTGCCAAAACCAGCAAAGAAAATATGCAAAGTAAGAGCCATTTGACAACCAGAATTGTGTAGCCAAACTCTGTAAGAGGAAGGCAGCTGCCTGCACCACGGGCTCACGTATATATTTACACAACCCAAATGACTAATTTATACCACCATACTTCATCCCAGACTATATGATTTTTAACTAAATGTGATTCCTATATCTGTTGGATGGACCTGAAGCGTTTTTCAGTGCTGAGCAAAAGACCACTCAATTGTAACCAGTTTTCCTGACATTTTTGTATCAGTGCAGAATGTCTTGTCTTTGCTTTCTCCATACGAGCTGGAGAAATAAAACACACTGACAAATGATGCCAGGGCAGCATCCTAAGCTATAAAGTATTTCTAAAGGTACTAGAATAAAGAAGTACAAAAAGCATTAGATTTCCAAAATTAACCAACCTTGTTTCTGTGGTGCAAAGGGATAGATTGGATATAAATTTAAGTTGTTTGTGAAAATGCTGACACCTTTATCCTGACCAAGGAATGACAGATTATGGTTATGGTGAGAAAGAGTGTAACTAGTATGAAGCAGCCAGTGTGACTTTAGGAGAGACTGCTCAAAGATCTGTTTATAGGCATAAATATATGAGAAATGGAGTAGTAAAAAGGGAACAAAACCAGATGAGTCATTTTGCAGGTTTGAGAGGAGATATCAGTGCATCAAATGCATGATAAACGCTGACTGAGAGTAGTTTAAAGAGGAATAAAGAAGGGCAAATGCATCGGGAGAAAGAAACACTGAGGACACGTAGATTCATCAGTAAATGGAGACTAAGAAATAACCATGGGTGACACTTATGACTTCCACTACTTAGAGGGTCATAGCTCTTCCTGGGATCACATGGGATTATATGCCTTGTGCTGAATGTGACACAGAAGCCTGAACTCTGCTACATGAAAATTACATTAAAGAATGGCAAGAATTCAGAGTAAAGTAGCAGTGATAAATGAGGGACTGAACTAACTATCTGAGGCAGGACAGATGGTGGTGTTACACGCTGCTTTACAAGGAACATCCATAAACACCCAGGGAAGAAAGGTGCTGACAGTGTCTGGTAAATGGAGTAGACTTGTGATCTGTAGTCTCTCTGATAGTCATCATTCCACAGAGGAAATCCCCAAGATTCCCTTTCCACACGCAGACTTGGATTTGACAAAATACATGTGCTTTACCTCATGCATGGGAGTAGTTCCACTGATATGTCTTTCCTAGTTTGAGATGACAGGGACAACAGTAGAAAATTCATAGCTCTCAGATTACTAGTCCTGCCCTAGCTAATAAGGGGATAGACGAAATGATTCCTGAAAGAAAAAGTAGATGTGGCTCATCAGTAAAGCAGCCCATTCCAGGAAGCTGGAAAGATCTGAAATTCCTGGAGGAATATCCATCCCCATATTAGCACATACATTGACAGATGGTACAGCTTCATATGAATAGGGATTTTAAGTTGTCTTTGAGTTGAAAAGATAAATGCTAAACTGGTGCTTGTGAGGATTGCTTCTTTAAGAAGCTAGGGCAGTGGTAGCTGTGAGCACCCCAGACAGCACAGCACCTCTTATTCCCTTTAGTATTTTTCTCTGGAAAAAGCATGAAGCAGCAGCAGCTTGCTCCTTGAAAGAACTGGAAAACAGCTTACCAGACTGGCTGGAGAATTTATAAAATTAGAAAAACAAAGCAGTAAAAGGCCTTGGCTCAACAGCGTTACTTTTAGACTGTCTGTCTCTTTGAAGTAACTAGTCTTGAATCAGTTTATGAACATCAGCCAAGACAAACACTCAGGTCCATTTGGGAGTTTGCTTCAGAGCAGCGCATTAATAGTCTGTAAGGAGATGCAGTGGATGTTTTCTTTATCACCAGCCCTAATCATCCCAAATATCTCTTGCTCATTGTTAGCACACCCTCCTGTCAAGACTGCATCAGACATAGATGAGCTGTCTTACACAGTGCTTAGATTTATCCTGCAAAAAACCTGGGAGAACTGATCCTCTCCTCCAGAAAATGTGCCACACAGAAACACGGGGGCTCTCAGAGGCTGGCCTTGTCCCTGCCTGGCATGCACCATCTATACCAGCAGCAGCTGCTCTGGCTAACGTATCCCTCTTCTCTATAGCCTCCCTGGAGACTAAACAAATGAAAACTCTATTCACAGAAGGTGGCCAGCAAAAAGGACAGGTATCAAAGGGACTTGCTGACTAGAGCGACCGATCTCATCAGTAACAGTATGTTTAGTTAGGAAAGCCCTTGTCTTTCTACCTCCTTCACATATTTTCTGTAAGTGTTAGGAGATGAGCCCTGACTCAGACTTGGCTCCTTATTCCTACAGCTGGCCTTTCACTGAGTAAATCCTTGCTCTTACTACAAGAACTAGCTGCAGGGATGGATTATCCATGCTGATTCTTTGCAGTCAGGCACATATGTGATTCTACTTAATGTCTGTGCAACTGACTGCATTTGCTTTTTTTCACCTATCAAGAATAGCAAATAAGAAGGACATGTCTCCTCACAGAATGGGAGCAAAGAAATAAAATCTGGATACAGTAAAAAAACTATTCAGAGACTGCCACCTTTTCTGTTGTTATGCATGTAATACACGGGTAGCACTGTAGTGCACTACATTACTTCATATAATAGTGATTGCCACACCACTGCCTGCAGCAGGAACTCTGCATATTAGGCTTCCCTCAAAACAGTTCTGCATGGGCACATCCCTGTGGTGACTTCTGTAAGAAGCTAGGGTGATAGCAGCTTTGAGTACCTCAGAGATCTGTCCCACTTCCCTTAGCAATTCTCTCTGGTAAAGGTATGAATAAACAGCAGCTTGTTCTACCTTGCACAGATGGAGAAAACTGTGATCCTCTGTTGCTGCTGCCGATCATTCATTCCAAGGTGCCTTTAGGAAGCATCTGTGTAAGGGAGAGCCCTGTGGTTAAGCACCACGAAGTTGGAGAAAGAGTGAATTTTGCCAGCTTCAGTTCTGTGCTTAGTTCTATTCTGCCACATTCTCCTGGGGCTTCTCACTACGGCAAGGACTCAATACCTTCAGCCACCCAAGTTTCCTGCTTTCTTGTTGTCAGTCATGAAGCTTACAGCTCCCTCATTTTAGGGTACGCTTCAGATAGAAAAGAATGATGTTTGGGCACAAATTCAAAATGAGAGAAAGCAGCTTAAACAAAGGTTGGTTTGTGTTTTATTGCTCTAGAAATAACAGACAAATCTGTCTTCAGCAGAGATCTCATGAGCATTTAAGCTCACTGTTTCACATCTGGGAAACACTAATATCACTTAGCATCTCATTTCTTTGTCTGGGTGACTTGATTGGTTAGAGGGGAGAGGATGATGGCTGTGCTGTAGTGATGTTCACCCAGGTGACAATGAAATCTTTTTGGACTTTTTCAGCTGGTGTTCCCGGGGACAAACACCATCTGCAAATGTATGGTTTGCATTGCATGATAGGAGGACATAAGGTCTGGCCAAGCAGAGGGCTGAGGTAACAACTTTCTCCATGCTGGGCGACTCCCACATCAGAACATATTCCAGGCAAGTTCAGCTTCAATCCCAATGTGCAACCTAAAGAGGAGCAGATTGTGCTTCCCAGTATTGGTCCACATCAGTCCATATGGTCATCTGAGAGAGGGGGTTTCCTTCTTCGGAGAGCATGTTGAGTCAATATGGAGCAGGAAATGAAGGCTGCAGGCCAAATCTTTGTACTGAACAGACAATGGCAGGTTACACAAGGAATTTTGATGTTTCCAAACTTGAGTCACTGAACTGGTAATCAACATAATCCATTGTGAATATACTGCTGGAGGCAAGTCTTTTTGCTGTATTGGTTGTTTTCACAAGTTCATTCCTGTTTTTCTTCCCGGTAAATCCTGTGGTTCCATTTTTTAAAATGTTTATTTTCTTGAAGGTATTTAATTAACATAGCAGTTTAAGAGTTAGTACTATTTTTGGCATACAGGCCAGACTAGGATTTGAAAAAGATTTATTCTTTTTGCTGGCTATTCCTCCAGGAACCTGAGGTTGTTGTCTGATCCTTAGCTGAGAAGACTTTATTAATACTCTACTATTTTGGTCACAAGGAAAACTTCTTTTATATTCTCACTTTCACTATAGTGTAGTAGCTGGGGATTTAGTTTGGAAATTACAGAATCATGGAAAATTGGGCTGAGAGGGACTTCATGAGATAGTCTAGTCCATTCCCCTGTTCCAAGGCAGATCGTACATTCCTAAACTGTTCCTAACGAAAGGTTCTCCTAACTTAATTTAAAACCTCAAATTATGCAGATGCCACAATCTCTTTAGGCAAGCTGTTCCAATGTTTTGCCCTCTGCAGGATGCATAGAATCATAGGATGGTTTGGGTTGGAAGTGACCTTAAAGATTGTCTAGTTACAACATGTTTACCCTCAGTTGATTTTGTTTGATACTTTGTTGTGCAGCAAAACTTGAAAACGAGATTGAACACAGGGAAGTAAGACACAGGAAGTAGAAAGGACTCCCAATATCATCAAGTCCAATTCCTTACTGTCAGAGGCAATTATGTCAGGTAAAGCCTTCCTTGTATATATACAGAGCTCAATATTTGAACTGGTTGAACTTTTTCCCTAAATGCTCAAAATAACTTCTGCTGAGAACCTCATCTTTCTCAAAGTTAAGAACCTCCTGTAAAGCAGAATCATGAAATCAGAAGAACATTACAAAGCCTGTGAGACACATTTCTGGGTATATAATGTGCAGATAATATTTTTATACAGTGTTAGGAGATTTGCTTGCTAATAGACATGGCAAAATCTCAAAAGTGAAAGGTAGGTCCCTCCTGAAAATTACAATCCCTTCTGAAACAGATGATGATACTTCTAAATTTCCCAAGACAATGTTTGAAATATCACAAAAAAAAAAAATAAATCAGTCCTTTACCAGGACTGCACAAGATGCTCCTAACTTTCAAGAGAACTACACCTGAGAAAGGATAGTGATATTGGGCTCAGGAAAAAAAATAAAATTGTGCCTCTTCTAAGAAGAAGTCTTAGAAAGTGTGGAAGAAGGAGAGATGGACTGGGTGGGAGTAAAGTCAACACAGAGTTAACAAGAAAAAGTAAGACCAAATTCAGTAGAATTGGAGAGCAAAGTTTCTGAGCTGAGGATGAGGAAGATGTTAGATTAGAGCTGAGAGGAGCTCTTAACTTCAGTGATCCCCTAAATGTTTAACACGAAGGACAAGCATGACTGCCAGACATGATTGTTCTCATCTTTGCTAATGTCATAACTAATGCTTCAGACAGTATTTGCCAATCCCAATGTATCAAGGTATCCTTCAAGACACAACCCCAGGTATCAAGGTATCATTGAAGATATGAAATATCATGAGGTACCTGTGTTTAGGTATCTGGATTCCACTCCTTATGACATACCACTGAATTTAAACCCCAAAGAAGAAACCCTTGTGTAATCTTAAATTATGCAAGGTCAGAATCTTTGTCCTTGTCCTGCAGCAGCTGTGTCAACTTAGTTGGAAGAGCTTGTAGGTTATAATCATACTCCATGGTGCAGCTATACTAGCAGAATGCCACGGCCCAATGGACAGGACAATACTTTCAGACAGGACCTGCTGGGGTACTGAATATTATCAATGAAGTCTTAAATTCAAAACCAAAGTAATCCAAACTATCATTGAGATGTAGCCCTCCCAGAAGAAACATTTTTTCCAAAGCTCATAACTTAAAATGAGTCATGCTTGATTAACTTCACTTGGGCCAGGAGACTAATCATGGGATGCTATTTATAATTTATTTAAGGAAAGTCAGAGAGAGCATTAGAATAGCATTCAGAATGGAAAACATGTTATAACCTTAACATAGTGTCACTATTATAACTTAATGAAAACAGAGAACTAGGAACCTTCTCTATTAGCATGTGTTGCCATTTTTTTGTTGGTTTTTTTAGTGTGTCTACTCTCCAGTGAAAAAGTTATTAAATATGTGTGAGACTCCAATCCAGAAAGCAACTGTCCAGCTCAGTTATTGGTGGGGTAATAGATCAGGAAGTTTCACCTCCTCCTTCTCCTCACAGCTGCCCCGCACACATGCACACACACACAGAGGCCAGGAAACTCTACGCCTATAGCACCTACCTTGGGTTTGAAGGCGATTAATTTCAGGACCATCTCAACAGTGAAGAGGCCAGTGAAGAGCATGTTGAGGATATTCATGGCTTCCTTGAACATGCAGCTCTGACCGTAGTGCTGAAAAATAGCATCCCAGCAGCAGTGTGAGGAATGGACATACCAGCTAATTAGGAATCCACAGGACCCCTGCTGATCTCCCTTCATGATGAGGTCCTCTAAAGTAAAACCCACCAGGTTCATTTTTTTTCAATTATTATTCCCATCTCCCTTCACACATAAGCATTTCCATACCTCTTGCCATTTTTGCCATCTGCCTCTGAACCTCCTATCTTTTTAAAAAAATCTTTTTGAGTGGGGTTACCAAAATCGCACTTATCATTCCAGTTGAGGGCTCATTATAAATTTGCATAATGGTACAAGACAGTCTCCAATTGTTTGTTATCTCACCCTTCCATAACACTCGGATTACTTTTTTTGTTTGATTGCTATTGCACAGTGAACAGGGTTTTCACTGAGCTGTTCATAATGATACCAAACAATTCCCCAAGTAATTACACTTAATTCAAGATTCTGCAAAGTACATGAGCAGCTCAAATCATATCTTTCCAATATGCATTATCTCGCATTTGTCAACTCTGAATTAAATTTGCAATCATGCTGCCTATTCACTTAACTTAAGATTTTATGAAGTTACTCTTTGTCTTCTATTGATTAATTCAAATAGTGTCTTCTACAAATGTTGCCACCTCACTCTTCATATCCCTATTTCCAGATTATTATACTTGAGACTGATTGCACTCCCTTATTCTAAGGTCATCCTCCAGTTCATGTTATAAGACCCCATTTGTAGTTGCTTAGCTTTGGTAAACTTTAACCAGCTGGGATGAATTTTCATGTTCTGCATTGGCTCAGGGTGATTTATTTAAAAGAGTTTCAGTTAAAACAATTCAGCTGTGGCTGAAAGCCAGGCCAGGGAAAAATACATTGTTGAGGTGTTTTCAAAATTTAGTGTAATATTTTCCTTGAAAGACTCCAGTACCCACAGGACTCTGCTTAAAAACTTGGCATTTTACTCAATGTGGCTTTTGTGTTTGCTGTCCCTTACATTGTTTGACCCAAATCTGGCCACAGTATAAGCCTTTGAAAAATTTTACTTTTCTCAAGATGGACATAGACTTCCTCAAATCTCCAGAGATGCTGTGCTGCCTGTGGGCTCACAAACATCTCACAGCTTCTAGCTTTACCTGCCCTGGGCATGCACCATTGTCACAGCAGCTGAACATGCTTCAAAGCTTCAGAGTGAACACAATAGTCCCTCTCTATTGTTTCATGATGCAGGGCAGTAGATACTTCAGCTGAGAGCAGAGCACTTTCTTGTGCTTGTGCTGCCTCACTCCTTTGTTGGTACGTTAGGCAAGACAGCAGAGGAACCTTTTTCAATGGGGACGGGAAAGAGATAGATCAGATGAAGAAAAATTAGAGGAGTCAAGAAATCTGTTGAGATTGGACTGGAGGCAGTGAGAGAAAATAAGGTGAAAACTCACTGTGAATACAGACTTAGATGGTTAGTGAGTGATAGGAAACTGAAGCTAGTTTTGAGGGGAGGCTAGGAGTGGGGCAGACTAGAATTGCTCCAGTAGAAAATGTAGTGGTGGGTTGCTAAGGCCAAAAGGGAAGTTTGTGTAGGAGTTCATGGGGATTTGGACTCATAGTAACGGACAAACGCGACAAGGGAACAAAGTTCAGCAGACAATCAAACGGAAAGTGCACAGAGAGATTGGAAAGGAGGTCCATGGAGGGGTAACTGCAACTAGGAGTCTGTGTAGTAAGGAGAAGAGAAGGACTGGTTGAGGAGTGGGGATCTGGACTGTCTGGGCTACAGACCAGGGAAGGGAGTTCAGAGACTGATTGGGCAAGGAGGAAGGATGGGTTTCAGGGAGGAGAGTGATGGGCAGACTAGCTTTTAAGCAGACAGAGTGTAGAGGATAACAGGGCTCGAGCGCCCAAGGAAACTGGGAGTGCGGAGACAGGCTTAGCAGGTGGAGTCTGGGACTGACTGAAAAGAAAGGGAGGTGAGGGAGGCCTTGGGCAGTGACAGACTGGAAGTTACAAGCCAGGGAAGTACAGACTTGTGGAAACGTACAGAACAGTTTGTGTCTATGAGGGCCCATTTCCTGACGAAAAGGAACGTAAGACTTCTTTTTTAATAAGCTGGCTACTTAATAAAGGTTTTGACTCCTTCCCCTTTACTGCTGTTCCACTTGCATATAGCAATCTACTACCTCTATTTGCTGTTCTTGTAGATCCAGCTGCAAATGTTTATTTGGTGGATTCACATGTGATGTTTGGAAAACCTTCACACAGTAAGGAAAATGAATGCACAGCATAATGGGTAGTAAGGCAATCAGTAGCATCAGTAGTGAAGCAAGTTAGGCAAACACCTATCAAGAAATGCTTTTGGTGGAGCTGATCCGGCCTTTAGTTGATGGGATAGACAATACAGCCTCTAGAGGTTCTTTCTAGACAGTTTCTATGGTTCTTAATACAGAATAAAGGAGATACTAGGGCATTCCTATCCTCTATCCCCAGTTTCCTTGATTGCCTTGTTTGCCAAAATATTTGCTGTCTACTTTTTAACACAGAAAAGCCCAAATATGAAATTCGTATCTCAGGTGAGTGGCAGTTCCGGGTTTATTCCTGCATTTCATAGAACACAAGTCATAACGGAGAAGTCACTCAATAATTGTTATATTAGTATAATTGTTATTATAGTGGCCACTGAATTGGTCTGTAATGTAACTGTTGGTTTTTTTCATTTGTTTGTTTTTAAGAACTGTTGAAAATGTCAGATATTAGCAGGAAGAGGAAGAGAGGCAAACTCCTCATTTTAACTCGTCATCAGGAGTGAACGTGGTACAATGGTTTTTATCATGCCCCTGCCCCTCTCCCTCAATACATGGTGTGAAGGTGAAAGTAGGCCTCAACCTCGGTGATTTCTACATTTTCCTCAACAAAGCCTAATAATTCATCACCTGTAAAGTTTTCTGCTTGCTTGCTTACTTACTTGCATGGCCAGGCAGATGGTGTTCAGCAGGATCAGAACGAACATCAGGTATTCAAAATAGGTGGAGTTGACCACATACCAAACTTTGTACTGGTACTGGTTTTTAGGGATGTATCTCCGCAGGGGCCGGGCCTTCAGGGCATATTCTACACACTGGCGCTGTGAAAGATGCAGGGTAGATTTAAAAATCAAAAACAAAATACAGGGTTGGTCAGCTACCTCCAAATATAATAAAAACACAATGTGTTTCAAGTTTTTTATGGAAATTAAAATGCTTGGTAGAAGAATTTCTTTTAGGTCATAATCTGAATGTGTATATTCTACCTTTTGAAGAGTTCCATATGCATTTACTTTGGCCAGACAATGCTGTCATGCTCACCTGATCTCAGTGAACCAAATGGTACAGCACACATTTTTAAGTAAATGTTGTCCCTTGAGCAAATCTTACAGCAAGATTCTCTTCACCTGACTCCTGAAAGATGTCAGTGAAGCCAGCTTAGTGTTTTATCTTGTTGGCAATCTTCACATGTTCCTCTCTGTATGTATTTCTCTCTTAAATACTTATTCTCAATGTATTTTCTACCTTTAGTGGCAACAAGTTGTTGTAAATTACCTGGTTTTTGTCCAGCTCACAGTTCTTGTACTCTTGTTCTCCTTGTTCCTGAAATGTGACGATGACGAAACCAACGAAGATGTTCATCATGAAGAAAGCAATGATGATGATGTAGATAATAAAGAAGATAGAGATCTCAACCCTGTGATTATAGATGGGTCCCACATCCTCCATGTGGGAATCAATGGACCTATACAGCAACCTGAAAGCAAACAGGAGCCCAATGCAGAGAAAATCTGCAACTGCCTTGAGGCCTTATAGGTGATGTTATAAAGTTTAACTTTGTGATTTTCTTCCACTTGTATCAAAATTACTCCACTCACAGATGTGCAGATTTGCACTGATCTGAGTGTAAACCCTTGCAAAAGAGAAGACACGGCTCTTACTAACTTAACACATTTGAACCTTTTCAAGAGTGAAATGTTTTCACAGTTGAACAATTAAAATTTAAAACGAAAGCATGCCCTTCAGTTAATAGAAGACAGGAGAATCTGTGTTGTTGGAAACTGAGTTTTGTGAGAAAAGGGAAGCTCAGCACTTCTAACATTTGTTAACACTGCTGTTGACATCACCTGGCAACACAGTGCAGGGTCAACCCCCTGATGCCCTGCATGCCCATGTCTCTCTGACAGAGTGGAGTTGTGAGAGTCCTTGGCCCCTGTGGCACAGACAGCAGAGCCTGGTAAGATATCCCATGTCTGCCCGTACTGCAGAGATAGCACTGCTGTGTTTCACATTGCCCTGCTGGCTCCATCGGGAAACTTGCAACACCTAGCAATACTGGTAAGTGCCTGACAGGCATTTTATATCCATTTATTTGCATAATATTTGTAACAAATATTGCTATCACTGCTACTACTGGCAATCAATTTTTAAGAGCTAGAGACAGTGCTGTGCACTGTTTACAAGCAATTCCTGCAGGCCCTGAGGAATTTACAAAGTACGTAATACTACAATGACTGCTGCTACTATTGCTACGTTTAATGCTTTAGACTTATTTAAATACTTAGAATGGGAAAAACTATGCTCTGCATTTGAATTTTCTCTTTTGAAATGAATGAGGACATTACTAGTGTTTCACTGGCCCAAGAAGCACTCACTCTGGCCAGCCCTCAAAGGTTGAGACAGTGAAGAGGGCCATCATGGCAGTCAAGACGTTGTCAAAGTCAAACTTGCTGTTCTCCCAGCTCCGGGGCTGTATCATCGGCTGGTTGACCTCACCATCCTTGTATGTAATGTAGTACCCTCTGTGGATGGAGAGCAGAGAGAGAACATGGCAGAACTGCAATTCCAGTACAAGACCCTGAGAGTGGGTGGCCAGCGAAGGGCGCTAACTGGGAAAGGTCAGACTCACCTGCATTCTGCTGCCGTCTGCTTCGAGCTATCAGTGCAGCTGTACAGTTTGCCCTTGAAAAGGAAGAAAGAGGAATGGAGCTTCCTTGTGATGCTTAGGGACAGGGTTTAGTGGTGGACTTGGCAGTGCTAGGTTAACGGTTGGACCTGGTAATCTTAAAGGTCCTTTCAAACCAAAACGATTCTATGATTGTATTCTATGATTCCTTTCCTGACAGTGCAAGGGTTAGGACAGATAATGTAGCAAGGAGACTGCGTTTACTACTTGCTTAACCAACTATGAGTATGTTTACATGCCCTTTTGTGGGTAGATGTGAGCAAACTGGATCAAGAGTTGCCTGCATCTGGGTAGTTCAGAGCACAGGCTTTCATCTGCTTGCACAGTACTTTTATGTGTATGTCCTGAGGTGTATGACCACTGAGTGCTGAAGAACACTAGTTGTCAGAAGGGTGGTGAAGGGCAAAGAAATAAAAGCAGACATAAAGAAGTGAATGAATAACCTCTCATGATTATCTGGCATGCTTCGTCCTATACAAGGTGGGGGGTAGGCAGCCTGCAAGTACCAATCCTTTAGAACAGCCCCCTTCACTTCCCTGGCACTAAGTCATGCCATAAACTATTTAGGGAAGAAGAAGGTTACTGATGTTACTGATGACTTCTTACAATTACAGATAAAGGGCAGGAGTTCTGAATATGCCTGGTCCAGTTTTGGGGAACTCCTGGTAGCAGGAGTCCAAGTAACACTGACAGTGCCCCAAATGTTTTATCTTCACACAGACAACTCCATCTCCCCTTCCTCAGGCTTCTTCATGCTGTTTTTCTTCCCACCCCGGAATACAGCTCAGTGTAATGGATGAATGAACGGGCCCAATGGTTTTACCTTAAACAACTGAACTCCAATGCAGGCAAACATGAACTGCAGCAAAGTGGTGACAATCACAATGTTTCCGATGGTTCGGATGGCGACAAACACACACTGGACCACATGCTGCAAATGGGAGATAGGAATAAAAGTAACTTGCAGAATTGTTCTGAGCTGCTCTGGCTAAGGGAGAAACCCAAGGAGAGAACTCCCCAGGAAAGGGGAGAGAAGACCAAACATGCTACGTTCCTGTACTCTTTGAGGAAGGCAGAAAGGAATAGGAAAATACCAGAGCTCAGCTCTCTGAAACTTCCAGCAGCACTGACTTATGTAGTTGGGCACCCACCAGCCCACAGGAAGGAGTTTATCTAATACAGCAAGGCTCTGTTAGAATAGGCTTGTGAGCCCATCTGTAACTCTAGTAAACTACATTATTTAACCTTAGTGGTGATGCTGGGCCACCCAGCTGGAAAGCAGCTTGGCAGAAAAGGACCTGGGTATCCTGGCAGACGCCAAGTTGAACATGAGCCCTTGCTGCAAAGAAGGCAAATGGTATTCTGGGCTGCATTAGGCAAAGTACTTCCAGCAGGTTGAGGGAGGTGATCCATCCCCTCTGCTCAGCACTGGTGAGGCCACACCTGGAGTACTGTGTCCATTTCTGGGCTCCTCAGTACAAGAGAGCCATGGATGTACTGGAGGGAGTCCAGTGAAGGGCCACAAGGATGATTAAGGGACTGGAGCATCCCTCCCATGAGGAAAGGCTGAGAGAGCTGGAACAGTTTAGTCTAGAGAAGAGAAGGCTTGAGGGAATCTTGTCAATGTATAGAAATACCTGAAGGGAGAGAGCAAAGAAAACAGAGCCAGGCTCTTTTCAGTGGTGCCCATCAACAACACAAGAGGCAACAGGCACAAACTGAAACACAGGAGGTTCATCTGAACATTGGGAAACACTTTTTTACTGTGAGGGTGACTCAGCATTGGTACAGGTTGCTCAGAGAGGTTGTAGTGTCTCCCTCCTTGGGGATATTCAAAAGCCCTCTGGGCATGGTCCTGGGCAACCTGCTCTCAGTGGCCCTGCTTAAGCAGGGTTGTTGGACAAGACAACTTCCAGAGTTCTCTTCCAACCTCAACCATTCTGTGATTCTGCTGAAACACTACTTGAACCATTGCAAAAGTCCTTGTAACTTGAAATAACGTGTATTTATAGTTTACAGAATGCATTGCGACTCTTCTAACCTTTAGTCCTTTGGCTCTGTTGATGGCCCTCAGTGGTCTAAGCACTCGCAGAACACGCAGGATCTTCACCACATTGATGGCACTGGACCTGAAATAAAGTGTTGGAAGGTTTGAGAGACACATCAGTATAGGGGGCGTGCTGCGAGTGCATATGGATTTCACCCACGCTTTCTTGTTTGAAATCCTACATAGCCTTAGACTGCTTAGGATAGTTAGAGAGTCAACTCTTTGCTATGGCACTTCAGGGGTAAGGAAACTACTCTCTGATGTTATCTTCATAGGTCTTGCTTCCTGCTCTGGGCAGGCTCAGTACACATTCTCCCGGCTTTCACTATCTCTGCTGTATTAAGGAAGGGAATGGAACATGGGCAGGGTGTTTTTTTAAGCAGAGCAAGCTGCCAAATACTCTGTAGATAACTAACGGAAGTTGTGCCAAGATGTAGTCATCATAAGACATTTTCAGATAAGGCTTAAAGAAGCGCTCTACTGAAATATTCATAGAAGAGTGGAAACTCCAGATGACTCCAGCATTAAAGGTATACTGTCCACCGGGAGTTTGATCCTGCAGGTGTTTGGCCTTTGATCCTGCAAATCAATTAAGCATGTACATAAATTTAAGGATGTGAAAACTCCCACTGAATTGAACAGAATTACTTATGTACTTAATTTTAAGTACTGAACACAACTATCTACTACAACAAAGCTCTCTGCATCTTCCAAAACTAAAACCCTGGCTGAGAATCTTCTTCATGCTGTGTGACATCAGGCCTTCCTACTGATTTTTGGAACAGTCTTTTTGCTAATGTATTAAGAGTTTAGTTAGGTCTGTAAGAAAGAAACAGTAGGTCAAAATGAGCACTGTGCCATTCTTAAGACCTTGACTGAAAGCCCAACGGACCTGGCAAATCCTTCTGCTTGAGCTGCTAACCTGTAATGGTAACAATTGGGAGCTTATTTGTTATCAGATGTGATACTACTTAGGAAACTCCCTGACACAGAGCTGCACATAGTCAAGTAAATCTACAAACTTTTTAAGCAAATTAACAGATCAACCAACACAAAATGGCACGACAGAAGCAGGATCAACTGTCACTGCCTCCAGTACTCTGCAGATTCGCACACAGCTCTTCAAGTGCTTGACGATCTTCCACTGACAAAGACCCACAACATCTTAGGAAGTAGCAAAACATTATCACCTCATTTTCCAAAGAGATCATGAGAGCTCTATGAGGGAACAGTAAGTCACTTAACTGTCCTGAACTGATACAGTAAATCAGAGATCTTGGAACAAAGCTAAGTGTCGTGATTCCCAATGGACCAAGTTTCTTGTTCTCATATGTTCTTTCTGGAAGATTCCCCCCCTTCAGGTCACTAGTGTAGCATTCCCCAATTATTACCTCCCTTCTTGAGGATGAATTTTAATGGTCTTGAACAATCTGAAAAAAATGTCTCCAGGCTCATGAGAAAAATCTTACCCAGGAAAGACAATAAGACTGAAGTATCACCTCCCAACCCAGCCCTATGATCCCAAAAAAACAGACAGTTGAAAATAGCTCACTCACTGGATCCCAAAAGAGATGAGAGAAACGCTGACCACCAGCAGGTCTAAGATGTTGAAATAGTTTCTGCAGAAGGAGCCCTTATGGAGGAAAGCCCCGTATGCAGTCATCTGCAGGAAGGCACATGAAGACACAAACACACTTCACCATTAGCATCTGTTCAGAAACCAAACCCAACTAGTTGTGCTCAGAATATATAATTGGAGAGGGGCAGTATTTCTAACATAGCAGGCAATTTACCCCCAGACCCCAAAGGAGAAGTTGAGTCCCAATTGAAAGAAAAGAGAGTGAAGAAGACAGTAAGGTAACTATGAAAGTCCTAACTAGGGAAAGCCAATACTAAGTTCAGTGAAGAAAATATGCACTTTGGGTGCATAGAGTACATACCATTTAGAATCAGCAAAGCAGCAGAATGACTGCTTGCAAAAACTGCTCTTTGCAATTAAATGCTTTTTTTCTTTTTCTTCAATGGCAGAGGATACTTGTGAGTATGATTGTATTATATAAAGGCCTCTTTAGCTAAATTGAATAAAAAAATATAAAATAAAAAGGGCTCTTTTGTAATGTTTTTCAATGCTTAGACCAGCTGCAGTGGACAGTTGAGCTCTCTTCCATCCACAAAGAAAAAACAGAATCCCTCAGGGATTTAATGGTTTAGAGCTGAACTGAAGCCACAGGAGGAATGACTTATCTCTTCAGTTTGCTCCTTCTGTTCAACTCAATCCTGTATCTCTTTTCCTGCCCCTATCCAGCGTCCACTATTTTTATTCTGGAAGCAGTTGCATTTTCCCATTGGTTTTCCCCACAAAGCCCAAGGTAAGATTCCTTGAGACAGAGTGGTTTCTTTGTGGAGGTAATAATTACGAACATCACCCAGTAGAGGAAGGGAGAGATTTTACATACTTTACAAAGGACTCTCTGCCCCTTCTGGGTATGAAGGGGTATTGAATACCTGCTGGTACTGGGGAGGATGTCACAGCTCCAGAATTGGATTAAGTGACAGTGTAAACAGAAATAGGTCTCAGCCACAATGTCACACCTAAACACTTCTGAGCTCAGAATTTGAATTTTAGACTAAGTTCAGTTACAGAATGTGACTAAATGAGTCTGGCATGGTTAAAGAGGGTGAGGTGATGGGAGGTATTTGTACCACCTACCTTAAACTCGGTGAGTGATCTAATGTAGCTGCTTTGAAGAAACCCCATCCCCACAACTTCTAATCTCCCTCCATTACCTGGGTTAGGAACACAGGCTTCTAAATTTGATCCTCTGGATGTCATCTAAGTTAGATGTCTAAAGTAACTTGAAGCAAACACCATGAGACTGTTCCTCACTGACGAGCTCTAGACAGACTCCCAGCTGAGAAGTGTGAACTAGAAATTCAAACTGTACTTTTATGGCTTCCGCTAATAGCTCAGGCTGGCATACCTGCTAGTGGTTTCCAGCCATGCCTACCTGTGACAACTTTATTCAGAGGAGAGTGGAAGGGCACGTGCTATATCAGATTATTTTTTTCACCAAACATCCATGACATCAGGGAACTGACTATAAATCAGTCAGACAGAACTTAGAAGGGGAGGAAGTATAAACTCTGGTCTTGACTTAGAATTTATACTTATAGACACACTCAATTGGGGAAGGGGGGAGGGGTTCTTGCCATAACAAAGGTGGTAAATGTGCCCTTTACTGGTTAGATTTTGTATGGCAATCTTGAAAGAAAGGAGACACCATTGAAATCAGGAGAGGAAGCTCTGCTGAGTTTAAGTTCTACCCAAACAGTGGTTCTTTCAAGCCTGTTGAGAGATTTTGTTATCTCAGAAGAGACTCTCAAAGGGTGTATAATCTACGTATGCCTCCCCTCTGGGGCACTGAACAAGCTTTTAGGATTCCAATTAAAAAAACCCCTGGTGGTCACCTTGCTAACATTCACCAGACTGCACAATGACAGTGTGAGGCTTGCAGGTGTCATCAGCAACATGAGGGCAGATGAAGCTTGTTTCTCTACAGCCTTGAACATACTGTGGCTATTTAGACTTTTGTTTCTTACCATTTACATTAACTTTGCTGTTGTGCAAAACATTGTGCTCAATGCAAGGCAGCTGAGGAACACGCCCTGAGAAACCAAGAAACTTGTGAGGCAGGAACTGACAGGATAAAACCAGAAGAATTTCTTAAACATTTGTATCTTTGCACTCCTCTCTCACTTGAACCCAGTTAATATCCAGGGGTGTTGATGTAAATCCACTGAAGTTAAGAGGAGGACATTGGGAAGGCTCAGGTACTATGCAGTACACTCCCCTGATGAAAACAGAGCAATATGCCAATGGATTGTGTTAGGTTCTGCTTTCACTGAAGTCACTAGGAGTGTTACCATTTGCTTCAGTGGGAGTGGAATTAGTAATTTTAAGTTCAAAAAGGTGCCTTAAACTATGATTTTATTTTTAAAAGTTGCTGTTGAGATGTTTTCCTTTTTTGACAGGCCTATTTGATCAACCATTTGGTATCCACACGTTCACATTTACTGTGTAAACACAGATGCATGCCGCAGACAAGCATAATATGTACACCTCTTTGGAGAACATTATGGCTTTGGTGATTTGAAGTCACATCAAAATGGATGTCTCTCTACAAAAATATGCAGGGGCCACCCTGCTTGCCAGCCTCCAGTATAGATACTCTTATTAGGGTCTTGAGCTGCAAGATTTGAGCAACTCTAAGGTACTGCCTGCCAGCACTTAGAACTAGCTTGCTGAGAAAAAAAACAAGCTGCCAAGTGAACCTAGCATTTAGAAAGCCAGAAGTCAGCTCAATTACTGTTATTTAAATTATTAGCCTACCAATTTGGGAAAAGTAGAGTTAAGAACAAGGCAGCCTATTTTTATTTTCTTCCGAGCTAAACCATTCTTCTGCACATTTCCCTTGGTATAGAGCATGTTCCTGGGAAATGAGAAGCCAGATTTCAAACAGGCGATGCAGCAATTTTCATTTGCAGCTACAGTCGTTGGTGTTTCAGTGATTTGTACTCTCGGTTACCTCTCCACACCTAAAAATTGAACTTCTGCGCTGTGCTCCCTGTCTCCTACTTGGCTGTGCACCCTGTAACCTTACAGAAGACATTGGACACCCTCTGGCCCAGCCTCATGACTTGTGCAGAATGGAGACCTTCTCTTTGGGTTGTAGCATGTGTAAGAGGAGGTGTATGTGCTCAGGGTTCCCTGTACAGCAAACAAATACTGTTTTGGAAAGACTGGCCAGGGTAGAGAGAGAAATTTATGGAGTGATGGCCTTTTTCTTGGTCCCCTCTTACTTTTCCCAAGAAGATCATCCTTTCATTGTGATTCCCCTAAAAAGCATTGTTTTGATATAGGCCCTGAATTACAAGTTCGAATACAAAAATTTCACAGAAGACTTTTTAAGCAACTACCGAAATGATAAAATCAAAAGATAAACAATCCTTCGTGTAGAGATAGTAATGGGATTAAAAAAAAAAGAAAAAAAGAGAGTGATAGAGAGCAAGAAAGAAAGAAAGAAAGAAGAGAAAATGAGTGTATTGCTCAGATTGGTTACCTTAAGAATAATTTCTAATGTAAAGATACTAGTGAAGACATAGTCTGCATTGCCTAGGATCTGAAAAATAAGCACAATCGGGTTAGTGGTACTGAGCGTGACCCAGGAACAAACAGGCGTGTGTTAGCAACAGATAGTGGCAGAAAACTAGTAAGCTTGTGAACAAGTAATGGTAGAGAAGACGGGCACTTTACCTTCAGAGCAATTTCAATGGTGAAAATGACAGTAAAAACTATATCAAAATAAAAGAGAACCTGTAAAAACAAAAGGGAATAGGAGCGGGGAGGGTAGATCAGTGACTGATCACTTGAATGGGAAATCCCATTTCAAAATCAAATATATATGCCTTTTAACAAGGGAACAAGGAAGACTATATAGGAAATGGTTTTGTAATGATGCCCTGTTGAACACAGTGAAGGTCCTGGCGCAGAGGACAAGAAGCACATTACATGAAATCTTTTCTGAGTTACAATCCCATGAGAGCTCTAGAGGCAGAGGCAAAACAACTTTTTGGTTGTTGTAGCATTTTCTTTTCTTTTTTTTTTCTTTTAAAATCTGATAAAGAACAGATAATTCAAGGGGTTTTCCAAAGAGACTTCCAAACTGAGAATACAAGGATGCCTGGTCTTTCAGTGGAAAAAATGAGATCCCTTCTTATTAACTTCCATTCAGACTTGTTCTGTGCCTCTCTCAAAGAAGGAAACGCAAACTGCAAATTCATGCACTAGCTATTTCTTTTTGCATATCCTGATTTGCCCTGGATTAGGATGAATAACGAAGACACTGCCAATTGAACAGAATCCCAGCTCTTGTATTGCAATCATAATTTGGTCATGTGCTAAAGGTGCCTAACTTAGATCTTGCATCTTCCTCTTGACATTCTGGATAAAAGGCAAGCTGAAACACTCATCACTCCCATGAACTTAGACCTGGTGGTGTGGATACTGGTGGATGCATAGCAGACCACAAAAAAGTGGCCCTAGAGTGTCACAGAAGGCAACAGCAAGTCTGGAAGTGTAAAGTGATTTTCAAAGTAACAGCATCAAGGACTGCCGATCAATTGACATCCCACAAAAGCAAATGGGAACTTTCTAATTGACTAATGGGACCATAATTGAACTCTCTTTGTTTCCAATGCATTCTAATATCCCAAGCCATTTTAGTGTTACCTACACTACAAATGATGAAAATCAAAAGTATTGTGCTCTTGGATTACTGTTGTTTTAGCTTAACCAAGTTCTAAACAGGAAGGCCAATATATGGAAGCTGTAGAAAACTGATCATATGTGAAATTCAAACCTTTACTGCTAAAACACTAATAAATGTACAGCAGTAAACTGCCCTCTCCCATCTCACAGGTGTTTATTGTATCTCAATGCCCGTAGCCTAACTCAGATTTGTAGGTGGTTAAATTCTTACATCTTAGCATGCCATGGACAGTGAGGTAGCTACTGCAAACTACAGGGTTATTTTAGATTGCACTATTTAAGCATGATCCAAATCTAGACTAATTTGCAGACACTGAATGTCAAGTGGGGGGATGTATCACTTACTGCTAGTGTGTAACTTAAAATTATTCAGGTCACTGCTCCATTTTTGACCCCAAGTTATTCTCACTTCTTCAAGGCTGTCTTGGGCTCTATCAATCTTTGCAATTTAGAGAATTAAACAAGGGCCATTTCAAGGATGGACTGATCTCAATTGCATCCCATATTAATTTACACACATTATAACTGGAAATGTCCCCTTGCATTGTTGCCTTGTCGGTCTGGACATTTGGTTATTAGATCAATGGAATAATTTTATAATCAATGGGCCAGATTCATGGGTACTCTCAGGCTGCTTTGCATGACTCCACCAACATAAAGCAGCCATAAACTTGATAAAAGTGGATGATTAAGCTGTACCTGCATCTGCTTTACATCACCAGAGCACTGCAAAGCAGCTAGAGCATACTGGTAAATCTGGCCCCAAAGCTGCAGCTAGTAAGGACGTCCCTTATAGATGAAATCATGCCTAATGAAAATCATCATTGCTTCACCTGTGCAGGCAGAACCATTTATCAGCAGGCATATTTGTTATTATCTAAATATGAATTTACTCTAGAATATATTAAAATGAATGAGCACCTTGCCAAGGTGCAAACAGGAGAATATTGTGAGTGCATAAAGTCTTAGGACTTGCTTGGGCTTTAAAGGCTGTTTGATCAGACTGGGGAAGCACTTCCAAAAACTTGCTGCCTGAGCCCTGTGTGACACAAGAAAGATGCAGCCACCAGCCCACACCAGGACAGGAGCAGTGTCCAAGCCTCTTCACTAGCCCTTGCTGGAGGAGGTTCTCTCTGTTCCTGTCTTCCTGCTCTGGGACAGTTTGTGACAACAGCAGCACTAGTCTGCATGAGTCCTCGTGCACAGGTTAATGACTGATTATGTTGTCCCAGAGTGATGGTAGAGGCAGTTAGTTTGCTTTCAGCTTGCTTGCTTTCTTTTCCTGCCAGGTCTGTGTGTGAGCACAGGGCAGGACACAATCTTACTGTTCTACTGTCAAAGTGTAAAGGCAGACCACATTTGCAAGCCAAACATCTTGTCAGTGTCCCCTTGTATGACACATTTTAAACATCTGTACCTGCAAAAATTAAACACAGATTTTCATGCAACATCAGTGGCTTCAAAGACACAAGACAACACTTTGCCTCAAACCTTCAGCTCTTTTATCCAGGACAACCAGCTTTGACTAGTTTTTTTCTCAATTAAATCTCTCTGCTACAGATTCTGTGGCAGACTCTGTGGCATGTCAGAAGCCCATACGCCAGCTGACATCATGCTGCAGCACTAACACATATTGACATACATTTATCCCTACACGGTGGGCACATTCAGCCATTCACAAATGGGTCACTGGTGGCACAAGTCTGACTGTATTATTTAGTACCCTCCTTCAGGACAAAATGCAAAGCAGCTTTGAGATAAGCTCAGGAATAAACCTCCATTAACACCTTCTCTGCATGCACATATGCGTTTAAATGCATGCTCAGGCCAGGATATTTCAGGGAGGTAGAACACTGAACCTTAAATTAATATTTTATTATTAAACAACAAAAAAGAATTGTCCCACTCATTAAGCCTAGCAAGCTCTTCCAGCATAAAGGCACCAAAATTCCACTGCACACACCAGAGATCAGAAGTCTCACATATGACGGCTGACTTTTCTGATTTCTGCAACGACCCCAGATTAATGGAAACAACCACTGGCGAAGTTAAGGTAGCACTGAATGTTTCAAAAGGCTAATAAGAATAGTCAGGAAAGAAGGTGGGAATGTATCTCCATGCTGAATGCCTTCTACTCCTTCCCCCGGGGTTGGTGAGGAAGGAGCACAGCATATTTTCTGAAGATTATCTCAAATTTAATGACAGCTTTGCAGCTTGTGTTCAAATAGCCTGATTCTAACCTTGATGACGCCAATTTCCCCCAGAGTGACTGCATCAAAATCAAGAATGTTAATCCTGGTTTACACCAGTGTGAACAAAGTGAAAGTCAGGCCCTGGACTTTTTAGTTCAAAAGAAAGCATGTGGCAGAAGAGCAAATGTTCTAAATGGAACCTGAAAATCCCCCAAATTAGAATTATCTATATCCCAGTCAATGTTTCTACAGACCATTTCCAATGCCTTAATCCCAGGGAACAATGATTTTGCTTCAGCCTTCTGCCCTTCCTTCCCCTACACACGCTTCTGAAATGAACTAGAGACCAAATTCTTCACTGACTCATGTTGCCTGCAAAACCCGTTGATTTCACTCTCAGCCTATGAAAGGCGCAAATCAGGGAAGAGAGTCACTCCCAAAGCCTCTGATGCAGTCTTTTCTGCCTTTCCTGGCTTCAACTCATGATCTGCTTGTACCACACTTTTAATCCACAGCGAGGGAAGGAGGACGGGAAGCATACTTGGTTCCTAAAGGAGAGGTGTCGGACGGGGTCCTCAGCTGCCAGGGAGATGCTGCTGAGCAAGATGAAAAATAGGATCAGGTTGGTGAAAATGTTATCATTAACGATTCGATGGCAGTGGACACGAAACCTGCAAGAGAGAGGAGAGGCACAACTTCATCTCTCAGAGAACACCAAGACCTGGGAAACATTCCCCCCTCCTCTTTTGCCAGCAGGACGGGCCCCGGAGGATTATTCTGCAGAGCATTTTCCCTCTGCCCCAGCAGCACAGAGAATGATGGGCCCAAGCAGTTGTGCTTGGCCCTGCTGGGTGCTGGGCAGCCTTGTCACACAGTGGTGCATACGGAGTGATCAGCTGCCTGCAGGACTCACGCTTGGTGCGTTTGAATGGAGAACAGTCACTCCCTCCTGACAGAGCCTTTTGTGATTTAGATGTGGTCTGAAACCTGCCAACCCAAAATTATAACCCTTGCTTTCATTCACAGAATCATTTCCCATTCATTTAGGGGAAAGCAGCAGAAATGGGCTTTGGGGTGGCCAATGTCTTTCTGAGCTGGGGCTAGAGCGTCACTGAGCAGGAGCTATGAGGGATCGACCTTTCTAACAGAGCACAGACCTGGCTAAATGGATATAGGGCAGGCTGGCATTTGCAAAGGGTTTCTGAGAGGACATCATGCCATGCAGGGCATCTGCTAAACATCACCCTAATTTTTGTTTGGTGCTCTTAGTGGGAAACTAGCAAGTAAAGAAGTAGCAGCCTCCCATCAAACAGCAGCACATCTACTGGGGACCATTACAGCACCTTTTATACGTTGGTATCAGGATGCTAGGAGTTAAACCTCATAACAGTCCTATGCATAATTCTAGAGACACTTCATTAATCTATTTGGCTCTACTTTTGGCTGTTAAGCCTCCAAGCCCCTATTATAGCAATTTTACAGACGATTGCAGAGGTTAATTTACTTCTTCAACAAGCGACAGTGGGTGGGTGGCAAAGCTGGCATTAGAGTCCATGAGTCCCAATCATCATCAGTCCCTGCCTGTTTCACATACCCAAGGAGGAGTGGCACAAGCCCTGATGTGGAAAGACTGGCTCTGAATTCAGCTGTGCTTTTACGGCCCGGCCTTACTTTGGGGCTGTGTTTGGAGGCCAAGTCCCCAAGGGAGATGCTGGGATACATGGTACGGCACAGACCACTGGACAGTGAGCTCATTTCTGCACCCTTGGAAAGATACATTCCCCTGTGTCATAGCTCAGCCCTCCACTCGCAGTACTGGTCTCACACATCCGTGTTGGAAAGACACGTGGGGCAATGTGAACCCATGTTGCAGGAGCCCAAGGAAAGAGTATGAGAGAAGAATTATTCCTCTCAGCCTCCCCTCAGAACTATGGACTGTCATCCTCCTCCTCCCTTTTCTTGTATGCTTGTTCTTGACATGTAGGAATGAGCAGAGACATATGAACTCCCTACTGGGAGTGGATTTTGAGCAGCCATTAGGACGGGAAGCTCCTACCCCACGCTTGACTGATTGCATGATGGCTTGCTTGTAATTTGGACCTGAATATGTTGGGGAATTCCAGTTACTGACTTGCCTCCGAGTCCCTTATTTCCGAAGCTTTCATGATCTGTGTCTTCAATCAGCCTTGCAGGTGCCATGAACTCCCATTGAATATTGTTGGGGCCTCCCTACAGTTGTGCTTTCATGAGGATTTCATGCCAGGGCCTTTAAAGGAGAGAGTGGTCAAAGAAAGTCTCTGGTATGAAGTGCTGGAAGGGAGCTCTACACCACATAACCTTTGGGGCCCAGCATGAAAGGGGTACCTGCTCTCTGCCTCCTTGTTCCAGATAAGCAGTCTCTTAAATACCTGTTGTTAGGACTGAAGATGAAAAAAGCACTGGCATCAGGCATGGGCACAGCCTTTTCCTTGAGGTGCAGCTCAGACATTGGGCGAGGCCGAGGGCCGACAGGCATCTCTGGTTCTTCCTCATCTTCCTCTGCTGCAAGAAGCATTTTTGTCTTTTAATGCAAAATACAACCCGTTCTGCAGTGCTGGGGCATTTTTCTCTGTCATTACTAAAGCTAAAAACTAATAATCATTGAAAGCTTGAGGTTCCTTGTCCACTTCCTTTTTCCAAGGCAGCATCCTCTGCCCAGTGCTCGCCCTGGCATACTTTGATCTAGTCTCTCTGTAAAACCATTAATGCTGGTAAACCTACAATATCCTCACAACAGTCTCATCAGATGCTTCACTGTTCTTTCTGCAAAAAAAGCTTCTTCTAAAGACTGACTTGAATATTTCTTGCTATGGTCTAAATCCATTATCTATTTTCTTATTTTCCATGGACACAGAAAATAGAGAATTCCCTTCCTCTTGCAGAAGGCTTTTACATACTTGAGGACCATTATTATGCCACTGCAAGTATTTCTGGTTCCTAGAGCAAAACAAAAACAGTCTTTCCTGAGGTGCTGTGTTCCCTAGGTCTCTGATCATTCTTGCTACTTTCTTCCAGATTATGTGCAGGATTAAGCTGCAGTTGAGGTTTCACTGGTGCAGGGGAGAGCTGGATTACTTCTTATATCTTAAAATACTATCTTCCTGTTTAAATGTCCTTCATGGGCACTTTTCTTCATTACACTCTGGCATTAATTTGCCATCCATTTCTGATTTGCACAAAGCACAGATTATTTATCACAGAATGGCTGCCTAGCCTCTCACTCCCCTCCCTGCATTTGTGCTGCTGACTGTTTCCAAGAGTGGCACTTTGACCTCATCCTTGCTGAACCACATCTTATTTTCTTCAGACCATTCCTCCAGTTTATCAAGATCTGTTTTTTTTCCTCTTTGTAAGGCTCTCCATGGAGCCACTGTCACATCTGGGATTGTGTTTGGATGAGTGCATGTATGCCCCAGAGCAAACATGGAGCATGGGCACTTTGACTTACACCAATCAGAAATTCTTAAAATTGGCCCTTTTCATAATTCAGTGGGGGGAAGATTGAAACGGTAGGAAAAAGGCTGAGATTCTTGAACCTGATGCCTACGGAGCAGATATCCAGGCACTGTGCAGATCAGTGAGCACCCTCAAGGAAAAAAATACAGAGATGGGGGCTAAGTGGTATGTGAAAAAGAGCCTTCCACCTTTGAGGACTTCTTCCGCCTGCTGAAGTCAGATGCTGTTTTGTAAATGACATGCTAGGATTTTGTTATTTTAAAGATCTCAATCCTCTCACTTAATCAGCAAGACAGGAAAAAATATTTTAAGAAAGGAGTCTGACAGGTTAGATGCAACTGATTCATCTTCCAGCCAATGCAAAGGAGGAAAATCTAGTTAAAAGGTTTATCTAGAGTCCATAAAGTGAGATAAATTCCAGGAAGAGCCTGTTCCTTTAGGGTCAGGTACTGTACTTGATCTGGTAATGAACACATCAGAAAGAACAGCTGAATCAGAACAGATCCTAATCTAGATGTCAGAGACAGGAGAAAAGTGGCCTTTTCAATACATGACTTTATTATATGCAAATAGGATTCTTTCTTTACACTTCCAGTAGAAAGAGTTCAGCTCAAATTCACTTGATAGATTTTTGCATAGATGTTTGAGCTGGTACATAGAATTTGTACTTTTTAAGCCGGTCTATTTTTTAACAGCTTAATTTTATGTTGTAATATACTTTATAATACTCTTTCCACAGGGTTTATTAGTTAAAGAAACGTTCTTTCAGAAGTACTTACGTGCATAGTACTTGTAAAATTGGTGTTAAAGTTAATGCTCATATTTATACAATATTACAATACTTTGCACTTTCACCTTAGTGTAAATGCTCATATTTATATATTACAATACTTTGCGCTTTCACCTTTTATCTGTGGGTTTCAGAGTGGGCTGACAATGAGCAAGGTAAGCAAATTCTTTTTCTTCTTTAACAGTCCAGAATGCTGATGCCCATGATCACGTGGGATACTTGAGACTCTTACTTAAAAAGACTAGTATTCTGAGTCCCTGTTCTGTGCCTTCCCTATTAGACAATTTTTTTTTTTTACTTGGAGTAATGCTTAAAAAAACACTTTTAAATGGGTATGGTACAATGCCTCAGGAAACTGGACTCTTAGCAGAAGGATCAGCCCCTGAAGACCATAAAGAACATTGTTCCTCTCCTCTTTTTCTTGTGTCTGCCATACAGCGGAGAAATATAATTAATGATTCTGGCAACCACATACCTTCAGACTGGAAAACATGTTCAGTTCCTCGGTCATAGATAAAGAATAATGTTCTAAATAATTTTCACTTAAAGTAGGGTCTAGGGCACAGAAGAAAGGAAACACTGAGGTGCAAATACACAAAGAATAATATGATTACACCCTCAGCTCAGGTCATTACCTAAGCTATCTACCTGCACATAGAAACAGTATGCTGCACAGTTGCCAGCATTTGTAGAAGCAAAGATCAACATGGTATTCACAGATGGGCTGGGCAGCACATCGGCTGCAATCCAACACTTGTTTTTTGACTGCTTTCTATACCTAAGGTATATTTGTGTTTAAAAAGTGACCCTTCTAGTCAAGCTTGCCATGAAATCATAAAGAAACATGACACAGAGCTGCCAAGTTCAGATCTAGGTTTGAACTCTCCTAAAGTTCAAGAAAATTAAAATCTGGGATTGTCATTTTGAATTATGCTTCATTAGAATGGTGATGTCCTTTGGTTGTGAAGCCATAAGCACACACAGGCTACAGTGCAGCATCAGTGAGAAATTAAATGATGAGGGTTTTTTTTTTTACTGTACAAAGACCAGAACTCTTGTATAAGGACGTTGCTTTGCTTTAAGCTCCCATGAATCATCACAAGCTTTTACCTTCATCTGACATTCTGAATTCTCTGACTGTTTCTGTACTAGACTGCAAGACTAGCTCCCTGTCTTCCTATAATAAACATATCATCATGATAATCCTTGTAGTGTACACAAATCTCTGGAAGAACTAGACTCTCCCTCCAACAAAGGGGATAGGTGATCTGATGAGCTGCAATCACACAGACTATTCCAGGGGCTAAAAGCAACACTGTGTAGCAAATAGAGTCAGAAGAGGTTATTGAGAAAACTAGTTGAGGCAGCAGAAACAAATAGGAGATTGAGCAAGGTAGGTCGAAAGAATGAAGGGAAAACAAATGAAGCAACCATTTCAAATTGTTTCTGAACACTGGGTTAGGGTGAAGGATGTTTTCGGAGGATGGAATGGTACACAGCCATAGAAAGGTCACAGGCACTGACAGCTTAAATTGTAAACAGAAAATAGGTAGAACCAGCTGACTGCATCTAAGCAGCAATGGGATGTTTCACTTGAAGCACAGCTGAAATGGATCCACATGCAAGTGGGCGAGAAAAGGTGTGTTCCAGATGGGCCGTATATGTCTGCACAGCATCTCCTGTAACGCAGCTGGACCGATCAGCAATCAGCAGAAGGATTCTGGACTGGTCAGATGGCTACAAGGGAACTGGACAGGGATACATGTGGGGATTGGGAAATGCTTGCTTGCTAATGCTGCGCAAAGTCTTGGAGCGTTGTTCCCCAGAACTGACTACTCAAGGCAGATGTGACATACCACATCAGCTCTGAAGAAGACTTTGGTGTTTCTGAGCTTTATACAGCAGAATGGAATAGATGTCTATGGTAAATGTGATCTAATAAGGGATTTGCAAAACTTTACTGCCTCTGAGCCTCATGGTTCACTTCCATGAACTCTGAAAGAAGTGGTCAGGTAATTTTGTGAGCTATTAGAGATCATTTTCAGCAAAAAGCTAAAATTTTCAGAGGGTTGGAAAAGGGAAAAATTAACTTCAATCTTCACAAAGACTTGATAAACAATTCAGGGAACAGGCCTGTTCAGAAACGGCATTATACAATGGCAAATAACCAAGATGCTGTTCCTTTGCATTTCTAATACTTTAGGAGACAGATGAAAACCTGATCATTCACTCAAATTTTAGGTTCTGTTCAAAAGTACGCCAAGCCAGGGTTTGACACTCCAAGGCAGGCGTTAAAAGTTTTTACTTAATTTTCTGAACTCTAATCCTATGCACGGCTGCAGATAAAATGACCATGACACAAATTGTAGATGTAATTTTTGTCATATAGTTCACATGCTGGACTATTTCTAAGTTGTCTGCAGAAGGTAACTGCAACACAGTTCTATTACCAGTAGGAATAAATTTGCTATACAGGTTGCTGTACCTTCACTTGAAAAAAATGTAATGGTCTGCAAATCCAAGCCAGCCAAGAAACAGAAACAGAGCTGTATCAAGCTGTTTTAACTTGTGCTTCTGACTAAAGACTCCACCAAACCCCTTAGCAACTGAGGATGGATGTCCAGTAAGTGCCTGTGCCTATAGAGGTTCTGGGAAGATTGAAGCTAGAGTGATCTGCCCCAGGCAATGTTAAAACAGTATTGCATGGTGTTGGAACCACACTCTATTCCTGATAAATGGGCTATAAATATGGATGAATACAAGTATAGCAAATACAGGGATTTTTTGTACTGAAAATCAAATGCAATGAAGAGTTTTCATTTTTGCTTGTCTGAAACCCTTGCCCATCTATTTAAAATGAACTGTCTTTTTTCACCCTATCACATCAACCTATTATCAGACATTTATTAGGAATCATGGAACAGAAGAGAATATGTTTTATTACCTATTAGAGCCTGTTACATAATCATAGAAATGCAGGACAGAGCAGGAAAGGATCACACAAGGCCCTCTGGTTCACGCCTCTGCAAAGCCAGATGGCTTTATATTATATACCTAAGCCTTTTCTGGCAGATATTTTTCTGACCTGTTCTTAACAACATTCAGTGATGCTGGGCTTCTACAACCATCTTCACAGTCTTTTCTAGTCTGAACATTAGAAAATTCTCCCCTGGTGTGAATCTTAAATCTGTTTCTTCTTCACAATGGAGATAATTACCCTCTTAGCTGTAACAGCCTTTTATGCATTTGAAGATGTTTCTCCTGCCTTCCCTAGCTCAAATGACCACAATTCTTTCAGTCTTAGTTCTTGCTTCCTACTAGCATTGTTTTCACCGTGCTCTTCTACACTCCTTCCAATTCAGCCCTGCTTCTCCTAGCATAGCAGCCAAAATAAGATACGATATCCCAGCTGAGATCTTATCACTGGGGAACAGAATAAAACAATTGCTTTGCTCTGGTTAGCTTTCAATGGCCAGTTAGAAGAAACCCATAAATGGACTAAAGGGTCATGTATTTCACTGTTGATAAATCTCTCTACTTGCTGGCCTTTTGAAAGATGGCAAAATGTTGGCACCTGTTGAGCTTGTGATCACAAGATTCAGATTCTTTTCTCAAGGACTGTTACCTAACTAGCTGCCACCTAAGATCCTTTATTTGTGAGTTGTTTATTCCTGTCTACATGTAGAGCCTGGCACTGCAATTTTATTTAGACCATTTATCCAGTTCCTGAAGAGCTCTTTGAATTCTAATGCTGCCCTCCAGCATGTTTCCTGTCCTTCCTAGCTTCATGTCATCTGCAAATGCAATAAGCATATTTCTTCTTCCATAATTCAGGTCATTAAGAATGAACTGAACTGAACTCGGGACAGGTCCTTGGGTCATCATTACTCTCAGGAACCTCACTTGGGCCATTACTACTCTCCATATAAAGGGTATGACCAGTTTCTTTCCCAGTCATCTAGACCATGTTTTTCTAGCCAGCTTGTGAGAATGTTATAAAAGACAGTCAGAAGCCTTAGAAAAGCTAAAGAATGACATCCACTTCTTTTCTCCTGTCTACAAGTCTTGTCAGCTCCTTTTAGAAGAAAATAACGGTGGTTTGACGTGATTTGTTCTTGGCAAATCTATGTTGGCTGCTAGTCATCTCCTTATCTTGCAGTCATACAGTTTGTTTAATCATTTATTCCAGCGCTTTTCCAAGAATGGAAGTTGAACTGACTAGCTTATAATTCTTCTGCTCTGACCCCACCCTCCATTAGTCTTCAGGATCTCTTGAAGAAAAGCTGCTTGAAGTTCTGAGATTTCTTCAGCCAATCTTTTAAGTATCTGAGGTTAAAGTTAATTAGGTCCAACTGACCTGAAAACTAGCCTAACTAATGCTCTAGCTTGTTTTTTTTTTCCAATTCTAGGCTGAGAGCTTAAGCCTTTAAAATTATATTAATAAGTCACACTGTCTTTTTTGATTTAAAAAAAGGCCAAAAAGGCATTCAGCACTTTGCATTTCATGTTGTGGGTCTTCCCTGACTACTGACTACAGAAAAAATAGACTGAAAAATAGACTGTATATTTTCATATACAGAGATTTGTGTATGATTTGATTTGGTTCTCTGTAGGGACTGCAAAGAAACAAGTCCACACCTGTGCAAACACAGACAAGTGCATTATCCTGTCTCATCATGAAGGCATTACATGTTCAGCATAATTGCTACCACAGTTTGGCTTTATATGCCTTAGCAACTGGAGCTTCTCTTTGTTGAATCCGGGATACAAGGAAGAAGATACATACCTGGTGCTTCTGTTGTGGGATATGGGCTCTTTTCCTCATTTTCATTGGGCTGATAATCATCCACATTGATCTGACAGAAATGAAAGGAGAAGAGGGAAAGTCTTTATCAGACAATGCAGAGGGTTTTCTTTCCCTCAGAAACCCAAGCTGTTCACGCCATCACTGCACAGAGAGAGCTGGCTGGCAGCAGACCTTACCTTGGTAGCAGGTGGGGATTCTCCATCAGCAGTGATCGATTTCAGTTCAATTTTCTCCTCCTTTGTCTCCTCCTCCACAGTTGTTTTTTCTATCTCCTGTTTCTTTTCGGGACTAGCAGTCCTAACAATTTTACAAAATAAAAAGCAAGGAGTTACAAAGGTGAAAAGCTATTTCCCTTTCAGGAACTTCATGTAATAAAGCACACACCATGAGAATGATCATCTGGCTGGCACCTCCATTCTGAGTCCAGCTTACATACCAGTGGTTCCACCTTGTCCTCATCTGCAGGCAAAGGCAGAGACTCTGCTCTAAATCCATATAGCATCCTTTTATTTTATACCTTTCTCAATGGCATGTGTTTGTGTGGGGGGGTGTGCATGCACATATGGGGGAAATATGTGCCTGTGTGTTTGTGCACATGCATATTCTAGGACTGTCAGTAGAGATCTCTCTGTTAACCCAAAGGCAAAGGCATGAACCATAGTCAAACCATATCTTGTGAACTTCCACTAGGTTGCCTACAAAGTTTTGCCCCTCACTTCACTCCCAGAGCCAGGGAAACCTGCTGACTGGCAGGAAGGATGAAGCAGAAAGATCTGCCCAAGAGATCACCTCCAAGCAGCCTGGAAGATAGTGAATAGAAATAGCCAGTAAGGACAGGCTTCCCCACTATTGGCAGCTGGGAGTGACAGAGAAGCTCTACTTCCAGCTCGTGCCTTCTGGGAGTCTGAAGAAACACTAAAAGAGCTGGCAAGAGAAGAACAGCATGTGGCATCAAAAAGAAGGAAGCTGCTGTATCTTGTGTCATGGGAACAACAGTCTGAAAATCTGCCTTGTGGCCCAAAGCAATTAGAAGGACAGGGAGATTCAAATGGGATTGTAACATTGACACCATTTCACACCCATTCTCTGCTGATGCCCTGAAAGCTCATCAGTCACCCAGACTTCCTTTCCTCTGTTCACATCATTGCAACTGTGGGAACTCCCAGCTCACGACACCTTCTCGTCCTTCAGTTTGAATTCTTTAACACAAAAATTTATATATACATAATTCCATACATAGTTATATTAATCACATATATATAATCTGTATACACCCACAGAGAAGTTATACATATATATTACATATACACACATACTTACTTGGACATATGTATGTGCATAGCATGTGTAATTATACACAGAGGAATGCATGCATATGAATGTAGATAGGTGTATGCAAATGGATTTACCTAGCTAGCTTTTTCCTTTCTTTTTCTTCTTCCTCCTCTTTCTGTGCAGATGTTAAACTCTCAGCATCAGCAAGGTTGTCCACAGCAATGGCCAAAAATACATTCAGCAGGATATCTGTTTGTGTGCTACTTAAAGAAAATGGGCTTTGAAAACTGCAGAACAACATTATACCAAAGGTTTCTTAATTGAAAATTTTTAGCAACCTGTCACCAGATCTCTTGGATTTTTCCAAACTTCTATTTCACACAAATGTTCAGGATGTGCACAGCCAGCGTGCACAAACCTACACCTTCCATCCAAATGGCTAACACACTGCGTGAGGTTTCCAAAATTTCACAACAGAATCACTGATACAAAACATCTAAGTCCAGACTTATATTTTAGTTTCTGATTTCCCAAAAGAGTCTCGCTTTGTGCACCAAATCACACTGAAGATAAGGGGAGTGCTGAATGCTTTGCATTTTTGACAGCTTAGGTTACTTTTATTAAAGTATTCATATTCAAGAGCCTCATACCACAAGGCACCTGGTCTTTCCAGTTTTGGGCTATGTATTTGATCTGAACAACCTCATTATAGGTATTCTCACAGACATGAGTGGATTTTATGGACAGCAAGCATAGCACTCTCATTAGCGTTTCTGAGGCAAACAAAAAGAAATTAATTTAGTCTGGGCATTGAAGGGTTGAGCTGACAACTCTGCCATCTCCTAGCAGAGAGCTGGTGTACAGCCAGTCATGCCTGTGTAGCTGAAGGGCAAGGAATCACAACTGTTTTCTTGTCTTGCCAGTCCGTGTTCAGATCTCTTGTTACAAATCTGAACATAAGCTTCTTTTACAAAATTTCTTGAGAGTGAGTCTTATTACACCGTGATTACTTTTAAGTAAACCCCAGTTCAAGGCTTCATCTGGAAATATAGTCACCCCCTCCCTGTGCTCCAAGGTCTAATAGCTCCAAAGTCAGCCAGCATGTAGAGCTGGCTCACACTTTTCTTTGCAGTTCACAAGGAGATCCAAATTGTAGCTTTTTTAAGCTGTCAGACAGACTGCCTCCCTTGACCTTCAGATAAGTGGAATTGCACCATCTCACTTTGAAGAGAAGGCATGCAGATCAACTGAAATGTCAAATAACAGGGTTTGAGAGACCTGAATTATGAGGAAAGGCCAGAAGAGCTGGACTGAGACGACAAGGTGGCTTTATAGAAGAATCAGTATAAAAATAAATGTCACCTCTGACACAGGAAGGCCATTTCTTAGGGAAGCAGAAACTAAACATGAAGAAATTTGGAGCAAACTGAGATACGGAACAGAACCATAGCTCTATGTTATATGCAAATTCCTGTGAAAAGACACTCACAGCCTAATCATGCAATGTGCTTTGTACCTCCTGGGATATGTACAGTGCCCTCACTTCACCTTGAAGCCAGAGAGAACTGAAGTTACTCAACACCAGCGCAGGCTGGAAGATAACAGAGCACAAGATTTTCTGTTTGAAGAACACATAGATTGCAGAAACTGAAATGGAACATGGTTCCTGTTAGTTTATACATGAATTAATATATGAGCTCACATAAATCAATTATGTCAAACATATGTTACTCCTATTACAGCATTTGTATATAGCATATTGTAGATTATACATATTTTTATTCCACATAAGGCTTAGATGAAAGCACATGGAATATATTACTGAAAGGCAATTAAAGCAAAAATATGCAGTAAGTACAGTAGGTACACACAGAGGTTAGTTTCTGGAGAAGGCAGGAAAGAAAAACCTATGAGAGAATTAAGGGTAATGAAAAATAAAAACACTAAATATGTAAAGATATTAAATAAAAGCTAGCATGAGGAACTGGAACGTAGCTGGCTCTTACAACTGTTTATATGCCTAAAGTCTTAGCACTAGCTAAAATTAAACAAAGTTGTTTAACTTTTGGCAGTGCAAAGCCAAAATTCAGACCTAGGGAAAAGGTAAAAATGTAAGGTATGAAATTCGTTATTTTCTGACATAACAAAGTAGTAAAGGGTGGTGTTAAATTCAGCCCCACTTGGAGAAAAGAGTAGCATCAAAGGATACAGTTTCCACAGATGAAGAGGATGATGAAATAAATACAGACCAACATTCCTGGAAAAGAGGGGCCGCCATAAGCCATGATCCCATCATACATCACCGAATTCCAGTCCTCCCCAGTCAGGATCTAAATGACATATTCCCACCAATAAGGGATACAGTGTTAGACCACACAGAGAATTTGAAAACCCCATTAACACAAAGATATCTACTATCTTAGAGAATACCCCCTCCCCCTGGACAGTTGGAGACCCTGGCTGTGTCCATCTAGAAAATTAAAAAAACCCAAACAGAGAGAATACAAAGAGGGCCTGTGCTCAAAGTGTAAAGATATGTCCTCTGAAGATGATGGCTGAAGCCAAATGGCTCTCCCAGACAGTTCTGTTCAATTCTCCCCACCTCTTGCAGCCATTTCTCTCCCACATGCCTGTTGTTTCAGACAGGCAGCACACCCTATAGCACTGAAGACAGCCCTCAGCACAGCCCTCTCCACCACTTCCCTTCACCTTGCATGTGAAACCATGATCCTGATGCTCTTGGCTGATCACTCCCAAAACTGCAGTCAGCTTAAAGGCCATTTGATTACTTCTCTCGTGCTGTGAGCAGATATTTG
The DNA here is from genome assembly GCF_013368605.1 of Nyctibius grandis. Lineage (NCBI taxonomy): Eukaryota > Metazoa > Chordata > Aves > Nyctibiiformes > Nyctibiidae > Nyctibius > Nyctibius grandis. The sequence continues at coordinate 73,178,880 of NC_090662.1, read as the reverse complement.
TCCCCCAGTACTGTGGGAGAGGGGAGGACAGCTGCAGGACTGGGCTTTGGCATGTAGGTGCTGCCCTGGGACATGGCAATGGCCATTCTCTTGTCCTACCCTGCTAAGATCTGGTGGCCTTGCTACACACAGGGGCTTTAGCTTTGGCTCCCCACTTTGGGAGGGAATACCCCTGTGCTGGCAGCACAGCGTGGCACCTTGCTCCTGAAGCTGTTAGCCTGATGTCCACCAGGCTTCAGGGGAAGGGTGCAGGACCTGCTCTGTCTTGACCCATGTAAACACAATGTGTTTGCCCTATTGGGACCACTCTTGCCCTTACCTGAAACACAGTGAGGAGAGACTGGGGGAAGTTGTCAAATGTACTCCTCCTGGTCTGCATCTCATCAAAATTAAACTTGCCCCCAAAAAGCTGCATCCCCAGGAGTGAGAAGATGATAATGAAGAGGAAGAGAAGCAGCAATAGGGAGGCAATGGAGCGGACTGAATTCAGGAGTGAAGCTACAAGGTTACTCAGGGAGTTCCAGTATCTGGGAGAGAAAACAGAAGCAGTTAAAATTTCTTCAGTCCAAGACAGGTGCTCATAGACTGCACAGGATATTGGTTCCGTCTGCCTTCTGCGTATAAGCAGGCATTTCCAAACACCCTGTTAAGCAGTGAATCATTGATGTGCTTCCCTAAGATAATGAGACTTACTGCAGCTAATGAGTAATCTTACTACCACACGTGTACATACACAATTCCCTCCACCCCCCACCCCATATGCACACCCAGAAGATTATTGCAGCACTCTCCATCTAAGGCTCTCCAAAGCTTATATCAATATACGGTGATTAGTTCTTGCTGCTTCAGTGAGTTACATTCTAACCAACCTCATTACAACACTCACAGATGTTATGGCAGCCAGAATACCTCACTCCAGAGAACGGCGTGTAATAGCTAACAAGAGCAGATGGGGAAACAGTTTGGATGCAAATACAAACTTGTCCAAAATTTGGTGCGTGGGAGTACGTGCTTGGGCTCATTCACAGACAGACATTACTAAGCTTTCTGGGACTGAGAGGAATGAGCAAGATATTAAAGGTCCTACACGTCCACCAATGTTTGTTTTATATGGACCCTAAAAGAGACTCTAGTTCTACATCCATAAAGTTCAGAGTTTCCTTTGCTCTTGGAAGACCATACTATCACCACTTTTTTTTGGTATCAAACCCACTATACTTCCTCAGACAGACTGCAGAACGTTTTGGAAGGGCTTAGAGACAGATTCAAATACAGCTGGATAAGGTATTTCCAGGATACTCAAGACACCAACACACCAGCTGGTCACAATGACCAAAATCAAGAGATGTTTCTTCTGTTCTCTGGGACTGATATAAATTTATTGGATATGACTAAGGTGAAGCTCACTTAAACCAGATACTGAGAGAAGGACAAAATACTTGTGACCTCACAGAAAAAGACAGAAAATTCAGACTTCTGCTTTTAGAACATCTACCATTCAAGACAGAGGATGGCTAAGACCTGCTCTGCCAGCATAGTCAGGCCTGTGCCCAAATCAGACTGATGCATGATGCAGAGAAAGGATCTTCTTGCCCTTGTGGTCCCACTTAAGGGTTCAAAGAGATGCCAGCAGCATGCTCCACTGCATTACATCAGTTTGCTTGCATTCTTTGCTAGCCTGCAGAGTAGCCATGTGTTAGAAAAAGGATGCAATTTTCTATAGAATCCACCACATTGCCCATGAGGCAACTTCCACTTTGGTCTTGCATCTGCTTAATCACTCCTACTCTACTGCTTAGTTGGTCATGATGACTTCTCTTTCATGCAGTTTTGAGCCTGACAGAGCTTTCAGACTGGGCTGAAGCTTAGCTGTCATCTTCCAATCACCTCATTTTGAATAAACATTACTAGCAAACTTCAACAGCTTTCACAGGTCAGCAAGCCAGTAACGTTTGCCTGTAATCTCCAAGTCTTCCTTCTAGCACCAACTCTTGTGGCCTACCACCGTGCTTCGAGATCCCACCGTGGCCAAAGTCTTCCACTCCTTTCTCCCAAAGCCCGTAACAGTGAACCTTTCTTTCCTTAGAGGACTCTGAATTTCTAGACTTATTTTCCTTGGAGACCTGAGAAAGAAGGCAGATATGTCTAATGCTCTTGCTCCTCTGAGGAAGCCTGATCCTTCAATGTACAAATCTGTTCTGAAGGTAGTGTAGTCATTAGAGACAAGGATTCTTAAAATCCCAGTTAAATTAATATTTTTAAAATGTCAGTGTAAAAAGACGACTTTCCTTGTCCCATGGAAGACAGGAATGTTTGAGCAGCCCAATCACTTTAGGAAGGTTAGCAATCTGATCTGCAGAGGGACACCGCCATGTCCTCTGAAGTTCAGCAACTGGTTCATCTCCAAGGGCTGAGCTTCAAAGAGAACTGTGATGCTTTCCCTCCAGCCCAGCTTCAGCACTTCAGAAAAAAGTAGAATGCTTTGAAGCTTGACTGCAATTAAAGAGAAGAACAATGAAAAACTACAGAGCAAGGCTAAGGGCACGGAAGCCGTGGGCTTAGTGCCACCAAATGTCCATACTGAATGTGCAATGTAACAGCTCGCTGTATTTGCGTTTACGCTTACAGCTCACATACTTTCACACTTCGAGGGGAAGGGAAAGTGGCACAGGAAAAGGGAAAAATTAATTTCTGATGAAACTCAACTGACTTTAGCATCCTTAAACCAGAAACTGATGGGGTCCAGAATGTCTCTCTAAGCCCTCCAATGTCAGCCAGGACACATATTTTCTAGGTCTTTCTAGCAGTGCCCTTAAGAGTCATACAGTAGAGCTGTTACCCATCTGAATAGTCTCAGTGACTCACTTAAAGCTTAAATGCCTTGCTATCTCAGAGTGCAACTGCACAGACTTTTATCAGCTCTGCATTTCTTACAAATGGCTCAATACCTGAGATTTGGTTTCTTATGTAATTATCAAACTTAAAGCAATTAACTGAGATGATCCAGTGATTAGTGCTGTTTTATCTGTGCACTGAATGCTAACTACAAATACAGCACCATTAGGAAAGTAAACAAACCAATCAGAGGGAAAAAAAAAGTGAAAAGAAAAAAGGAGAGGGTAAGGAAGGCTTGACTTGATCGGGATGTGAAAATCACAATTGTCTTATCTTAGTGTACTAGAAGCCTGAACTGAGGTTACCATCTGTCACATTAGGTGGTTGCAGAAATAACATAAACACCCCCTCAAAGTGAGATCTGAGGTTACTCAACGAAACACAAGGCTTTTAAGTCAGGAATGGATGAAGCCCAGACAAAGAAAAATTCTCTCATTACTTCATCCTCTTTGGTTAATATACTACAAAGAAAAAACAGTTACAATAAATCTCATGGCACTGCTGGATGGAATCAGAGGTTTTGGACCAGGCAGCATGTAATGGGAGGTACAAGAGAAAGCACTGCTGCTTCCTCAGATGTGTACGGAAACGAATCTGCTTCTTAACATCTCCCACTTGCAGATCTCAGGCCCTTGAGGATGCCAGTGAATGAGGCACTGCAAAACCCGTAAGTAGGATGTGGTTGTGATCCCTGCTTCAAAATGGAGGAATGATGCAGAGAAGTTAAATGGTTTGTTCAACACCTCACACAAAAATCAATTGCAGAACTGGATTAGAACTCAATGTGTTCTTTTATTCTCTTCCCTCTCCTCTCCATTGCCTTCCACTATGTCTTTATGATACTGGCAATCACAGATGCAGAGCTTAAAACAGTAGCAACAGCTAGCAGTCTCACTGTAGGAAAGCTTCCCACACTATTCATCCAATATAAGACCACTTTGAAAGCAGGTACAAAAAAATGGTGCCCTGTCTCTCCTCCCTACAGTTAACAGTGACATATCTAGTGGCAGGATGTAGGTATAAAATATCAAATTTCAGTATGCTGTTGCAAATAAATTGATTTACTTTTTAAGTATAAAGGACTAAATATAGGGATTTATAAAGCAGACTATTTATAAAGAGAAAATAATTTGTCTTCTCATAGCAAAGGAAGATTTTCTGCACAGCCCTGTAAAAATTAGGGAGAATAAACCAAACAGATTATATTGTCTGCTTGTCTGATGTACAAGGCTAAAAGATTCTGAAGAGTATTTGTAATTTTGGAAGAAATATTTTTCTCTTGAAACTCTAAATGTGGTTTCTAAAACGGTGCATTGTTCATCTGATAGTTTCTTTTTTTTTGTTTCTATTATATTAGGGAGCTGTATCTGTGTTTTTCCTAGAAGTGTATCATCTTGACGCACCCAGAATTTGTTTGTGCTTGGTTTTTACCATGGAAAATCCATACAAATATATAACGATTAGGCTACATATTGATATACTCTCACCAGAGAAATTTTCCTGCCTTGTGCCTTTTTAATGCCCTTGACTATCACTATTTCTATCTCCATTGTATGTCCCCATGTCATGAAAATATATTTGAATATATATTTCATGAATATATATTTGACATAAAACATTACACTATAATCCCTCCTACCCTTCCCAGCTTTCTAGGATTGTATCTTTCTGTATTATCATTCGACTCAGGTGGTGTATTCCACCAGTATTGATAACGTCGTCAATCAATCATCATTGTATTTAGAGCTGAGTGAATAATGGAAAAAATTGTATTTTACTGGAGAACATCAGAGGTAAAAGTTTTGCTTTAATGCCAGAATATTCTCTCCTGCAGTAAGACATGAGTGGGCCTAAAATACTTCTTTAGAGGCTTGTGCTAGGGCCTTCCACATGAGGGTGAACTTCACCCACTGAGGGGAAAAATCATGAAGAAAATTATGAATAATTAAAAAACATAGATAAATCTGAGACTACTGCAACCTACTTGCCAATATTTTAAGAACAGGAAAGAAGGCAAAATCCAATTAATACATTATTCATTACAAGCTATTCGTCAGCTCTGTGCTTTACACGTAGACCCCTGTACAAATGCAGGAGATGCATTCCAGGTAACATTTGCTTCCATGCAAAATTGTATTTTAGTTCTGCTGGAGAAAGAACGTAAATATAGCTAGTCCTACTGCTGGTTGGTTTCAACATTACATCTCTGCCAGAAGCCTTAGGAATATTTGAGTACTCCAATAGCTCAAGCTTCCTAAAGTATTGATGATATTCTTTCAGCATTTGCCTATTAGAGAATTCTCTTAGCTAGATTATATATTTTGTGTAGGAGTGGAGAAATGTCTTGAAAAAACAATGACCTCTCCAGGATGCTATGTTGAAGCTTATGCTTTTATAGGTATTGGTATGTTGTCCTGAGTGTATCTGATTACCCAATGCCTGAAACAGCTACTGGTTTCCTCAGAAACCAGGCCTGGGACCCAGTGATGATAGCTTTCAGACCCAAAGATCCAGGAAAAACAGTCACCAGACCAGAGATCCCCGCTATTTCTGAAAGGACAAAGATGCCTTTCTTGCTGGAAACTCTTTTCCCCTCTTCTATGATCACACATCTAAACAGACCACAATTTTTTTTCTTTTTAGTAGTTCTAGGCTTGCTTTGGCCTCTCTCTCTGAGACTGTAAACTGATTTTCTGTCTCTGCCATCTGACCCTGAAAACCATCCACCCTGCCAGAGAGCTAAGGCTGAGAAGATTTAAGGGTAAAACTTGTACAGTGCACAAGTCCAAGTCTGTTGTTTTTTCTGCCTCACAGCTCTGCCATCTTGATTGTCTTCCAGTTTTGGTCTTGTTTTTCTCATGCACTGTGTTTTTTATCTCCAATTTGTCAGAAATTTCCTTTGGGGGATTTTATAGCAATTGTAGGGACATTTTCATAGCTGAGCTTGCAGAAAACGCACTCTTTCACCACTTCCGTCAAGCTTTTTATAAGGTGCTGACTGGTGCCCACATAGCAAAAGGCAGGCCCTGTGCTGCTTCAGGTGAGCACTTGGATAGATTTGTTCCAAGAGCTCCCATCTGGGTAAGTTGGGAGCTGATCTCTCCTACAACCTCCCCTCAAGCTGAAAAACTCCTGCCAAACCAAGCTGGTGTTTTGGAAATACCTGACTGCAGGAAGCAGTGACTGTTTAATAGACGCCACTGTGCCTTTATGCAGAGGGAGAGGAGAAAGAAGGAAATGGAAAAAGAGGGGAGACTGGAGTCCGGAAAAGTCTGCTTTCTTTGTAAAGCTGCTGCTTCATGCTGGACTCCTCTGAAGGAGAGGGGCTGGCAACATCCTTTGCCTATAGCTGCTGGTGTTAACACTATCTCCCAGTCAGGCCACTGTTGAGTCTACTGGAGCTGGCATGGGCTCCTCAGTCAGATGTTGTTTTGGCTCAAAGCAGTCTTTCAGGCTCCTCTCTGTCACCATAAAGCAACAGAAAAGGTCACAAGGCTATCTGCAGTTTTGTTTTCACTTTGTCTTTTGCAGGGAACCGTAGAAGCCCAAGCTCAGTTCACATTATCCTTCCAGATTTCAGTTTAACAATCTGCATGGTATCAAGAGTCTCCAGCCACCTATGCCAGTCTCCTCACTAGTCCTTACCACTCACATCAGGGATATCGAGTCTATACAGCCCTCCCCATCCTGCCCCAGACTTCAGAAGATGAGGACTGTCAACCTAGCACTCTTACTACCCAAGTAGTGGTAGAAAAAGTGAAAAACAGGGATGTGAGTGACTTGTACCTACATATGCTGTGCATTGAGCAGTAGCCTCCTTCATTCCCAAAGAAGCACAAAAGTACCTTGTGATTTTAAATATTCTTAGGAGTCGAACACATCTCAACACCGAAATGCCCAGTGGTGACATGATCTTTGTCTCAACCAGAATCGTTTCCAGGATTCCTCCACACACAATGAAACAGTCAAAGCGGTTGAAGAGGGACACAAAATAGGCCTGGAGACCAAGGCTGTACATCTTCAGCAGCATCTCTGCCGTGAAAAGAGCTAGCAGCACCTTATTGGCAGTGTCTCATGAAAAACAAACAGAAACAGATTAATGAAACTTAGTCAAAAGATCATCACAGCCAACCATTGGCCCTTGCCTATAAGAAACCCCTTCTGGGATCAGTCTGAAAAGTTAACTTCATATAAGCTTGGGTCAAAGAATGGACTTCAGAAGCGGGGGCATCTCATTCACAGAAATGTTTTACAAAGATGCTTACAGAGATTCTTATGTATTGCATATACAGCTGCAATGTATTACACAACCACACAACCTCCATGGCAGGGACATGCCTTCTTGTGCACAACCTCCTATCACACTTGTCATCTGCAGATGAGAGTGGGAACAGAAGAGCTGCTGTGCTACCTACTGTTGCTTAATTAAGCCTTTCAGCTGCTCTCACCTCCAGTGAGGATTCAACTGTTCTGCAGACAGAAGAACTTTACAAATCACTCTTCCTTCCTCACGTCCCTGGTAACTAGATTTTATCATAAATGCTTTTTCAGAGAAAACCGTGGAGAACCTGTGGCTCCCAGCAGCTATCCATAAATTGGAAGTCCAGTTGCTGCAAATACATATTTAGCATAAGCTCCTGATTTCACATACACCCAGTGGAACACTGCTTTGGCTGGAAACGAGGAACTTGCGTTTTCCCTGAAACTTCTCCCATCGTAGGCAGATATTTTGTTGTATTACTTAAAATCCTCCACAGACAGGACTATTTGCAGCTGTATATGCTCCTTTTACATTGTGTGGCCTAATGCATCAGCTTCTCCCTCAACCCCCTTTCTTGACACTGACCATAACAAACAGAACCATCAGCCTCTCCTCACCTTGGACCTCCGTGAGCCAGTCTGGCTGGTTGTAGTGTTCAGAGGCAATGGTAAGGGTGTTGAGAAACACAAGGAAGATCACCAACCAGTAGAAAACATTGGACTTGACGGCGGCACGGCACTTTCTTCTGCAGAATCGATTCCATCGGCGCCAGTAGCGACTTGAAAAATTGGAAAAGGAAAAGTTCTTTTCAGATAGAGACCCTTAGGCTATTGCAAATCTCTGTCAAGAGGGACTCTAGTCTTGATTTATTGTTCAAGAGTGGTAGAGAATAACTTTAAAGTTCACCCCAAGAAATGTTCTCTCATTCTCATCTGATTCGACAGTTGTGATCATCCTTTCTTTAGCTATAGTAATGAAGTTAGTCCTAAGCCAATTTGCAACATTTAGGGGTGCATAAACCTCTTAAAGCAATGTCTTAATCTGATTAAGACATCCATCACAGCTACCCTGAGAGTTTTTTTAGCCCAGTTCCCACAAAAATAATTATTCTTCTTGTATTTAATGCTTGTGGCCTGCAATAGGACCTTGCCCAGCCTCAGGATAGTCAATGAAAAGATATCCACTATATACCATGGACCTTTGGATTAAGTTGTTGGAGAGGTGGGGTCAAATAAAATCCATTGAATGTTTCCAACATTCAGCAATGTTCAGGAGTAAGCCCAATATGAGGGCTAACTCTGAACAGAAAAACAAAACTTAGGGGACTTCAGCATTGCACCTTCATGCTTGGAACTAAGGATACCATTTGCTAATCAACAGACCTTTTAAAGTTTGCCTTCCGTGAACACATCCCCTTGTGTCACTGATTTCTGAGGGTAATTACTAACCACAGAAGATATTTAAAGCTAATTACACACCTCCTACTCTTCAGAATTTAACTTGCATAGCAACCAGTTTCCAGGCAACACTTACCACTGTATAATAAATCTAATAGTTTTTTATATAGAAATTACATACATATATGTGTGTGCGTCTCTAGAGACACACACATACACAACATTACAGGAAGAGAGAACTTTTCTTGGCTAGTCTTCTCTTGTGTATTATTTCCTGTGATAAACTACATCCATGCTTGAGGTCAAGGTTCAGCATCTATATAAACTAAAGCCAGGCAACGTGAACATTGTACACTGGCCGAGAATTTTGCAACAACACTTTAACAGGCAATCATATACAGGCTGTTTTAGCTATGCAATTTATAAAGGCACCCAGTCTAGCTAGCACAAACATTTAATAAGGGTCGTGTATTTTGCAGTGGATTTGGGACAAGAAATGATCTTCCCAATTTTCAAAATGGACACAACACTTAGGCATTTGTATTGTCAATACGTCATTAGCAATCCCCCACACTTTTGTGTGTACTTGTGCACAAATGGGCACACACGTGACCATGTGATGATACAAGTGGTTTTTTATGCTTACACCTACATACAAATAAATCTACAGATTGTAGGAATGTTATCATGTATGCAACTCTGCACAGGGATGCATATAGGCAGTATGTACGCATATGTGCATTCCTGAATTTACATTACTGTTCATTATTTAGGTACGATGAAGGACAGAGTTGCTCACTTGTTCCAGTTATTCTGAAAATTAATTTAGTTTTTTATAAAATTGATTTTGTATTCAGAGCTATGGAGGCAGCTGGACTCCTATTGAAGAGGTAGAAATGGACTGGGACCTCAACAATCAAGTTCCATGGATTCAGTCAGCCCTTCCAATGGAAACCTACAGATGACCACGTAGGGACTGCTTCACATTTTCAAAAGCTTTAAGTCAACAGAAAAACAAATACCACCAGAAAAACTCCACATGTCCCATGGTGAAAGGGAGCATTCCACAAATAAGATGCAACCCTCATCAGCTGAAAGATTTACAATCAAGCAAAGCAGAGGAGTGCAACAATGCGTAGGAAAGAGAACCTTGAGCCAACAGGGTTGATGTTGATTGATATAGTATAATTATGGGATTGAACTTTTTTTTCTTCTGCTTTTATATTTTATAGCTTGAGATATGTAGGTAGCAATCAGACAGGTCCTTCTGAGTGAAATACTCTCAGTAGTCCCTGTGCCTTATAGAATCACAGAAACATAGAATTGTTTTGGTTGGAAAAGACCTTTAAGATCATCAAGTCCAACTGTTAACCCAGCACTGCCAAGTCCACCGCTAAACCATGTCCCTAAGCACCACATCTACACGCCTTTTAAATACCTCCAGGGATGGTGACTCCACCACTTCCCTGGGCAGCCTGTTCCAATGCTCGACAACCCTTTCAGTGAAGAAATTTTTCCTAATGTCCAATCCAAACCTCCCCTAGTGCAACTTGAGGCCGTTTCCTCAGTATGAAGCTGAGAAGAAGGATTGATTTTTGGTAGATGACTGACTAAAATCTGACAAGTTGGGCAGTATCTCCTAGAATCACCACTGTGTCCCATAGATGGAGTAGTAAACTACTTCAGGAAGTAGAAAAGCAAAAGTCAGTTTTACTTACCTAAACTTTGATTTTGAGATCCGATGCCTGAAAGATAAGAATTGCCATTAAAGTCTCTGAGGCTGTCCCATACCTCCCAGACTTTTATGAAAATAACAACACAAAGAAACAAAGTTAGGCTCAATTAATTTTTTAATGGATACTGTTTTCCTTTTGAAGCCCCTGTAAGTCAATGTAGGCACTGGGCATGGCTAGAATTCCCTGATATACAAAATTTGGTTTTTGGCAGGAGCCATGAAGCAGGAGTCATGTCATGATGGGATTCTACCACCTACAGACATCAGTGAACTAGCTTTTCTCTTGGGTAAAAGGCTGGCCTAATGCTAGGGATACTCCACATCTGCTACCAAATTTACTTTTCAAGTATGCCTCTCTTTTCTTTTAGTCACTAAGTTTTTTTTCTTATATTAAAATATGTATGACTTTATACAGAAAGCCTTGTTGCTTTCACACATCACCTGTCACTTCAGGATATATAAGTACATTATGAAACCATGGGGAAAATAATGCTTTCTTTTCCCAGCTATTGATGGAAGAAGTGTGCATGGTGGATATTTTCAAACTTAGATACTAACACTTATTTGGTCTTTGTTATGTAGGTAAATTGGTTTGAATTCAAAACAGTCTGAACAATAACAGATTCTGTTGCTATCAATGAAATTTTGGGAATTAAGCATTCCTGAAAATTTGGCTGTTTTCCCACTATATATGTGTTTAAATACCTAATTCCACGCACTTGGATTTATTCACCTAAATAATCTCATTAGCCTTATATGAGAATTCACAGGCAAAGCTACAGATAGACCCCAATTCTCTAACCACTACCTTACTCTGCTTGACACGTCCTAAAAGCCTTTGAACTCGTTGGCTGTCTTTTGGTATATACATAATGGTTCACAGAGAAAAATAAAGGTATGTGAATGCGATGGCATGAGTCAGAGGTGATTTAGGAAGCTGCAAAATCCACTACCATCAACAGAAGAAATGAGAATCTGGGGAGTGACTATGAACAAGATATTTCTGCTGGGTTGAAGCATTTCTTAGGGTTCCCTCTGATGGGAAAGTGATTCATTGTCGACAACAGTCAGCAAAGGTCTTACTGTACTGGCTTAAAAATGGATTCACTGTTAGTAGACATGGGACAAAGTAATTCTCAAAGCGTCTAACACTACTTTCTGTAGCAGTCTTAAAAATCGTCCTGTCCCTGTTTGAGGACATCAGTCACTGACAAGTAATCAGTGATGGGTCAGTTTCCTTATGTGGAAGAGATTTTAGTGATAGGAACATTTCACCAGCAGATGGTCCAAGACAAAAAAAAAAGCCTTTGCACTGAATACATCATTCCTGCTGTGTCACCGGCAGCTTGTCTAGGCCACATGCTAGGCAGCAGTGTGGGTACAGACACACAAGAACTCTTGATAAAGAAGAAATAATGCACTGGCTGAACAGAATGCTAAATTATGCTGCAGAGACAAAGCAAGCTTTAACAGGGATGATGAGTGAAGCACCTACAAAGCACATCCTTAATGTTAACGCTATCCCAACTTCTTGCTGAAAATTCTTGCTTGATAAGCCCTACCTACAAACTGTAATGGATCAGATTTACAGTCAACAGGAAAGAAGGCTCAGACAAAGACAGGGGAAAGAAAAAGAAGAAAAAAACACAATGAAAGAGAAAGCTGAGCACTGAGAAGGAGATGGTGAGGACATTCATAGGAAAAGGTTGGGGCCGGGGGGAAGAGAGCAAGAGAGATGTCATGGGGAACCCTCCTGGTGGAAGGTGAAGGACAGGAAGTGTGAAGTCCTCTGGTGACCTCTCTGGCTAATGGTTTCCCAGTAAGGGAGCTGTGTGGCATTTAAGGAATCTTTTATTTATTTAAGCAAAAGAGATGTGGCAGGTGTAGTACTCATCATGCATGTGATAATTATATCTTTGGAGCATTATGAGCAGCAGCCAAGTGCATTCAGTGCTCCCACAGGTTAGCTACAGCCTTCCCCCGCCCCCCCCCATTGCCTTACTGCTATGGCAGAAGGCTTTATCACATGTGGGTGTGCTGTATATATAGAACAGGACAAGGAAGGAGGAAGAGATTTATATTTAGAGACAGAATCCAAGAGTGAAACAGAATTTTGGAAACACGAACTGTATAATAACTGATTCTGAAAAAAACATTATGCCCAAATCTGAAACACATTTTTCAAATGACCCCTATGATCAAGAATCTTTTGTCTTTCAGAAACAGGGTTAAACAAGTCATATTAAAAAAAAACTTTTATGGCATCACTAGGGCCTGTCATATATTTTGGATTTGGGGCTTTGCCGTGGCCTCTTTATGACACTCCAAACTGGCACTTGCCAGGGGTTAAGTGTGGACCAGATTCTCTGCTAAGATTTTAAACATGGATCTCTTGCATCCCTGGTATCTTGGGAGCTTTATGTCATTGGAAGAAAGAGAGCGTCCCCATTTGTGTCCAGCTCTGGAATGTCTTGAGAAACTGCTTTTTAAAATCATGGTATAGGAACCTATACAAAAAAAATTTCAGATCACTACTGAGTGTTTGCATCATAGGAACCATGTAAACTCAGATTATCTTTTAGAAAGACAAACACAAAAATCAGACCTCTACTGTTTGACTAGCTATCTTTTAAATTCTCTAAAATTCTTCTAACCTTACATAGTCATGTACCACATACAGATAAGACAGTGAAATTTAAAGTTTTTATCAACATAAACTCAGGATAATCAGCACAGTTCAAATGTAGCAAGATATCCCACAATCTGAAAGATACAGTCTTCATTTCTCTGTCATGGTGGACACCAGAGAAGAGAAACTATGCACTTGTGAAGGATGTGACACTCTTGTATAACAGGGATTGAGGACTTTGTACAATTGTACACACAACAAACAATTCTGGAAAAGTCTTGTAGGTCTCCAAGCATGACACAAAGGCTATGTTACAGTTGTTTTCTGAGTGTAGAAATTACTAAATATGATGATGAAATTATCTGGCATGCTGGTCACAACTACTTTTATACTATACGATCCCGCCTATAGGCAACTATCTTCATAAGGACTTACAAAAGCCCTTGGATACTACTAAAAGCTCTCAGAAAAGCACTAACACAGAAATTTACTTACTATGCCTCCAGGTTATACACAACTTTGGGGAACATCCAAAGAGCTGCACTGTGCGAATCTTACAGATTTCAGAACTGTGAGAGCACAGTCCTGGTGATATCCATTCTGTTTTGGTGCAATACAGTGCATTCATGCAGTTACTGGTCAAGCAGCACAACATTTTTCCTCTCTCTATTCCTGTTGATGACATTCCATTACTTCTAGTCAGGATGCTGGCATCCCTGAAGAGAAGATGTCCACCCTAGGGTCCTTTTTCCACATATTACCAGGACAAGAGCATATAGTGACATGACGTTTTCAGGAATGTATGCTGCATACCTGATAATCTCTCAGCCTAATAAAGTGTTAGGGCTACATTCTATCCTCAGCTATGCCTCTGTGATTCACACTGAAGCAATGGGTCTCCATCCTTCTACCTGCTATCCTCTATACAATGCAGTTAACACTGGGGAGTGTACAGGGAAATGCAATGACCATTTCTCGTTTCTGACCATTAATTAAAGGCTTCCAGCAAAATAGAACAGATGACTGGCCCTGGAGAACTTGTGTTCTGATGTGGACTGAGATCCTCCTGCTGAAGCAATCACTGAATTTCAGCAGCGTCCAGCCTCTTCTCTGTTTTTTTTTTTTTTTTAATTCTTGCCCTTCTTGCACAAGCAGTGGAGAGTATGCTGACCTGACGGGAGCGATGCTGGTTGTAGGAGAGAGGTGGTTGTTGGCCAGCAGCAGTAAGAATCTATAGGACACCCTTAAGAAAACTGGATCTTTCTAGCTTAAAATTGAGCTGGTTTGCTATTCAACAGGCTTTCTTACAGGCTGGGAAAACAGGCCAGCACTTCAGCATTTAGTGAATAATCTTGCTCTCCCTGTGGCAAGTCACAGGCAAGTCCCGAGACAGAATCTGAAATAGGAAGATAATTCCTCCTCCACAAGGGCATGCTATTGTCCTTTAGACACATATCTAGAGCTGACTGTGAATATCAAAAACACCTTGCTCATAATAAAACAGAGAGCAGTAGCTGAGGCTGACACGTAAGGGTCGATCCTGTGTGTTTTCCTGCTGAAGTCAGCGGTGGTTTCAGAGCTTTTGTCAAACTTTTCTTACCACTGCTCCTGATGTGATGAGGACTTTGGTCCTCACAGAAGGAGGCTATCTTCTCATTAGGTGAAAACTAGCAGCAACTATAGCAAACCTGCAAGCAAACTGACTCTTCTGCCTTTACCACTGGCTCCTATGCTGATTATTGCAAGAACTGCATAGGAATTATGTTTCCAGTCAGAAAAGCACCAAGGGAAAATCACTGATGGTTCAGCTGCCATGAAAAGCTTCCATTGTTCATAATATTTTCAGGACTTACTGTTTTCAGTTCGAAAGCTGGTGTAGGTTGTTCAATTTGTTTTATCCTGTTTTATTGTTTTAACCCTCTTTGGTGGAAAAGCAATTGAACTGTCCCCCAAATGTATGGAAATCCCGGCCAATGTGAAAATGCCAAGTGGCTTATTGTTTCAGGGAAAGCAGATAATTGTAAGCTTTCTTTCCCTTTGAGCTCAAGTGCTTCACTTTTCTACTGAGGCTCTATGAAAAATGGGTTTCCACAAAGGTCTTTTTTTAGCTAACACATATGTATAAAAGCAAGCTCTATTCTGGCACTCCAGATCTGTATGGTTGTATTAGAAAATTAGCATTCTGGTTGTATTGGAAGATTATATATGCTGACATCCCACACAGAACAGATTACTACTGATTATGAGCAACAGCCTGTCCTCAGGAATCAAAGTCCTGCACAGCAGTAACCATAGAGGCTCAGGGAAATTACTCGCTATTGGGAAATCCTGGGTATAAGGCTATCCTGTAAACAGAAACCCATTGCTCCTAGTTCTGGGTTTATCCCAGTGATGCTTGCTGCAGAGGAAACATGTTTCTTTGTACCCAGAGGCAACAGGTTATTAAAGCTGTGACACATCAGAAGTAAGATAAGTTCCACTTCCAAATGTTGTCCTTGAGGATAAAAGCTTTGTGTTTCTACTGAAGGGTAGATGTCAGTGCAGTACAAGGCAAAATCATGACAGGGATGATAGACTGTGGAAGTTGTGAAACACTTTTCAATGTCCTGTGCAACCCTACAAAACCTTTTCAAATTCAGATGCCTGATAAAGCTAAGACCCATGTTAGGAAGGGAACTACTCCCTGCCACAGCTCTCCTCATGGCAACAGAATTACACCAGGAATGAATATGAATGTGGTGGGGTTTCTTGTTTTAGTTCGAAGAAACTGGATTTACACAGTAAGTAAAGAGAGATTAGATGTTAGATTCTTCCTGAAACTCCTTCTGCTGGTTTGAAAACTGGCATTGCTCCAGAGAGCACAGCTGATGAAGGCAGTTTCTATAGTATGGATACTATAGAATTAAAAGCTTCTTTGAGACAGTTCATCAGTAGAGATAGCTTGTGTTTGAGAGGTACTCTGCTGATCTCACATAGCATATGTCTCTGTGGAGCTGAGAAAGGCTGCCAGGGAAGATCTCCTTTTCCAAAACGCACACTTGAGCCTGACTTCTCAAGCAGATCTTTCTGTCATTTACAGACCCAGCCTTTCAAAGCTCTACAGCTTTTTATAAGAACAGAAAGAACAGCTAATAATTCTAAGTTATCTTCAATGAAAATGCTTTTTCTTTCAGTCTCCTGGGTACTTTTTTCCTTTTATCATGAGTGCATTCTGATGGCAAGCTCAGCCTGTATCCAAGGTGGTGGTGCTGGGGTGGTTAAATGCCCCAGCAGCCTGATGCCACTAAATAAATATATTACCTTTGACTTGAAATCTCCCTGTTGCTTCAGCTATGTCTGGTTGCAGCTTGCCCAGTGCAGTCTCTGCCCTCTGGGAAAAAATGTGTTTATAGCAAGGCAATGGGCACTCATGGCCACTATGTGATTTTAGCAGGCTGGTAAAAATGAAGACTCATCTGCAACAGATGAAATTCAACAATCAAACAAAAAACTTGTCTAGCCATTTCAACTTTAAAAACAAAATCCAGAGGGCAGATGACTGCACAAAAGTCTGGGCCTAATCTTCAACTAGAGTAAATCAGGATGGCATGATTATAATTATAAATGCTTACTCAAAGTCACCAGTACTAGATGAGGAACTTATTTGAAAAGCTCAGCTGACTTCCCACATGAATTATCTCTATGCTTGAACACTGGGTCAAATTCTGATTCTCTTAGGTTCCAATAAAAGAAAATACTCATTCAAATAAATTCTTGCTTACATATTATATGTTCCAGCCAGAATATTGGCCTATGGGGCATATAAATGAGAGTTCAGTGAGAAGAAGAGGATTTAATACTTCTTGAAACCAGGATATCTGTTTTCTCTCTCTGCCTGAGTGTGTGATGCAGTAACAAAACAAACCAGAAAGGATTCCAAGCCTCAGAATCAAAGGCAGATAAGAATTTACCTATAACTAAGGAATTTGCAGCTTCACAAGTTTGAAACAAACATTTTACTAAAGCAGGAAGCATTGGCAAAATCGGTATCTCACTCCAGAATTTCAAATACAATGATACGGCCATTCATTTTCCTGGATGAAGGAGCCTATCCATCTCTTAGAGATGAAAAGCAACCTGAGTGAGGCCTTGAAAACCTTAACTGTCCTTGGGTAAGGGGTAAAAAAACCCTTCTCAATAACAGACTTCAATTCCTCTACTACACATCACCCATTTTCAAATGAAGTGGAAAGTGGCAAGGAAACCATTTATCTCCCTGAATCTTACATGTCCTGCTCTGGTGAAACTTAGGGCCCTGTTTTAACATTTACAAATGGGAAGAATAAATGAAGCTCTGTTTTCCTGTCATTTTCCTATGTCTTCTTCCCTAAAATATGTTGGACATAGCCATCCCCTCTCCTAATGCCAGGAGCATAGTGAACGCGGTGCCAGACCACATTACTGCCATTTTCCTGCGGGCACGTTGGGCTATTTTAAGTAAACTCCATTCTAAGTCATGATTACGTTTAGAGTTCGGTTTAACTTCAGCTCTCCTGGCCACATTCCAGCTAAGATAATTATGTTCTGCTTGCCAAAATTCCCCATGCAGTTTCTGTGAAAAACAAGCTATCCCTCATATATCTTATGCACTTGTACCCTTTGTTTTTAAACACCTGTCACATTTTACCCTGAAGGTGGCTGAACTCTAACACTGTGAAAACAATCCCTGCATTTACAGTTCATAAAGTGCTTTAGGATCCTTTGGGATTAAGGACATGAAATGAATGTAAGCTGTAATATTAAAAATATATGCAACTTTATAGTAACGGTTGCCATTTTTGTTAGCAGTGTGCAGCACCAGGGGACCCATGGTGTTGGGAACCATAACTGCAGAATAGAGATGGTTCTCCAAATTGGATCCAGCTGGAAGAAGTGGTAACATATCCAGCTGCTGCTTCCTGTAATGTGACAAGAGCACAAGCAACTTGGTGGGGTGCTAAAGGAAGGGCTACAACTGCCTCAGCACCATGAATAGATCTAGCCTGGTTTCTTCAGAAAAGAGTTCATAATCTAAACTAAAAGACTCAGCAGGTAGGCAACAGCAGGCAGGCGAAGGAAAGCTATCACAAATAATTTCTCCTCGGGTTTGTAAGTTGCTGGCTGACAATGGGAAAGCAGATTGAATTTACAGTGTATTCCACATATCACATCTTGTAATGCAGATAAGATCTCCTCCTCTTCAGTTTGTAGAGGAGAGGGCCAAGGGTGTGTGTGGGAGATACAATCAAGGTTTATGAAGTCATAAAAGTGATAGATAAGCTGAATGTGGAACTGTTGATCTCCAAATCTCACAGTATTAGAAGGAGAGGATGTTGACTGAAAGTAGTAGTAGATCAGCTCAAAACAGATATGAGAAAGTACTTGTCTACACAGCAGGTAGTGAACTTCTGAAACTTGTTGCCACAGGATATTGCGAGGGCAGAGAGCCTTAGCAGGTTCAGATAAATCCATGGAGTACAGGTCCATAAATGGCCACTAAAGGTAAAAAGCAGAAGTGTGCCTTCTCTAATCAAATAATCATCTCTAATCAAATAAGCATGAATTTGGGAGCAGGAAAAGGGGACTGGAAAGTAGGAAATGGCCAGGCTTGCACACTTGCCCTCCTGTCACTGTCAGGACCTGAACACTGGGCCAGCTGGACCACAGGTCTGACAAAACAGAGCATTTCTTATGTACTTATGATGAACATTTGACCAACACTGAAGGGCTCAAGGCAGGACCAAGTACAGGACAGAGCCTCAAAATGCTCCGGCATGGTACAAGCTATAGGACTGATATGCTTAGCCCATTTTTCAAGGAAGGTTGGAGGGACTAATATATTCCCCCACAGCATAATGTCCATTTTTGTTCAAGTCAAGCAAAAGGGAAGAAAGGACTCCTCCTGCCTATTCTTGCTCTCTGTGATGCTAAAAAAATACCATATAATATGGTATTCCATAAGTGCTATCTCACACATACTTGAGCACCTCCATTAACTACAATGGTGCAATTTAAAGGAGGCATTACTCCCTCCGAACTGATGTATTTCTTTGTCACTACAGTATTGTCTTCAGCGTTTGAAGGGTGTAATTCAGGCTGCAGGATGGGAGTTATCGTCCATGTATTTCTATTACAAGACACTGTAATGTGAACAAGAATCATTAGAGAAATTAAAATAGACCAGTCATTTCCACTCTTTGGTCTACATATACTGGATTTGATTATCTATCACCAAAGAGGAATTTTAAAATAAGAACACTGCTATCCATCAGTTCTTTTAGCTATTATGCAAAACCAGATCTGCTTATCCTGGGCATTCTGTGCTTTATTTACATCTATGTAAACCCAGAGGCTTTCCACTAATGTCCAGTGCAATTAAGATAAGAACCAGGATCTTCTGCATCCTCTCCTTTCACCCACTATGGGGTTTTCTTCCCCTTAAAAAGCCTGACATTTGCCCTGGCTTTAACCCAGCAAGCTCAATCCAACCCCTACATACATATATCTGTGTATCTACATACTTATATCTGTGTATCTACATATATATATCTGTGTATATGTACTCACGCTAGCCTAGCACCGCAGTTTTCGCCTTCAATATCTGCTCCAGGGACGTTGTCTGTGTTCACGGACTCGGTCTCACTGGTGGGCATGCTCACTGTAAGAGTAAAAGGGAAGAAAAAGAGAGGGTTGGCCATTAGAACCTGGCACATCTATTAATGAATCACATGACTGAAGGAACTGGCTTAATGAAAAGACCCTCAGCTGCAGCTCCTGAGGATTTGCTAAGCAAGTCTAGTGCCTCCCTGCACAGGCCAGGTTGGGCAAGTAGACTTCAGGAACATACACAGGTTACTCAAATGCTAAAGAAAAGGGAAGAAGCAGCTGCTCTCTTTCTTTCAGAGTCAGTTCCTGGAAATTTATGAATGAGAACCATTGAAAATTAGAGAACCTGGCAAAGCCAACAAGAAGCTCTGTTTGATTCAATGGAACACTTTTAAAAAATGCTCCTTTACTTGCATCAGCCCAGCCACCTCACTGGCCTCCCCAATCTTTTGTGTGATGATTACAATACAAATAAAAAGTATCAGATGGACATGTATTCAGACAAATGGCTTCCGTTAGCCTGACAGCAAGTACCACGTAAATAATACTGATGGCTCATCTGTCACCTACTAACCATTAATGTGTTTCAGTCTTACACTTATAAACTGGCCCTATAGGGAACAGAGGGGAATTCAGACTTTCTGACTCATTCAGATACTGCCAACAAAGGAGCTAATGAATATGGACTGTGGTGGACATTTTATATTGACACTCACCAACTAAGAACTGGACAGACTCTGCTAGGCTTTTACAGAAGTATCATGGAACAAACACCAAATGAAAGAAATCTTAGGTGTGAACTTATCTCATCTGGATTCAAGGACCTGTCACATTTTCTATCTGTTATCAAATCTCAATATTTTATTTGCTTCTACAGATCATAAAAAAACCCCCACAATTTCCATTCCACTAGTTGCTCCCAGCTCCTGTATGAGCTCTAATAACTCTTTAATATATAACAATTCAACATAAGTTAGGACAATGGGTGGGACCCAATATGTGTCCTCTTCCCTCTTCCTCCCTTTTCAAATACACAAAACAAGTGAAAGAAATTGTACTTAAAACTGAATGATGGAGGAGTTAAACAGATGTCTCAGATGCCTGGTAGAACTTCAGAATATGACCTGTATTAGCAGCTGGATATATATCTCAGATGAGACTTGTGAGCATGCACTATTAGCTGTGGAAGAGGCTTCTAATAGCCTGTAAGAATACGTCACTCAGTACTAAGAACATATATATTTGTGGGTCCTTGGTGCAAAAGGAGGCAATGTAGAATAAATAGGTTCCACATTTCAATTGGGCAGATGTTTAACAGGCCATGGGACCAGGTCTTCTTTCAGAGGCTAGAAAGATATCAGAAGGTTCTTCCAAAGAGGTCCTGGGTTCCTGCTTTGAAAGCATTATAGTAGAAGTGTCCCTCAAAATGAACTATCTTACCTTCATCCCATCCCAAGCCTACAATATATGTCTTACGAAGTCTAAAGTTCTTGTACTGTGTTCTTAGGACCATATGAAATAATAGACTCTCTAAGCACTCTTGACATAACTATGAAATGTTGTACTCTAATGGTGACTGTTCCTTTATGAAGACTAGATGTTTTAATAATATTGTCTATTTGAAAGAAATTAAGGAATCAACTGAATTCATATTTTGACGTACATGAAACAATCAAGTAAGCTGTAAGAAAAAACAACATTCATAATTAAAATTTTTGGTCCATACTAAGCCCTTCAGGAAAAAAACAAAACGTTGATATTTTGCAAGTCATCTGTGAAGATGAGGTAAAGCACTTTCAAGACATATTTGAGCTTATTTGCAAATGGAAAACAATTTTGAAGACATTAGCAAGAGACTGATTTGCAGAGCAGCTTATTGTCTTGAGTGCATGAAGAGGACACTGCACCAGCAATAAAAAAAGCAAGGCATGCACATGCAGAAGTATACAAAGCTATATTATATGTCAGTCTGTATAGAGATATATCGACACATACACACACAGATATATGCAATGTGGACACAGAGTGCAGTGGAACATTACCATGGGTTTCTGTGGAGTGACTAAACCAAGCAAACTTTCCTTTCTTCTTATCAGGCAAGCCAGCTGGAGTGCTTCCTTTCACAGACAAGATGGTCAGTGTCAAGTACCAGGAACAAGACATCAATAGAGAACATGCAGCCAGTGACAGGCAAAAGAAAAAAACAAGGAACTCAGCTTACACATGACATCCACTTCTGTCTGAAAACTTCATCATGTGAATTAAAAGTACAAAATGAAAAACAAAGGTATACGGAAGTATGAAATATCATAACAGATCATCAGAGGATAACACTTCCTTGCTTTCTGCTCTTTTTAATATTTGGCTTCTGAGAACATGAAATTGCTGAATTTAAGTTTATGGGTCAAATCCTTTTTCCAGTGATGTCAATGGCAAAACTCTTCTTGTTTGACTGTCTGACCTATTGAAATTGATGAGACTAAGGCAATCGCAATGTGTCCGCAGGTTATCCCCTGACCCTTAGGGTCAGAATTGGGACTAGGCTATTTTTGAATAAGGTTCCTTGGCTTTCTTCCTAAACTGCTCCATTATCTAGAAACTCTTCCAAAACTGTCACAGCTGCTAGGGGAAGTCGTTGTGGTAATCACATTTCTCTGTCTTTCCCCATCTCTAGAAACTAACAACTTTCATCAAGAACTCAGATGCACACTGCCTTACCCAAACTATGATACCCCTAGACTATGTCTCATGATTGCCATTTGCGTCTACATTTGGCATTTGCCCTCTGATGTCCTCAGCCCACGCAGATCAGAGGTGCATGCACAGAGACGTCTTAGAGCATACTTGGCACTTTGCTAATCTTACTCCTGCAGAAAGCCAAATTTAAGTAAAGTGAGGTATGCAGGTGCAGTAGCACACAGGCTGAAGATACTCCTGTGATTCAGGCTAGCTTGCTGGCAGTAGCTCACAGGCATTTATTATGCTGCACTGATGGAAAATGTTAAGGACAATAAAAAGTATTAAGATGGTATCAAGTATTAGAGGAATGATGGCCCAGAAGTTAAAGGTCAGGACAGACAGGAGATTAGGACTATATTCCTCAATGTGGTATGCTCTCAGTGGGACAATCACTTACTTTGCCTGGCACCTCACATCACCTTCAATATCAGGAGACAATCATGTGTGCAGATGCTGAGAGGTTCATTCAGGCCAGTTAATAAATCCTGAATATAGAAGATGCTGCAGAAGAGTTGTGTATAAACTGGGGCTGAATATGAGAGGAAGTAGACAAAATACTGCCCAAATGGCTTTTTTATCTGACTCAGTTCTCAGAAACACAGACCTTGTGCCCCCACCCCAGCTCCAGTCTAGAAACAAGGCAGGCATTTTTTGCAGTCCGGGTAATTAATGACTGGAACCATGTACCAAGATTGCTGCTGGTAAATGTTTTAACCAGGAAGAGATGTTTTTTTCTAAATGGTGGGCTCTAGTCCAGACCAGAGTTATGTTTAGGACCATGGTATACAGACTATGTCGTCTCAATGGCCACTTCCTCCATGTAATTTGGGAGCTGAGACAAAGGCAAGAAAGAGGAAAAGGCAGATTCCTCCCACCTGGGCACAACGCAACTTAGCAGTGGAAATCCTGGTGCCTTGCATCCTGTGCCATGTGTGTTCAGTGACTTACACACTCTTACTGGAGTGGTTCCCTGTCAACTTCAAAAAAATCCACTGCTTGTAACCAAATCAGAGATCCCCAGGGGGCTTGGTTCTGCTAGATGTAGAGGGATCCCACCTACCTACTTCCTGGCCTTCAAGCAGACCATTAAATCTTCCACCTACCACATACTTTTCATTGAAAGCACTTCAGTGTCCAAACTGCAGCGCAGGCAAGGCAGTGATCGATTTCTGTGCATACTATTCAAATACCCACCTAATTAGGTCAAGCAACTAAATACCGATGTACATAGGTGACTTCTTGACAGTAGAGAACAACTGTGTCCCCATACCTATCCATCCTAAGTGACAGCAGGTTGTTAAAGGGGTGAGACGGCATTTCCATCAGGCAGTTTGCCTTTGCCTGACTACAACAGGCCCAGCAGTCTAGCTAACAGGGCAATGGGTACGTAGACTGGGCAGCAAACCAGTACAGTGAACCACTAACAACAACACAGGGACAGGTCCCATAGAAGATATTACATATTTCACAGAATTATAGAATGGTTTGGGTTGGAAGGGATCTTTAAAGATTATCTAGTCCACTCCCTCCCTGCTTTGGGCAGGGACATCTTTCATTAGATCAGGTTGTTCAAAACCTCGTCCAACCTGACCTTGAACACTTCCAATGATGATGCATCCACAACTACTCTAAGCAACCTGTTCCAGTGTACCTGTTCTTGGGGCAAATCATGGTGGTTTTGCTTACACAGGAATTAATTTTTTTGGATTTATCATCACACCCATAATTCACTCCAATTTCAACAGAGTGCAAACCATAAGGACGAGTAGGTTTTATAGTCTCTCTACAGTTGCTTCTGAAGCCTTTGCATTTACATCTTACCAGAGCGTGGCTCATCCCTGAATGTAAACTTTTTCTCCTGGACTAGCTAACTCCAATTTCACATTACTTATGTAGCATTCCTGCAGCAGCTAAAGCAACAAAAGCTACGTAGCAGCTTCCTTAAAAATAAATCTGAAAAATGCTTCATGTTATGTTAACTCTATTTCTGAGACCTAACAGACAATAATAAGGACAAAGAGTCTGCAATCTGTGACTGGCTAGACAGACATATGTGCAAGACCCTTTGAGAGCCTCTGTTCCATGTCACCGGCATCAAGCACTGATACCAGCTCTACTCTTGCACTAACATGTTCTCCAACGAAATGCCCCATGGACATGCAATAAATTATTAGATGGCAGGTTGCCAAAAGACAGCCAACCACTGAAACAGAAATCTGGCACAAGCAAATACCCTTCTGTGTAGCCCTGAGAGAATTTTTCCTTTACACACTTGGAGAATATTTTGCTCCCAGTTCAGAAATATCATTACCACTGTTGCATCTTGCATTTGTGACATGCTTGTCATCTCGGCAGCGGAAGTAATTCTAATATTCAGATTTATCTCCATGGATTATATAATGTTGCCACACTGGTTGCTGAATCTCACTTTAGTATTGTGACAATTTAAGATCCAGACAAGATCATGCCTGGGCAAAGGGCATCCAGTTCCACAAACATAGACAAAGCATAAACTTTTCACAGATTTTAATGGCACACGTTACTACGTGACTTCGCAGACCTGGGCATTAGTTTTAGAACTGGGTATGTCAGAGGCTATTCACATTGCCTGACGTCATATCTTTGATTTAGCTGTTTGAGTTAGGTTACAGAAGCAGATAGATTCCTATCACAAGTTTTATGAATGCCATACTGATGTCTCCCTCAACTGTATGGACAGGCTGGGCATTTACCTTATGCTCTTGGATTACGTACCTGAAGCAGTGTGACTATCCAACAGGATGTTCATTCATATTGAAAAATACCCGTAGTGGGTTTTCAGATTAAGAAAAGCAACAATACATTTGATTGTGTTTTCTAATGTGCTCACTTAGACTCCAATTTTTCCAACACTCCCGTTTCTACTGGTATTGAAGTACTTTGCAAAATATGGGTCTAAATCACTTCTTTTGCCCACACTGGCATTTGAGGTCAAAAGGACCTGATATCGCTCCATCACCATTTCACCTTATTGTGTCACCTTGGCCATACGACCAAGCCTTTCTACATATCTGTTCAACATCTTTGAAAGGGCAATTATAATTCTGCACTCACCTTGCAAATCTCTCTGAGACCTGCAGATGAAACACATTACAATAAGTGCTAAGTACTATAGCTATTACTGATGCTAATGTCTCCCAAGTGGGACTCTGCAGAACTATAAAGCAAATCAAAAGAGTAAAGAAGTCCCGTAAATTCTCCAGCTGGGATTTAAGATTTCTTTTTCCAACAAGCACAACAAGAATAAATTGCAATATCCAGGCTGCTTCCTTTAACAGAATGTGCATCAAGTGAAAGACTTCATCTCCAGAAAAAACCTGCTTCCCGTGGTGCCTCTCATGCCCATCATTTTATGAAAGAGTCTATGGACAGCTGTCAGAATATCAATCGACTCACATTTTTTCAGTGGAGAGCTCTTATTTTAATTAATACATGAATATTGCCTAGCTTTCCTCTTCTCATTGCCTGTTTTGAAAATGCTGCACTCATTCATCTTATTCATTAATTTAAATAAGATACAGCTTTCATTCTGCTACATGCATACAGTGTCTTGGGAACAATCAGTATGTTTTTAAATGCAAGCAGCATGCAGAAAGTAAACTGTGCAGTGGTAAATTATTAGTTTTCTCTAGACCTCCTGGTTTTGTCAGGAAAATATAGTAGATATGTCTGGGAACTCTTTTGCGTTTTCTGTTTTGAAAAGGAGTTCTGCAATAGAAAAGCCTCTACAGGAGAAGAGGAAAGGGAACTTGAACTATATGCAGGATCTTGGTGGTTACATACCTCCCAAAGTTAGATAGAACACATTAATGAATCTAGCACAGCAAAAAAAAATCCAGAAAAATTGTGAAAATGCTTGGAAAATGCTTACCAAGGACTCAGAGGCCAATGCTCACATGGACAGTATTATACACACAACATTACATTAAATACATGTAATATATACATCTTGTATAGCCTAATTTTGCGTTACGTACAAATGACTGCAATTGCAAGGAGAAAGAGCTTGATTCACACTTTCACTCAAGGTCAGCCACAGAATCTACGATAGTAATAAAGAGCCATAAAGTGACTGCCAGTTGTATCCACTTCAGTCAAACAGAAAAAGGCTTTCTGTACAAAGATCTTTACACCAGTGAACCAGCAGCAAAAGTGCTGCAGCTAGCACGTAGTAACAAGACCTGTCATTACAGTAAAACCAGGCTGGGCATGGGACTGCATCAGAGAAAACTGATGCAGTGTAGCACTGTTTTACTGAATGGAGCAGTAGAAAGTAGGAACATCGCCAATACTGAGATAGAGTATCAGATCATCAAATGTTTAATTCATAGATAGATTATATATTTTACAATATAAATTGCAACGTATATCTTTTATATAAAAAGACTTGCTTTTACATGTCCTCCCCTTTCAGAGTGTCACCATATGCACATACACATTCTATGATGCTGAGGGGATATAGCCATGGGCTAAGTGAATTTATACCATACACAAAGAGGAATAGGAGAGAGAGTGTGATATGTATCAATTGTGCAGGCATGTGATTAACAGATCTGTCATTACCACATACAGATTACTGCACACCTATGAATGCATGACCTTGCTACTAATTAATCTTCCTGGGACTTAGTGTAACAAGCTCCTCAACTGCTTTAAATGGTTGCCATTTTTCTTCTTTTTATAGCGCTATTGACAGCAATATGCCGCGTTCCACAAATATTTGGTCATTTCAGCCAGTGAGTGGAATGCACATTGCACAGAGGATCACATAACGGGCAGAAACTCCTGACCCTGCCAAGAGACAGCCTTCACAAGCCTCACACATGTTCTGTTCTGTATTTGACAGGAAGAACTTAAAACCCTCTTCGCATTTCCCTGCCTGAAGAGCAAAGGTATTCTTTGCATAACCTGTGGTATCTCAAATGTCTCGTAAGTACAGGATGTAGGACTCACACAAAACCAGACTTTACAGAAAGGAGTCTAACTCTCTGCTAAAAAGGGCAAGGTGAACAGTCTCCCTGGATAACTGGTTATACTGCTGGGCAAACATCGAGGTCTGCAATAGGAGTCCATTCACTGCAGAGTATCCACCTGCAAGTGCCGTGGAAGCAACTCTTAATCCCTGTGGCTGAAGGAGGACAGATGGGCTGGGTCACAGAGTGACAGAGCTGCTACCAGAACAGATCTTGAAAGATGTCTCTCTCCTGAATCTGGATCCTCCTATGACATCCTAAACTGTTTTTCTTGTCTGATAAATGACTTGTATTGTTTGTCTTGCTAGGAGCAACAAGTAATGGGCCAACGTGCAAGGCATTTACTTGCCAGGACATGGGGTATAGCATAAGTTTCTGGTGTCAGTCTAATACTTTTTAGCAACCTCTCTGGTTCTCCACAGAATTCTGAAGCAATTAATAAAAAAAAAAAAAAGATAAAAGGAAAAGTGAAACAATTGAGGATCTATGACTCTTTCAACAATATTTTGTGATGGTGAACAAATCACAACAGCACATTCTGCATGGTTCTGCAAGATTTCTCTCACATTCTTTATGATTTTAGCGGAGGAAGGTAGGACAAGCAGCAGTGCCACCAAATGCACCTAAATCTACCCCACAAAATGATACATGGGTGCAACAAGCAGAAGCATCTCACTTGAAAAACAGAAAGATTCCATTATGGCAGGCTGGTCTGGCAGGCGCCTTAGAAATGGGGGCATGAGAGCTGCACTGTAGATAATGTGTTGGAAAGCTATACAAACATTGATCATGAACAAAATAACTAACCACAAAGAAAGTGCCCTCAAGACAGTAAAATCAACAACTAAAAGAAAAAATCCCTCATGCTTTGCTTGCTTTTGGCCCTCTAATAAACATGACGCTATTCATGTTTTGCTCACTAACACTGTTATTAATGAAAACAAGCAGCACATAAGTTTCAAGCACGAATGTGGTTTTAAAGCAGGCCAGTATTTCCTGAAATTCCTGTGCATGGGGAAACTTCTGCATCTGCCCACCCACACAAATATACATCTGGGTGGGGAACTAGTAACTTTGATGAGGATCTCTACTTCAGCAGAAGTATCTTTGTTCTTTCAGTTCACATCCCTGCAGAGTGCAGAAGAAGCAAAAAAATTACAGAAGCTAGTTCCGACTCGATCTGCTTAGGTCATCAGAAGCTCCCTGGGGAGTGCTGCTCACCACCTAGACTGCTAAGCTTCAAAGTGACTGAGATTCAGCTCCGGCTGTTTTATGACATTCCTGCCTGTCACAAGCCATTTCAAGGTGGGTGACACCTGAAAACTCTGTGAGTGGCCTACAGTTTGTGAGGTAGAGCACATAAGAGGATATGTCAGGACAGCAGGGGCTGTTTGGATGGTGCAGGGTGGGGAGACAATGCCCTGGTAGCTCGCAATGGACATCTTGCCCAGCGGGAGCTCGCGCAACACTGCAGCCAGGGAGCTTAGGCAGGAATTGTGCCAATGAGAAGGTAGGTCTCTCTGAGGACTATATCCGGTATAGAAGAAGAAAACTATTGCCCTGGAGGCTGGCCCTTGTTGGCAGAACATCACAAAAACATGAAAAGTGAATGCGAGGGAGAAACTGGGCTGTATTATTTCAAAGGACAGGCAGGACAACTGGGCAGAGGGTGGGTCACAGGTGAAGGGACTGTGGGAAAGAACAAGTGACAGAATATTTTCATCTGAAATACCACTCTGCAAGCTGGAAGAGCAATGTATGCTTCCTGCATCTGCAAAGACTTAATTTAGGAGTGACTTGCTTAAAATATTTAAGCATTAATATTATCAAGAAAAAGAGAGCAGGAAGGCCCTGTCCACCTGAGCAGTCCCGTTGCACAGGCAGTGCCTGACAGAGATTAATTCTCAGCAAATGCAGACATTTTCTAATAGCAGTATTCATGTGGGATGTGTGAAAAGGCTTCTGCATGATGCCTTCCTGATGGTAAACGATCAAGCAATTCAGTTCACCAATGGACAGGTACAGCAACACACATCAGATCCAGGTCACTCTGGAGCCAGGGCTGTGTGAAAGCACTGGACCCCTGTGGTTGCATTTATAGATCACACTGAACAGATTCTATTCAGCTTCATGATCTGAAATGGAACTCACCTTTCCTATTCTGAAATGTGCATAAAATTCTGTTTTGAAACTCTAGTCTGTTACATTTCTTCTGTGCCTAGTAAATAAAATGTGATTTTGTGTGCTGCTCCCACATGTGGTGTTCTTTCAGACACTTTTGCTAACATAATGACTAGTCTGATACTAGACACTATTATCACAATATCATATGAGTCAGAAGCATGAGACATGCTAGCTGGGCAGGTTGTGTGTTACTGTGCAGCCAGAAGAAAAGCAAAGAATTGATGTTAAAGAGTTTTGCCCTTACAGTCAGCTTGTCAAACCTGTAATTAAAGCTTTTACACCTCTTGAGTAGGGCATTGAGAACAGATCAATTACCCCAAGCCAAAGAAACAGGCATATTATAGTGGCCTTGAAATAAAAGATTCCTAGTTTGCAAATAGTTCTAGCATGCAGGAGAGTGAGGGACTGATAACAACAGCTTGAGCTAAGCTTAGTGTGGGCAGGTGTTATGCAAGCTTCCCTCACACAGCTGTGTTAAAGCAAGTCATTCGTGACCTGGCACAGCCCTGTTATTCTGCTCATGGTTCTTCAAACAGCTAGATGATACACTTACATTTTGATCTGCACATCTGTGAGGATCCACACAGCTCTGCCACTGCATCCTTGTTCTCATGCTTAACCCTTCTGCTACTTCAGGGGTTGTGCGGGGCTTGGATGGGTGGACTCTTCGATGGGTTAAAAACTGGCTGGATGGCCAAGCCCAGAGAGTGGTGGTGAATGGGGCAAAGTCCAGCTGGTGGCCAGTCACTAGCAGTGTTCCCCAGGGCTCAGTTTTGGGGCCAGTGCTGTTCAGTATCTTTATAGATGATCTAGACGTAGGGATTGAATGCACCCTCAGTAAATTTGCAGCTGACACCAAGCTGGGTGGGAGTGTCGATCTGCTGGAGGGTAGGAAGGCCCTACAGAGGGATCTGGACAGGTTAGATAGATGGGCCGAGACCAACGGCATGAGGTTCAACAAGAACAAGTGCCGGGTCATATACTTCGGCCACAACAACCCCACACAGCACTACAGGCTGGGGGAAGAGTGGTTAGAAAGCGGCGCGGCGGAAAGAGACCTGGGGGTGCTGATCGACAGCTGGCTAAACATGAGCCAGCAGTGTGCCCAGGTGGCCAAGGCGGCCAATGGCACCCTGGCCTCCATTAGGAATAGTGTAGCCAGTCGGTCTACGGAAGTGATCGTCCCTCTCTACTCAGCACTGGTGAGGCCGCACCTTGAATACTGCATCCAGTTCTGGGCCCCGCACTTCAAGAAAGATGTTGAGGTGTTGGAGCGAGTCCAGAGGAGGGTGACCAAGCTGGTGAAGGCTCTGGAAGGTATGACCTATGAGGAACGGCTGAGGGAGCTGGGGTTGTTTAGCCTGGAGAAGAGGAGGCTCAGAGGTGACCTTATTGCAGTCTACAACTACCTGAAGGGAGGTTGTAGTGAAGTGGGAGTCGGCCTCTTCTCCCAGGCAACTAGTGATAGGACAAGACATAGCCTCAAGCTTCGCCTGGGGAGGTTCAGGTTGGACATTAGGAAGAATTTCTTCTCAGAAAGGGTCATTAGACATTGGAATGGGCTGCCCAGGAAGGTGGTGGAGTCACCATCTCTGGATGTGTTTAAGAAAAGACTGGACATGGCACTTAGTGCCATGGTCTAGTTGACATGGTGGTGTCAGGGCAATGGTTGGACTCGATGATCCCAGAGGTCTCTTCCAACCTGATTGATTCTGTGATTCTGTGATTCAGCCTATGGATTTCAATGTAGTAGGTAACATCCTCAACCTGATCTCCAGTGACCTCCATGTTACCTATCCTTGAGTCCGCTACAAAGACCTCTATAGTTTGCACTTATAGGGACATGTCTGACTGCAGTCCTTCCTCAAGTGGGCAAGGAGAAGTGAGATGCATCATGCTGTGGTGTGTGAACTTTGTAAATGGAAATGAGGATGCGAGTAGAACTATGAACACCCATGGGCCCTAAAGCTGAATTTGAATTTAGGCCTCAAGATCTGAAAGGCCAATTCTTTAATCTGTTGACTTATCTCTACAATCCTGCTAACTGAAGAGCTGCTGTAATCAGCAGGCAGACTCAGTGCCATAGCTATTTTCAGTTTGGTTCCCCAGTTGGAAACATCATCCTTCCCCCGCCACCTCTCCAGGCTTGATGTTGTTTATGAGATAACCGGGATGGAGAGACCTGCTTTTCTTCCCAGAAGCAAATACAACTGGAGATTTTTATCCTGTTAGCAGACTGTACTGGAGTGGATGGGAAGTTTCTCACCCGATAAGCAGAAGTGAGCAGGCACAGAGTGAGAGTGTGACTGCTGCTGCCTCTACTGGGGCCCTGCTGCAAGCTTCCCACCAAAGCGATGAGAAAGACTGGGTGCCATTCACAACTTTTGGTTCTTCTCAGCTGTGCCAGCACTGGCTATCAATTCAGTAACGTATATACTAGTTCAGCTGTGTAATGTCACCCAGACTCCTTGTCTCCGAGCTCTGCCACCGGAACATCACAGTGCCGCAGACCTCCTGTCAGCTACAGCTCATTGCGCTGCTCCAGTCAGCTTTCTAACCCCACTTGCATTTAAAACAAAATACTATTACCTTTGCCTTCTTGTATGCTTGCTTGTGAATCTATTTAAGAAAGCGATGGACTACTCGAGCTACCTGGCAGTCAGGCGCAGGGAAGGTGGAGGATATGACGGTTTCCCCTGGAGAGTTCTACTGATGCACCTCCTGCCTCCCTCAGCCTGTCCTGGTCTCTTAGAGGCTTCCCAGTTTGACCCCTTTCCACACAGAGCTCTTGGTCTGGGCCAAGGAATACGAGGTCTGGGCCTCAGTATTTATCTTCCTGCACATGAATCTTCAAGTTATAATACAAAATACATAAGGGAAGAAAAAGAGATAGGTAGATAGGTCATGATGAAAACACACACAGACCAAGGTAGGGAAAAGCTCATATCAGAACAACTTCTGTTACAGTTGGTCCTATCGCATTCTTCTATCTACCAAGAACACTTTCAAGACATCCAGATTACAAGATCCATATTGAAGATTCTAGTTGTACTAAACTTTTCCTACTTGACTTTGGACTAACCACACTCAGTTGCCTCTTCTGAGGCACTGGATGGCAGTTTTGACATCCCACCTGGGATATGCCCTTCCAACTGTCACACCTCAAGAGTACAAGCCCCAGCTGCTATACTTGATCTGTCAGTCCACAATGAAGGTCTTGGGTACCATGAAGTGTCTAACTTGGCGTTGGATGAATATGTTTAGGCGGCTGAACCCCATATGTACTAGCTTTGGTTTCCTGTAAAAAGAAAGTACATACTTTAAATTTGTGTTTATATAGTGCCAGACACACCGTGGCTTTGATCTCAGCTGGCATTACTGTAATACAACCAATTCTCACCCCCAACAGTTGTTTCTAACTCCAAACACATGTTCCATGTCCCTCAGCTACCATTACTGAATACCACAGCCTGTCTCCTGATAGTTCTTTACACCACATTAAAAAATCCGCGGGGTTTCAGCTGACATCAGTCCTGCTCACCAATGCTTTCTTCTCAATGACGAGACTCTTAAGGCTACATCTGCAATGATAACTCATTTTCAAATACTGATCATGGGTCATTCTCACTGACTTCAGCAGGAGCTGCTGAATACTCCACAGTTTTTAAAACCACTTTATAAGTGCCCTTATAAAGATTTAAGAGCACACTTTAGGCATCTACTTAAAAAAAAAAATGGCCTTGCTGTATAAATACCCATCTTGGGGGTTTGTGGCATTTCTTACTAAAATTTTCTGTGAAGATCCTGGTACTGAATGCCTTCTATGCCTCTCTAACCATGGAAAATAAAGCACATTCAATCTGTCAGAAGGTATGGCAATGGCAGTTTTCTCACAGACAGTAATGTCCTTTCTTGAGAAGTGGTGACACAGTGTCAGTGAATAAATCTTGGCAGCTTCAAGAAGTACTTCCCAACAGGGCAGATGAAGATTAATTTATTTGCACAAAGGTGTCTTCCTCAGCTATATAAACAATGGATTCCCTCTAAAGGCTTACCTGCAAAGATATTTCTCTATAACATATTAGTACTGTAAGAGGATTCCTACATCAACATAAGTCTTTCTTCCAGCAGGCAAAACAGAGGTGTTATCTCACCAGACAGTCTTTATTAGGGAAATAGCTTTTATAGCAGATAAACTTAATGCTCTATCAACATTAATGTCAGCCTCTATATGCTGTAGCTGGTCACACATCACTGCTCTAGCAGTTCTCAGCGTAATGTTCTTTGCGCTCCAGGTTACTAGAGTCAGGGAAGGGAGAAGCTGCAAAAAGCTGTAAGTTGAACAACACAAGCCGCATCCTCAGTTGCAAGAGAGCAAGAGTGCATGTAGATCACCACAAAACTTTTTCAGTCACAGAGGATCTTATTGGAAGAGTTTTTTCCCAGACATGAACTACAGCAGCCTAGGAGCTTATCTAATTTACGTAGCTTTTGATGCCTGCAAGGGAGTAAGAAGAAAAATTGAGCCTACGGCATAGTGTTGGAGTTTGCTCTCCACACTGCACTCCCTTCTTCCATGCAAAAGTGGCAGCAGAGGCACAGAGATCTGGTAGATGCTCATTGCAGTGACCCTTTCAGGGTCAGTTAATTATCTCAGGGCTGTCACTATTCACCAGCACTCACTCACTGCTGGAGTCATGCACATGCCTGAATTTGCCCCATCTTTCCCAAACTGAAGAGTTACTCTGCTGTACTTTCTAAAAATGCTTTTCCCACTTCACCAAACCATATCAGGCCTTCTGGTGCTATGTTGGAACAAATTACTGCAAAATTATATATTGTAACATTGGCCACAGCTTTGTCCTGAGGCTTCCTGAATACAAGCAGCTTTTTCTTCTTTTGCTCTCCAATCAAACAAAGAAACCAATTGTTTTCTCCATACTGTGCTTTGACATAAAATGCAGGCTAGAGCTAAACTGCTTCTACATCTAGTTTGGTTACACGGGATTTAGCTACCCTCAGTTGTAACTATCAGCAGAGAAGGAAGGGGAAAAAGGTTTTCAAATGGTTGGCTGCTTCTTGTTTTATGATGAAAACTTCCTTTCATCCAGAAAGAGAAACTGCGAAGTTGTGAAATCTATAGAACAATGAACCTAAATGCTGTTTTTGATAAAAGCTGGGTTGTTACATTACATTACTAATAAAAAACAACCCTGTTGATTAACTTACACAGAGTGAACCATCCATACATTCAGGGGAACAAGAAAATTTTATCTATTACAGTAATTAAGATGATTACGGGGCATTCATAGAGAAGGAAGATAGTTCAAAACCACCCTGATCAAACCTGTAAATGCCTTAAGTGATACAATCCAAGGTCAAAATTCTGGTCTAGAGGGCAGAGAATGGTGTGAGAGACTCTGGCACTGGCACTGAGAGGGTGGGTGACCTTGAGAACATCGTTTAGCCTTCCCGTGCCTTTCTCTCTAAATTAGACAAAAGAGCCCAGAACAACATTTCTCCCTTCTCTAAATACTAACCTGCATACATATTTTAAAGAATCAATATTGTATATGGGGCATTTCTAAGCATAACTTAACCTCAAAGTTTTAAATTTCACTTTGTTGAGAAAACAAATTTTTTCCTCTCTAAATATTTCTGGTTTTTTCCCCTCTTGGAAATGGGGAGAAAGACAATACAATCAAGGATAAGGCCCTACTGCTTCCTTTCTTTTTCACTCACAATAAAAAAAGAAAGCAACTTGTGAAGAGAGTCAGGAGTGAAGTCTACTCTCAGTTTTGGTTTTATTCCAACAGGAAGAAGTTAAATGTTGGTATCATAGTTTTGTTGACATTGCTGGAACGTGGGGCAAAAGTGGAAGCAGAATCACCCTAAGTGATTTTTCTTTTATTACTTCAGCTGCACAGAAAGTTACACAATGAAAATGACACTTTTAAATGGCAGCTTTACTTTCTCTCACCTACAGCGCTGAATATCATTGCCCCAGGTACTCTGCTACCGCAGCTACCTACAGGATCACTATGAAGCCTCACAAATGCTTTCCCATTCTTTTCTGATATATGTTGTTTTTCTTTTTTAGGACATAAAAGTTTATCTGGGTCCAATCCCACATGTCCTTAAGTACAGTTATAGAAGCAAAATGCTTCTATAAATGTAATGACAGCGGGTCAAATTCATGCCAGATACAACTGCATTTTAGCCAGTGGAATTATGCACTAGGCAAACATTACTATCTGGACTATTCAGTCCTGTAAACGATTTCAGATCCCAAATACCTCATGCTCTCCCTTTGGTGGACGACAGTTACACAATACTGAAGTCATGTGTGAGCACAGAGAAGCCTCCGCTGCATCAAGACCTCACATTGGGCAACATCTTCAAGTGCTGACACTTGCATGTTTTGTTACTGACCTCAGATGAAACAGATTGGGGCCCAAGTCCTTGCCCAGGCAAAATCCCCTGTAACTACAGGAGGATTTTTGCCTAAGGACTGCAGGAGTGATTCAGCCCAATGTGAGAACTAATGTCCCAGAAGCTTTTTCTAGGCAGCATGCTAATTATAGACTCAAGCTGGACATCTGTGGCACAAACCCATGCAGCATTTTGCAACCTGAGCTTTTCTGTGAAGAAGAGAACAACCACACAACAAAAACAAAGCTTTTTACAAATTTTACAAAGCAATTTACAGAGGCCTTTTAGCAAGTGTCCTCAAACTGTAGTATTAATATTAAGAGCAGTGTATGAGCTACTTCAAGAGATGGCAAAGTAGAAAAATGCCACTGTTACTGTTTTCTACAGAGCATGCATTGGGCAGTGCACACAGCTGGGAGTTGCTGTCACTCCTGTCCAAGCAAACCATGTTTTGGAACATCTGCAGCTGAGTACATGGAGGTTTTTTCCCCTAGAAGCAACCAACTGGTGGTGCAGTGAACACCAAAAAGCACTTTTGTCCCTCTGTCTCCAGGTGAAAAAGAATAAATCTATCACAGCTGCTAAACTCCTTGTGAAATACCTATCAGGTGCCCTTTTGAAATGCCTACAATTGTTGGCACTGCGGCTAATCTTTTCCTAGTTACCAGATGATTATTTTTCACATCAGTGGACAATGATAGAAGTAGATGACATTGTGCCTTCTTCCTCTTTAGATGAGGTTTTGACAGATAATAAATCATTTCACAACACTGGCTTTTATTTCCTTGTATTTATGCATGGAGAGCAAAATGCAGCCAGGTTGTATGATACTATTCTCAAATCACCAACTGGTATTGGAGGAACTAAACTGATAAAGGTTTAATTTTCCAGCCTGTGCTTCTTACAGCTTTTGCTTAGATGATCTTAAATCCCATGCAAGCACCCTGTGTTTTTTTAGTTGCTTTTTGACAATAGGCAAAAATCCTCTAAAATATCAAGCTGTGCATGCCTGTCAAGGGGTGGTTGCCCATGTCCTTCCATGTGTATGTGAAATACATTGGGACAAATTCTGTGGATGAAACTAGAATAAATCAGGGTGAACTGACTTGCTGTCAACAGACAAGTTCAAGTGTGTTTCAAGTGTGATCTGTTAAACAGGAGATAAAAATTAACTCAGTACACCATCTTTTTGCTCATAGAGTAAGATGACATGAGTTTTAAGGTAGTGATGGTGAAGACTGAATTTAAAATACACATCTTGTAAATACCCTCTCTCTCATTTTTCCCTCTGCGTCTTCCATGTTAACTCCCTAGCTGTGCACTTCCCCATTAAATTTCATCACAGAAAATGGACCAAGAGTTTTTTAGGCCACCCTGAAATTTTAGCCTGTAACTAAGTCTTTGAAAATCCTGTTATGTACTTTCTACTTTAGACCTTATTCCACAGCACCATGCTATTTTTTCAGGCTGAAAGTAATAAGCTAATTCCTTGTCAGTACACTAAGCACATGATTCGGAGGCCACAGAGCAAGCTGACATATGAAATTACTAACTGTAAAAATTGAACAAGTTGGTGTTCTTTTATCTTGATATCCTGATTAGATCCGTACACAAAACTCTCTCTAGCCAACAGATTCAAACCGCTAAATTTCCCAAAGGGTTGCACAGGATTTAGTGACAGCTTTCTTTAAAGTACGGAAAATATTTGGTATATAGCCTCACTGAAACCAACGGAGTCTCCTTGTGGTATATAAGTTGACTCTGCAAAAGGAAGTCAAGTCAACAGGAATCGGATAGATAAATCCTAAAAAGCCTGAACTTTTAGAGAAAGGGGGTCATGCTTTTATCCCTGTTATGTAATAGAGTCAAACTACTATTGGAGCTCTGGGGAATAAAACCCTGTTTGGGCTGAAATTACTGAGGCTTCTATTTCAAGAGTTCTCAAATTCTTCTCTTGTCCTGTTTGAACCACCAGCTCTCCTGTTCTCATTTCTGGCCCGATGTTCAGAAGCACAAAGTGTTTCCATGAAAGACACAGATTTTCCAAAAGTTCTAATGGTCCAAGAGGTCCTCATTTCTTCTAAAAGTTTTACTTTTGCAGCTGAAAACTTCCTCCCTGTCTCAAAATAATTTTCTCCTAGGGAAGACTCATAAGCCTGTGATTAAATGCACTCTACTGTCTAGTCATGACTACTGCTGTTCACAAGTAACACTGGTTGCAGGAGTGAGACAGTATCTGTGGTCCACCAAAAAGTTAGGCTGCAGTTGATTCCTTAGAGGCAGTGAACTCAGATGTTAACAAACATTTCCAAAGGTGAACTCAGATGTTAACAAACATTTCCAAAGGTCAATAATGCACTACAATAATTGCTCTGAAGGTGAAGATTCAAGACTGTTTCTTTTTAAACAGCTTAGTTTTTAACACATTTAGAACCTGCCTGTATTTCTGTACTTTTTGTCTTCAATTGGGCACTTTCTATTCCCACTTTAACTGAGGCATAAGTCTGCATGTACAGTCAACCCCCTTCCCACACCTTTCATTATTTAATGTACCACCTGAAGTATTGCTATATGCTTTTGATAGGCAACGCGTTGATTTGTACTGTTTTTTCTGCTGTGTTACATGAAAACCTGATTATCTCCAGCCATCAGTCCCGTTACAATAGAGCCTTGGAGTATGATGAGACTTTAAATTTTTGTAGGGTAAGCTACTTGCAAATCAGCTCTTGAATTTACAGTACTACCTTGGATATGACTTAACTAGAAGAATGAGTTTTCTTGAATCACAGAACGCCTTTGTTATCAGATCCCAGGCCAAGCAGTGGGCTCTGTTACTCTTAGGAGCTCTGTTGACGTTAATGTGGTCACACTCACATTGCAGATGGCAGCACCAAATAGAACTAAAATAGGAGGAAACAGAGGGAGGGCAAAATCTGAGCAGTCAGAAACATCGAATTACTTCTCCCTGCCCATTCACAGCTTTTTCCTGACCCCAGTGCAGTCAATGGGAGTTTTGCCAATTAATTTCAATAGGAGGAGAATCTGGGTTGGATTGAGGTTTCCTGCTTCTGCCCACAGCAACACAGATGCATTCCAGACCACTCTCAGGAAGAAAAAAAAAAAAAAAAAAAGGGCAAATTCCCAGTTACTGTGGCAACAGGCGGGACAGTTCTCTTTGCTATCATGTAATTTTGAAATTCAGTAGCTGTTTTGTGCCATGACATGTGTTTCTCTCTGTCAAATTAATGTTTTCTTCCCGTGCAGAAGGCCCATCAGAGAAAGAGCATAGAAGAAAACCATCAACACAAACAGCCCCAAGAAGCCTTTTCACATTTCCCACCTCACATCTGCCACAATGGCAAAATCATGTTTGCAAACAACAAGGAAAAACTGCCTTAAACATGTACCTCCCAAAACACAGAGAATTAATTCAGCCTGCTCTGTGAATGCCCCTCAATGCATGTGAGAGATGACTGGTAATAAACTGTCTCAGAAAAATGCCAAGACCTCTGCTATGGAGAGCATCAGCTAAAGGCTGCGCAGATTGTCTGACTCTGGCTGCATTTGTCTTCCTTTCTTACCCTTTCCTCCACTAAGGTCCTCACTGTTGTAGTCCTTGTACTTGTTGACCATTTCATTAAGGGCTGTAAACACCTAATGAGACTTAGGGCAAGGTTTGACAGCTTCAGGAAAGCAGTGGCATATACAAACTATGACTGATGATGCCCTAAGGACTGGCACAGGCAGTCAAACCAAATGGGGGGTGCAAGTGAATTTCTCTTCCCTTCCACCTTGTGTTCTCTGTTTTACAGGAGGCAGTTCCCATGCTGACAGGCAGGCAGCCCCCTCTACAAAGTAAGACAGCAAAACTTGCCTCTGCAGCCAAGGACAGAGAAGAGACTGGAAACATATGTTCTCTGTGGTTGGGATGATTCAGTTTAGGTAGACTACCTGGGTCAGAGCCCAGATGGTGTAAACTGCTGAGCCTCAGAGTTTACATTAGCTGAGACTCTAGTTTAATAAGTATATTTTAATTAAACTTCTAAACTTTTTCGATGTTCTTTATAAAAAACCTCCAAACCACCTCCAAGGGGAAACTGAGGAAGCAAAAACTGATGTGACTTCTCTAAAGTAACGGTGTGAGTCACTATCAGAGTTCAGGCAGCAGCCCACATCTCCTGAGCATCAGTACAATATAACTGATGCAAAGGCAACCCCTGAAGTTTATTGAAATAAAACAACAGCTTAAGGAGGTCTGAACTGCCCTGTGCACTTCTGTGAATAGTTGTCTGAAAGGCTCAGGGCTGATACCTTAAAAGTCAACATTATTAATTAATTAATCGCTGAACAAAGTGTTCTGGAAAGGGTTAGTAACACTCTTTTGTGGTGTTCAGGATGTTTTACTAGAGACAGAAAGCAACGAGCTTTGAAGAGCACTTGAGAGAAAAGCACACTGAAGCCACGTATGAAGCAACTGAGCTCTTTCAGCAAGAGCTAAACAGAAGAAGACATTGGAGCCTCAGCGATGCAAGCTCAGCACTGCTAGTAGGTGGGATTCAAATGTCTGGAGCGCACTCAAGCCAAAGGGATTCCTGAGGGCATTTACAACTGTGCCATCTGTCCCTTATAGCTGGGGCTTATTTTGTAGATGGTTTTTGAAAGATAATTAATACCATCTTTCTCCCTCAGTTTAATCCTACTGGTGATTGTCTGCTGTCATGAATGCCAAAACATTCAACACAGTAGACAACATGCCAAAAAAAACCAAACCCAAACCAACAAAACACCCTGTCTCTTACTCATGGTACCTTTTCTGTGGTATTATCTTAAGCTGAAGCCATTAAGGAAAGGGTCTCTACTTCTCGGTTTGATTTGTTACACAGTGTTCATTCAATCTATCTTCTAGCAGATCTACCAAGCCCCAAGAGTGGTACAGCTGCAATGTGACTCAGCTTCAGGAGAGCAGACAGACCTTGTCAGAGCTGGATAGTGAACTAGTCTCCAGCACCTGAGTGGGTTGAGAAAGAGACCTGGGGGTGCTGATCGACAGCTGGCTAAACATGAGCCAGCAGTGTGCCCAGGTGGCCAAGAAGGCCAATGGCATCCTGGCCTCCATTAGGAATAGTGTAGCCAGCCGGTCTACGGAAGTGATCGTCCCTCTCTACTCGGCACTGGTGAGGCTGCACCTTGAATACTGCGTCCAGTTCTGGGCCCCGCACTTCAAGAAAGGTGTTGAGGTGTTGGAGCGAGTCCAGAGGAGGGTGACCAAGCTGGTGAAGGCTCTGGAAGGTATGACCTATGAGGAACGGCTGAGGGAGCTGGGGTTGTTTAGCCTGGAGAAGAGGAGGCTCAGAGGTGACCTTATTGCAGTCTACAACTACCTGAAGGGAGGTTGTAGTGGAGTGGGAGTCGGCCTCTTCTCCCAGGAAACTAGTGATAGGACAAGAGGACATAGCCTCAAGCTTCGCCTGGGGAGGTTCAGGTTGGACATTAGGAAGAATTTCTTCTCAGAAAGGGTTATTAGACATTGGAATGGGCTGCCCAGGGAGGTGGTGGAGTCACCATCTCTGGATGTGTTTAAGAAAAGACTGGACATGGCACTTAGTGCCATGGTCTAGTTGACATGGTGGTGTCAGGGCAATGGTTGGACTCGATGATCCCAGAGGTCTCTTCCAACCTGATTGATTCTGTGATTCGGTGAGACGGTTCTGCAGAAGGTACGTTCGTAGGCAGTAGAATAAGCAAAATGTGGGATCACATAGGTAGGCAGAGTACGTATACCAGGAGTTTCTTCCCATGACATACATGACAGATAAGCATGTCAGCCAATGAAGTGAGTATGACATCTTAGTAGAAGACATCTTCAAGCTATTTGGCTTTGAAAATATGTTCTCACTTGTCATGTGAATAAAGATTGAAATTCAGAAATATCAAGAAATACAATTAAAAAATATGGTACCTGCGATTCTGCATAAGTAAATACAACAGCCTATTGGAAAAGAAAAATGAAAGCGATTTATGAAATACAAAAGGCCAGAGTGTAAACTCCACAACTCATCTGGGTGGGGGCATGCATCCAGACATTTTTATTGGCTTTGGGGAGCTGTTGCCCTTCACTGTCTGTACCCAGAGGCTATTTGCTTCCTCACCCGAGGACAGCAGCACAGAGACCCTTTCCTTCCACAGTCAGCAAAGCCTGTGGTGGGAAGACCAAGGCACAGCACTGGATAGTACACCAAAGCTAGAAGAAGGATTAATTTGGCATTCATAAATGCAGGCCACAGGTGCTAAGAAGAAAACTGCTATCAACAGCCTGCTCTAGATGGGGCACATATGTCAGAAGGATAGGCAAATAAACTTCATAGAGTGACCTGTTTACTTGGTCTCTCCTATTCTCTTGTGCAGAGACTTTTGTTAGCGTGACCACTGTCCCTAGTACATGGCCAAAATCAGTCCACAGCCTTCCTTCACATCCTGAGCAACTCCTCTCAACAGAAGCGTAATTTTACTGTTTAGCACTAGGCACTGCAGTCATCTGTTCCCAAGCCTGGTCTGTCATGTAACAAAAATGGATAATGTGACCTAAA
Source organism: Nyctibius grandis (assembly GCF_013368605.1). Classification (NCBI taxonomy): domain Eukaryota; kingdom Metazoa; phylum Chordata; class Aves; order Nyctibiiformes; family Nyctibiidae; genus Nyctibius; species Nyctibius grandis. Next base: position 73,136,385 of record NC_090662.1, on the reverse strand, counting down.
GCCACAAAGTCACAGAGAATAACATCCTGTGTACTAGGGACTAGTCAGCAACCACTGCTCTTAGACCTGACACTTGGAACCAATGGCATTGAAGACAGTGTATTCATTAATAGTTTGGAAAAGAAATGGGTAACAAGTTTGTTAATAGTATGCAATTCTGTTATTAACAGTCAACTGTGAGAAACTCTAGACAACTTGTCAGATGTAAGAGGACTGATTTTATAACCGTGTCTTACAAAACTCATCTTATTAAACTGAACAGGAAGAACTGAAAGCAAGCTGAAGATATGTTATCTTTCAGTGCTTAACGTACCCACCCATAAAAGGAGCTTGTTAGCTCAAATGTGGATTGACCCCACAGCACATGCAATGAATCTACATCTGACATATTCCACAACTCTTTCACCAGAGCAGCATTGTGTTTGTGTTAATTCAAAAGGGAAAACTTCAGATCTGCTAGTAACCAAGGCAAGTTCTCATCATGCTACCTTGCCACTATGGCTACAATCTTCTTTAACAGGTATGTCTCTAAGAGGAAATGTGATAAACACGACCCAATTCCCATTGAAGTCAAGGGAAGGTCTCCTGGTGACTTCAGTGGAGTTGCATGCAACCCAGTCCTTGGCCTCCCCACTCAGATGTCATACAAGTACACCAACCAGAGCCTACTGTGGTAGTGATGATTTTTCTTTTAAAACAGGGAATCCTGTCCACAAATAAATTAATTTGGATCACCAGACATCACCTTCTGTGTATTATATGCCACAGAGCAGCAAATTTTGGCCATGAATAACAAATTCATTTCTGAGTGATTACTGAGGTTAAATTGTGAAAGTAAGCTATACGCCCTACGAAGACACCATCATAAAAATGGAAATAACCTGATTTGGGGAAAGTCTTAGCAAGTCATCCTGGTGACTCCTTCAAGTCCGGATACCTAAGTATCATGGGTATAACCTGATATTAATGACCTCACATTTTTTTTCTAAAAGAACTTAAATATTCCGGCAGCGACAGGGAGTAGTGCTTAGTCCCCAAAAGATCATGAGCATCTGATACAAATCCTGCTTTACTCTGTAGACACAACTTTCTCATGTCGAATCTTCCTGTTCTTAGAATTTATGTTTCTGATTGGATCATCCCACGGATTTTGCTTGTTTGGTAGGAAGGGTGATCTCTAGGGAAATGTTTCATGTCTTCTCTTCCAAAACCAGACTAGGAAAATGCATATTTCCATAATGAAAGCTAAGAGTAGAGCCAGTGTCCATTAACTGTGTAACTCTCTAAAGGTTCCAACTCTGACATTTCCCAGGTGCACAACCTGCAGTGATAACTGCTAGGTGTTTCTGAAGTGTTACACAGCCTGTATTGGTAAAAGGAGGTAGAAGACGACTCAACAAAGGTAATGAAATATAGGGAACCGCTGCTTTCTTCAAGCCCTTCCTTCTTCAGAATTTCTAATACGAAGAGATAGTTGGTGAATTCTCACTTTGCACAAACTTCTTCTCAACTCCAGAACAGAAGAATAAGAGATCATTCCCATACAAGAAATGTCTGAGAGCTTAATTCCAGCCTGGCAAAAGCAAACACAACTCCACTGATTTCAATGGAGTTACAGATGGTCCACTTAATGTACAACAGCGTTGATTTGGCCCTTCTCCCATACTGTAGCACTGCTTTGCCTAGAAACCTTTGCTTTCAAAGTAATTAAGCATTTGTAAACAGCCTACAACACTGAACTGCAATTAAATAACTGAACAGGAGACGGATGTATATTTTAAAACTTATCCCAGTAGTGGACTTTAACAGCAAGTATTGATCTTTTTTTCTGTTTAATATCAGGATCTTATGTCAGTATCACAGACAAGAAACTGAGGATCTGCAGAACAATATCAATTATTGTACATGTATTTCTCCCTCCCACCGTTTCCTACAGGTATTAAATGGGAACCATGTACAAGCATAGTGAGAGTCTCAGAAAGAACTTGTTCTTCCTTATAAGCTATCTCAGCAGTACAGCAGGTGGGCACAGGCTCTCTTGCTAAAAGCACAGAGAGAGAGAGAGAGAGACAGAAGAAAATTGCTTACTGTTTCGAGGCTTCTCCTCATCCATGCCTTCATCTTCATTTTCTGGGTCAATATCTTCTGCTTGAGTTATCCAGTCTAAGTATCCCTTCAAATCCTCCTCTAGCTGTTGTTTTTCCCGTAACTTCTGGAAATCACCCCGAGCCTTAGCCTTCTCTCTTTCTTTGGAAAACTCCCTAGCAAGAGGGAGGGAGGGATGGGACACGGGCAGAGGGAAGGAAGAGATTGAAAAACAATGGGTTAGATTGATTTCCACTAGAAAGTCTCCACATCCTGTGTAGCACACCCAGCTTTCTCTACTCTTTCAAGACAGACACCTGAACGGAGTTATTCTTTCCAGATACACATATAAAACAGCTGGAGTGTCCACATTTTTATCAATGCTTCAGAAAAGATTAATATCTTTTTTTAATCCTTTCATTCTCAACATTTCATTGATAATTCAAATAAAATGCATATGTAACATTTACGTATGATACCATATACTTTCTAATATTCTTTACCACTTGATATTCTTCAAGTTATCAATAAATTTCTATATGAATAATGGTTAAGTTAATTCAATGATGAACTGTTTGACAATAATCTGACATCCGGAGAGTGAGATGGTGGCTCTAATTTTTAGCCAGGTTTCAATCTGTCTTTAAGATTATATGTGTAATCACAACTAAGTTGGGCTAATTGTAAGTGTAATTAACAGTACTCACAATTCTGTACACATTTAATTATGGGCAATTTCACCCACAGTACTGGGCAATATATTTAAAAACTCAGACCTCAATGTTTTACTGCAGACTTTCAGTATTCAGGGCTGTTATCTGACATAAAACACATTTTTCAAATCTCAAATTGGATAGACAAACATGATAAATTATGGGTAGATAAAACTGATAGATCCCGTCAGAAAGTGAACTAGGGTAGACATTTAATACTTTTATGAAAGACCACTCTTGGGAATATAGGCTTAAAACAGAGGGCATAGGAACAAGAATTTCCTGTTGCTTAGTTATTAACCCAGGTGCTGGCTTTGCCTTCTTTTTTTGGCTGTGGTGCTGTTTCTTCCTCTCTTTCAGAGACACCTATAGTGCATTATTTTTTTTCTAGAAATGCTGACCTACCTCTATTTAGAGACTCTCTTGCTGTTCTAAACCAGGTTTTAACACTTCTATTTTAAAAAGTAAGCTTAATGATTGTGAAAAGTGCTGGATCAAGAGTACTTAAGCATTAAGTCTTACATCTGCTGAAGCAGATCACTACAGAAGGCACACACAGCAGATAAAATAGCCCACTGTTTCTAGAAATGAGAGGTAAAGTCATTCTCTCCAGTGCATTATCCATTACCCTTGCTGATGACTGTCAGCAATGAGTACATTTTTAAAAAAACCTCCACCTAATATTTGTCTTAGGTTTGTTGCTGCAAAAAAACAAATAGGAAACCTATCACTAACTTTGGTGGGATAACATTACAGTTATGAAAACCCTACCCAAAATGTTAACGCGTGCCATGTGAAGTGACCTCAAGCAACTGAGACGGAGGTGAGTTTCTAACAGTGAGGTGAAGTACTTCCCTCCTGTCTGGTCCAAAACCCACCGAAAGATTTCTATTGACTTCACAGGCTTTGGGTCAGGCTTTCAATATTATGAGCTGTGCACGAAACCAGCACTGCAGCAGAATAAATGTAGGATGATGCCTTCAGTTCAAGCCAAAGTATGTGACAAAGTATGCCTGTGTGATCTTCACCCCCGTCACATTGCTGACGGTTCAGCCCATCCCATGGGACTGGGATAATGAAGGTGGAAATCAGGAAGAGAATCATTGGCTTCGCAGGCCTGAAGGTAGATCACAGTCAACCCTGGGCCTAAACTTAGCCACAAGGCAGAAACAGCTATTGCAAACATGGCAAGAATGAAAAAATCAAATTTTCTCATGCTAGGAGAGATATTTTGTTATTTAAAATGTAAAACAAACGAACAAATCCTCAACAATAATAATAAAAACTGTACAAATAATTTTAGAAAAATTCAATCATCAGCAGTTATATTTTCTGCTTCAATAACATCTTTCCTCTCGGTCTGACATAGTGCCTTATCCAAATTGATGAGTTAACTCTCAAAAAAAAAAATCACTGAATGAAGCTATGTATTATAAAGCCTGTTTGATAAATCAAATCCCAATATTTCAATTGTTGGCTCCTAAACTGGTATTTTAGAACCTAGAACAAATGGGTCCAATTTTGAAAGGGACTGAGCCCTCAACTCTAAGTGAAAACTATTTATATTTGCATGGACATAGCTTGCAAGGGGCTGTTTTAGAAACCAAAGTGGAAAACATCATGTAACAGCCCAGCTTACAGAAAGTGAAATTCCTACTATGCACTGAGGTGGATCATTTACGTTAGATGCACCTAAGCTGCATGCCTACTTAGGTCTTTTCAGTCCCCACTTACTGTCTCTCTCAAATGGGACTCGGGTTAGGGGAGAGCTAACTAAACCAACGTGAGGTTTTAGCATGATGTCGTTACACTGACCATCTGCATAGGAGTGAATTTGTTACCTAGCTTTTTAATGGCACAACTGAAAATACTGTGATTGCCTAGTCTAAATGATCTGCAATTGCATGTCTCTTTCCTTTGTACAATGTATGATCTCCACATCTCAGATGACTCTCCAAAGAAGACAACTTATATAAATTATCTGAATTTTTGTGCTCTACTAACATTAAACCACTCAGAACAGGTGGGTCAGGAAATTGCTAATGCAATTCAAACCGCCTCCTATGTGGAATGCCAGCCTGCACTCAGGCAAATGTAGTTCGCGATAAAGAATTACTATCAATGGTCATTTACCATCCCATATGAAATGAGTTGGCGACTTCAGTCCAGTCCCTATTGCAGGCAGGCGTGCACATTACCTCTGCCACCATCACAGTTGGCAATAAGTGGTCATTGTTTGCAGTTTCAGCAGGGAGGCCAAGAACCAAATAAGCTTTCTGATGGAAGTGTCATCTTGGGTCTGGAGGTGTCCTTCTCAAAAAAGATTACACTATCATGTCAGGATAAGGTCGACAAAGGCTTGCAGAACTACCAAGCAATCTGCCTCTTTTAAGTGAACAAGGGAACATCTGTTTAAGAGTCGGTGAATCTGGTTGATTTTACCAGAATTCAGTTTGCTCCACTTTCCTTTACTTCTCCCAGAAAATTATACGATACATCTGCCAAAGGGAATACCAAAAAGCAGAGTATTCTGAAGAGATGTTTTCTCTGTGTGAGGTTAGAGTGGCTCAAGATCATAAATCTGAACACCCAGCTATGTATCCTGTGCTGTTCCAGAAGAAAATTTCTCTTGCCCATCCTGATGGTGGAATATAGGTAATTCTTGTCTATATCTAATCTCAATATTATTTCTCACATTTAGAGGAGTGATGGAAGGTAAGCAAACCAGCAGAATTCTAGCAGTTCAAAACTCTTGCTTAGTATTAAAAGTGCAGCACAAGGCTTCAAACCTCATCCACCCTGAGAAGTACACCAAGGAATGAAAAGGCTTGGAAGAGGGAACAAAAGACTAGGAAAAAGCCCTGAAAGGTCACAAAAACTGGTCCAGGAGGAGCTACAACCACAGCCAGCCTCCCATTCACTCTGACCTCTTCCTTGGCAGAAAGAGCATCAAAAGCAGCCAACTGGGTTTTCCAAGATCCTCTCAAAGCAGAAGAAATGGCTGTTCTCCTGCCCTCCATTTGCCCTAGGCAACTGCTTGTTTGTGCTGGGTGTGTCCTGGGATTTGGATCACTGCTAGGCAAAATATAAAAGAAATGTGAATCTATATGCTTAGGTGTGCAAGTCTGAAAGTTGAACCCACACTGCCATTTTTTTTCCTCACTAATTGACTGAAACAGATAACGCAGATGTGAACACCTCTGATCTCAGGAGACCTCTAAGAGGGGCTTCACTGCTTACAGTAATGATGTGGAACTCTTTTGCCTGGGCTCGAGGAGGTCTACTGTGTGATCTGCTGACTGGATATTTCCTTTGGAATACATGAATTTTATACTGTGCTCAGTCAAGACAGGAAAAGGATTATAGCTCTACACGTGAATACTCTGTCATACTATTTAGCTTAGCATGTGACTAGTAAATTCACCAGAAGGATCATGAATGGATGACGTACGTACTTGAGGAAAAACAAATTACAAATGAGTTCTTTGGGCAGAGCAGAACTCAGCATTTGATTTTGCAGGTGCAATCAAGGTGTCTTTGTGAATACAATTAATTACACTTACATATTCAGAAGTGATTAAAAAAAACTAAGCTAATCTGTCATTGACGAAGTCTACCTACACGACATGCTTGGTGAAGTTCCTGAAATAGATAAATGGGAAGAAATCAGAGATGCCCAGAATGAATATACAAAGATGCCCAGGAATGCTGCTTTGTATCTACACAGAACAGACAGGTGGATCATCTGCAGAGATCAGACTAATAGCAATAACAAGTCTCTAAAAAAAACAGCTGAATCTGCAAAGTGAAGACACTTTGCAACTCAGCAGAATTTAGAACTGCTTTAGAAAGTTAATTGTTTAAGAACTGCTTAAGAACTGTTTAAGAGCCCCCCCCAAAATTTGGAACATTTCTCCCATAATTTCTGTGTTTTTTCACGGATGCAAACTCTTAAGTTTCTTTTCACTTTTCTCCAGTTGGGAAAAATTTTACAGAAACAATGCAGCTGTTATGACACTGTGAACACAGCCAGAAAGAGTGACTCACAGCTTAAACAAGGTGAACTTCATCTTTGATTTCTGTTCTCTCTACAGATTGTTTCCATCTCTTACCACTAACTGTGGTGGTCTAGCTGTAGTATGTCAGGAGGTGGAAGACCTAGGCCCCAAAACACTTTCTTGAGTTGAAAAATGAAAGAGAGAGGAAATCCAATTTTTAATTATGTACAGACTCAAATCCAAGTGTAGGTAAACTGAATCAGCAGTTCTTCAACAGTATGCACTCCTCAGGGCTGGGTTCACAGGCACTGTTTATCCAATGAGATACTATATGATCTTTAACCACTGTCCTATATAGTCCTTGAGTGCACCTCTGATACAACAGATCACTTTCCTTCTGTCAGGTGGTCATCATCCTTCACTACTGTTGACATCCTTACCTACTGATCAGAGTACCCACCTAGAGAAATGAGGAGTTTATGTTTTAAAATTGTACCCAGAGTATCACTCTCCAGATATCCAAAGACAGACTATTGCCTGACACTTCATCACTGGTTTTTTTTTCCCCACTCCCATTACTGCTTGGAAACCCTTCCCTTTGCAACTGCTGTCTTAGCGGCATGTCTCCTTCAATGGAGTAATGAAGATAGTAGTAATACCTCCTGAAGATCTGCTGTTACCTGTCTCTTTGCGGGATGGCCAATGGTGGATCTTCTTCTCTGGTCCTACTACTTCCCTTCCTATGTTGTTGGCCCAAGTACTGAGGACATAATTTCTGTGAGGTATCAAGTCCTCTCTCCTGCTCAGAGATTATTTTCCCTCTCTTGTGATCAAAAGACAGGGAACTTCAGGGCTGCCCACTCAGGCAACAGGTACAGGATCTGATCAAATCCATTTAGAGCTCATTAAAGGAGGCAGGATGTTAGAAACAAAGAAAAAGCGAAGGCATAAAAGTCCTCATACCATATTTATCCATGTACATTGAATGGCTGTAGGCACTCAGTCATGTCCAAATATGGAATTAGAAACCTAATTCTAGGAGATCTTTTTTAAAAATCTTGTGAGGAATGTTTGCTGGCTTGATTCCTCTAATTATGTGGCTCCCCAGGGGCAGTAAAGTTTTTAACTACTGGGGACAATATCAATTGTTTTTAATCAAAGCTACTAAAATGATGCTTTGCAGTGAGGGTTATACTGCAGAACTAAAATACAGCTAAATGCCTAGATGTCTTAGGAATGCTTAAACTCTGGAAGGAATTCTCCTGCTTCTCTGTTCATCCTTAAAAAAGGTCAGAAGAAAATGATCTTTTCTCCCTGCATCATGCTAGGCTTGTAATCTGCACAATAGAGATAATGTGCTTATTGAAGAAGAAATGTGCCCAAGACATTCTCCAGGGAAAACAGTCTCCCATTAGGCTGTGTTTTAGAGATACCAAGCAATGTGAAAATTTCTTATGTGAGAAGACATAATTTGGCAGGAATCTCATCCCACAAATGCGAAAGGATTTGTCTCATGCTCTCATTTCTCCTTCAGTCCCACTGACTCTTCCAGAAATTTTACCATAATCCCCTTCTTCTATGGTGAATGGTATGCTTTGCCCATTACATAGAGAAACAAGTTGCTGTCAAAAAGTTGTATTCCTTTGATTTAGTCGAAAGACTCCTTCCATGCCATTAGAAATGCCATGTTTTGCTATTGGTACAGCAATAGCCTAGGCCTTCTATTAAGGTTCCTGAGATCAACCCACCACTGCCTGTTGTTTTGGTAACCAGAGAGTAGGAATAGAAATACAAATTTTTAAAAATAAACAATAATAAAACATTTTCCTGGTACTGCTTACCCGCTAAGTACACCGAGAACCAAGTTAAGTACAAAAAATGACCCTATGATGATTAGTGTAACAAAATAGATCCAGGGCCAGTCCCTTCCTATGGCATCATTGACCTGGAAGAGTGGAATGATAATTAGTGAGACAAGCTCAGATTCTGAGCACTGCAAGGCTCCAGCCAAAGAGATCCCAAGTCACCAGCAGTAAGATTTTCAATAGCCAGTTTTCTGGAAATTCATGACAGGTTGACATTAGTGATTTTGAATGCCCTGAGGTTGCATTTATTTGCCAGAGAATAACATGTCTTTTGTTACCTGTATTGTTATTTGCAATGTTTGAATATTTTCTCAAAATATTTGAGAGCTGATGTGAAGCTTCCTTGGATTCAGATTTTTAACCTCTCTGAAAGAATCCTGGTGACAGGGAAGAACCCTTATTATGGAGTCTTGCCCTGTAGCATTGGAAAAAGGACACCAAAACTGTCAGCTTACCCGCTCAACACACCAAGAACCAGATTTAGAACGAAAAAGGATCCAAAGATGACCAGACTGACAAAATACACCCATGGTAACTCATAGCCCATAGCGTCCTGCATCTGGAAAGATGAAGGAAAGTTAGAAGACAGAGAGGGAAAGCAGAAATGATTAGGCAAAGGAACAGATGGAAAGGTTTGTAAACAGAGCCTGTGGTTGGTTTACACATAATCACAGCAAGTGTTTCTGTATGTTCTTTCTGACGTGACCGTTCCTTTGATTGTTTTTTTTCCTCTAGCTGTTTCCTTACAGTCACTAATATAGGCTGACATATAACCAGGTGCCGTACTGGCACTTCTTTGTATATACTCAAAGTTGTGGACTGTCACTTTCTGGAGTTCACTTACAGCACCTCAAGGGTCCATTTGATGACTTCTAAACTTCTAATCACTGCACATACGTACGACTCTGCTGCCAGTGAAAATATTGCTAGGTTTTGCTAAGCATTGCCACAGTGTGTTGTCAGATCACGTTTACTTCCCATGTGTAGAACAGGTACATGTACCTCAGAGAGAAGCATGTGGTAACTGGGGGCAAATACTGTTCTTTCCCTGGCAATGCTCTGGTAGTCTTCACAGTTTACAACAGTGAGGGCAGTAGCTGTACGCTTTTGAGGAAGGTCCTTTCAAGGCTCACCATGTTCTGATCTGGTGAAGAGTTTTCTAAAGCTTTCTCACAAACTTCCTTTCTCTCCTGATGGATGAATCTCTCCTTCAAAACGTGATTCCTACACGACTGTAAACTGAATGACGTGAGCATAGGTCTGGCTTTCACACTACTACAAGCATCTGCAAATGAAGCAGTCAGACTATTGTTTTAGCATCAGAACCTGTATTATGTGTAGGGCAACTCTACCACATAATAAGATATTGTGTATGTTCTAAAGGCATCTAGTACATAAGCACTATTTTATCTTGAAGTCTCAAAGTCCAAAATTTTAGAAAGTTGCTGGATACCTTAATAGAATCTCACTTTCATGATGGTATCAAAAATATCAGTCCCTTCTACTTCACTTTTCATAAACACTCATCTCCTGAGCCAAACGTAGCATCATTAAAGAAACAGATGGTGGTTAACATTTTCAGGAGCACTAAAATGATTTATGAACGTAAATTGCAGACTTGAAAGTACATAAAGGCATAAAGCAGCCTAGGTTCCTTTGTTTTCCATGCTTTTGAAAATTTTATCATATGTTGTCCTCTCCTTCCAGGAAAACGCTCTCTCCCTTGCAACCTAAGCGTTTGTTGTGATCACAGAAGAAATATTCTCCCTTACATGGGCACTGAGACACACTTCAGGGGAGGCGATCTAACTCAAGGAAAGGAATTTCAGACCTTAAGTAAGACAAGGCAGGAGAGTAACACTAATATAATCAGTTCTTTGTGGATGGAAGTCCATTATCCATTTTTCTTTCAAAGTATAATCACTAAAGTCCTTGTCTGGCAATAGTCCACAGTCAACGGGCCGTTCCAGAACTCTATCTCAGAGCTCCTTCAGCTGTGACTGAACTGAAGTAGACTCGTTAAAAAATAAGCTTAAAATCTGCCTCTGTGAAAACAGTTCATCAGCTCCTTCCTCACAGGATTAATACATTTGGTGGTCAGAAGAGAGTACCTGAACATCTAAATTCCCTAAGCATATTAACCAGCTTCCCTTTTAATACTTTTGTAGAATTGTTCAGTTAGTTTATAAACAATAGTAATTATTCTTTGTGTTTGCAAGCCACATTTCATCCCACATGATCAAAAAGTAGACACCTCTGGTGTGAAACACAGAAGTGCTTTAAAGAGAACAAAACATCATGGTATATAAAGATGGAAGCAAATATTCACCTGAAATCACAGTGGAGAAATCAGGCAGGCAAAATGTAACTGCCCAAGCTGGAATTAAGTAAAGAAATGAGACTTAAAATCCTCTCTCTCTTCTACAAAGAATGCCACTATCTATGTACAGCAATCCACACAAACAGTGAGTATGGATGACTTTGAAAAACTGCCACAAGAATTTACCAGCACAGGCACAATGATGACTCAACTCCCCTCTAATTATGATAGATGGTGATAAAAAAGCCTCAGCTGTATGGTATTTATCTATTGACAGGGGTTTTTTTGTCAGCTGGGAAAGTCAGCTGGAAAAGTAGAACTTCTCAAAGCTGTGGTACAAGTGAATCCCAAATAGCAAATGCCAGGGTGCTGGGCACAGAATTCAGGTGCATGTTAGGGTGCCTTTTGTACTAGTCTGGCACAAAGAAATTTCCAGATGGCAAGAAGCTTCCACTGTGGCCTGGTAAAGTATACAACTAGAGTATAGCATACTCTGGCCATTCCCAATGCCTGCGCAATTGCATAATGATTGTACCAGCTAGCATCAGCACAAAGTAGTCCTGAAAAATAGACCTGCATTCTGGTACAGCAGAGCATTTGGGACTTCTCAGACTGAACATTTAGGAGGTCAGCTTTTCATCTCCTTTTTAGTGCCCAGTCATATACATAACAAAGAAGCTGAGGGGCAGGGACAGTGATAGCCTCTCAAGTGTAAAGAAACCACCACTATTTGGCAGGCAGCTGAGTCTCTCTCTCTCTTGCTGGACTCCCTATATTTGGTGCTCTTACATCTCATTTTCTTTAGTAGAAGGCGATATTATGCCATACATTGCGGGACTGAGCCACAGGTGACAGGAATGTTTTTTATATGTTGATACAGCATTAGGTATTTGGTAAATTATGTTAAAAAACCCCTTTGATAAGGAGACAGTACACTGTGAGCTCACTGTTTGCTCTTGAAAAACATCTGCAGGAGAAATGCAGAGCTATAGGCTGCTTGGCAGAAGTTGGGGGAAAAAAAGGAAACAGACTTATTCAAAACAGTAACAGCAATGTATCAACATTTAAGAAATATTAATATTCTTGGCTAAGATTGTATCCTCCCAAATATCTGGAAATGCTTCCTCCAAAATGGAAGTATCCTAGAAGTCCAGAATGGACTGTCCTCAACTGAACAATGCTCCCATACAGTTATCATTAAAACCCTTGCATCTGTGTTTGAGTGAAACTACTTCCTGAGTGAAACATCATTCTGCGAACATGTAGCTATTAATCACGTGTGTATGCATACACATGTCCTGTTGACGGCAGCTGGAGGCTTTCACTGCAAGCGTAACTTAGGCGGTAGAACTGATTTTCCCTAATCATGCTATTGAAGTGGAGAAGCTGCAGAGGGTCATGACAAGATCAGGGGGAGTGTTACCATTTGCACACTACTGAGTACAGAAAACGAGATCTGCAAAATATACTTTGTACTGCTGTCTACAGCGAACAGAAAGTGGTTCAGTTATAGGTTACCTCTCTAGGATGGACAGTACAGCTCCTGATACACAGTTCAGCTCTGGTCACTGAGTGCACCACTTCTCCCCAAGTATTTACTATTAACCATATGAATCTTAACAGAAAAGGTGGATCATCTTCTAAATTTACAGTTCTGAACAGACTATCAGCCAGTGTGGGTCTGAATAATAATATTCCAGCTACAGTAGTCAAGGTAATTGCAACCTGATGTCAACTTAAGCATGTATGGGGCAATTGTTAGGTCAGCTGGAAGCACAGCATTGGTGGGAGTCTGCAGATTGCCATTTATAGAAATAATTCTGCTTTCTGAGTCAAACTGCCTGACCTTTCACAGCTCATATCTCAACACTCACATCTCACTACTCTCAACAGTGAGAAAGTTGGTACATTTCTGCACATCAATTCATCATCTCTCAGAGATAAGGATCTTAGATTCCTTCTCTTGATTATATGCTACATACCCTCTCTGGCACCATGCGGACATCGTTTTGGCTCACTATGCTTCAGCTTTCCAATTTGCAAAGTGGGATACTACCTTGCCTCACTGGTTACTGTCAAAGAAACCACTCAGTGTCATTATGAAAAGAGAGTATTTCAGTATATTTGAGGTCTGAGGGACCTTGTGTACTGGGGAAGAGCTCTTCCTTTGCCAAGCATCTTTAATTGCTATCGTGACTATAGCATTTCAATGTCCAGTTGAAGACTTTTCTCTCAATGATACAGATAATCTCCTAGAAATAACACTAGGATTTTAATTCTGTAGTTTGCTGATCGCAATTATAACCAGTAGTTTCAGTAGAGGCCAAGGAATAAAAGTCTATCTATGTCTATAAATAGACCTTTGTGCCTATGTCTTAAGGTTCTTCAGAAGACATATTGGTAAAGCCAAAGGAGATATGCATGCTTTACTTGTTTAGAGATTTTTTTTTTTTCCCAGGGATAACAGACTGGCACATTTTGCAAGTGTTTGTAATTTCATTACACAGGCATCATAGTTCAAAGATAATGTCAGAGGCATATTACCTATTAACATAATGGTTGAGCATCACCAAGCACATAGTGGAGGTCTTTCAGTTACTTAATGGGAGGGGTAGACACAATTCACTAAATTCTGCTGACTTTACAATTCACACACCCGCACCCTGACACTTTGTGCCAAACGTCTTTCCAAAATAACTGAAAGTTACAGGAAAAGTTTAATCCATCATAGAAGGGCAGCTGTCACTGGAAAGCAGCAAGCTGAAGGAAAAAATGAAGTCTGTCTTGTTCAGTGCACAACACTGGAGAGTTGCATCTTAATGGAAAGTAAGTTAGCTAGGACACCAGGGCTAGGCTTCTATTTCTTGAATAAATTGCTAATTGATCTCTAATGACTATAGAATGTTATGATAGCTTTTTTAAAATACGAGTCAAGTGCTTCAAGTATTCTGTAATGAAGTGTATAACCTTTCACAGAGTAATATTAATCAAGAGGAGCAAAGTACTCAATAAAATTAAAGGGCAGTAAATTTGGAAATTTTGTTTGGAAATCCTATTTCATGCAGCCTATCTGTGGAATTCACTGCCTCGGGAAATTATCTAGCCAAATGTAATGGCCGGTAGCAAGATCTCTAGTTGAAACCAAGTGTTTCTTGCAATGATATAAATTGGAGAATATTGGAAGCTGGAGAGAGCAGAAAGAAGAGGTAACACTTAATTGTCGCTGAATGTATCTTCCTGCTTGAAGCCTTCATTTTGAAAAACATCTTTTTTCAGGAGAAGTACTTAAGCACCTTCATAACTTTAAGGATGTGTATAAGTGATTTCCTCAGCTTAGATCAAAGATCAAACGGTAGCCTACTGGTAGGCATGGCTCAGGTGATACATAAAGGGCCATGCATATACTAAGGTGAGATATAGATATTTGTCATTAATCAATTACAAAGTAAAGAGGTTTGGATTAAAACATAAATTTTCCTTTTCCACTCCCTCTTTCCTTCTCTTCCCATGAATATTTGGGTGAATGCATTTCATTCACACATATGGTCATGGAACTACAGCTTTAAACTCTGCTTAAACAACACTGTAAACTTTTTTTATAGGATGATGCACTGTTTTTCACTGTGAGGGAAAAATGTTTTCCCCCCAGATTTTTTAGTCAGAACTCAGGTACAAAAACAATTAAAATAAACAGAGGATGGAACATCATCCTTCACAGCTACGGCTATATTGACAATAATAAAGAAAAAAAAAATAAAGCTACATTATAGACAGTCAGTAAATTCAATATCTCAGGCAAGGGCTATGTGGCCTAGAAAGGAAAGTACTCCTACTCTTCTATTATTTCTTTGGCTTCTATTATATCTTTGCACTGCTTTCACGATAGTTAAAGCTTTGCTTTGTTTCTGAAACATTTAGATGGACTAAAATGCTTTGCATTCATACAATACAGTCAGGGAACAAAAAAGGTCTCATAAAACCCATGTAACCCTTCAGAAGTAACTAAGGTGGGGTGAATTTCCCAGGAAGTGTCTGGATACATTTGTTCAGTGAAGAAGCAAAACTTTGAAAGATTCATTTTTCTGCTTTTCCTCATGCTAGATATATTACATCAGCAGAAATAGCTGAGGAACAAAATAGTCATCCCAAATAAGAAAAAGGATATTGCTGGTAGTTCCTAAGAAGATCCAACTAACAACTGTAACTGGCAATAGCATGGTTTTTGAGGCTGCTCTGCAAACAAATAAGAAACTAGTTGTTCAATGAATCATTCTCTTCTGGTTAACTGCTCAACTGCAGAGCTGCTTTGGGCTTAAGAACACCTTGGCCCTGCAGTAGTTGCAGTCGTTGCCTTGAAAGCTCTTGCGAGACATCAGAGCAGGCAGAGGACTTGTGATGTGAAAGTTTGACTCTTTCTCTCAGCTTCTTCTCCTTAGAGATCTAAGACACCTGACAACTGCCTCTTTAGTGGTCACGCTCTTTAACAACTCATAGGTAGGTAATTGGACTGTGACACAAATAAACCAACACTAAATACGCAATAATTTAGTATTGTTGGTTAGCAACAAATCTTGCACGTTGTATTTTTCTTTGATCTCTAAACAGTACACTGCTTATGTTATACAGTTTTTTTATGTAATACTTGTGATAAATATATTAATCATGCATTTTGCAACTTATTGTAAGCCCCACTGCTCTGAATATTGCTTTTAACAAGGAAATTACTAATTGTTATTCACAATTTCTGTTTTTTCACAAAACTATAAATGCTTAAAAGAAGCCCCAGAAAGATTTCAATGAGGTGACAGAGAACTAAAGGTACAGTAAAAGGGACATAGCACTAAAATTGAATTTCTATGTATGTTAGGCTCCATAAGCACCTTTTCCAACCTGTGGGGCAAACTATGGTATTGCTTCTTTAGCAGTGAAATCCTACACTTACTGAATCTGCTGATTTGTTTGGAGCCTGATTGGTGTGAGGCTGCTGCATGTCATGTCAATAAAGACATGAAAAAATCACACTTTTACTTGAGAAATTCCTGGCTGGTCTCCACGTACACCTCAAGTAAGTCTATACACAGCATGTATCCATCTGACTTCACCATTCACAGAAGTGGAAAGAAAAGGATCATATTTCCTGTTACCCATCATATATCCTTCAAGCTGGATTTAGACTTAGTGCATTATTATCCTAAGGGTGAAGATTCTACCTTGCAGATCCTTCAATATTTAAAATCTAATCAGTTGTCTTTGCTTGGTTGGTTTTTAATTCAGTACTCATGTATGTGCATAATTTAAGACGTATGAATAATTCCATTGAAGTCAATGGTCAATATTATTGTTACCAGCAGAAATGAACTGACATGCATAAGTGCCTTGCTTGAATAGGATGGGGCACAGGACTGGGAGAAATATATGATAAGGAGCTCATTTTCTGAAATTCCCTTGAAAAAATTCAAAGTTTAAGGTACATAGTGACTAAAAAATTACAAAAAGGCTTAAGTATTTCAGTCTAGACATTCTAGTGCACCATGAGAAGTATTATCATTTATCTTGTCAACCTGAAATACTCTTTCAGCCTTCCTGAGTCTTTAAGACAGGTGATAAGGAGTGGGAATTTAAGGTCTCAGAGCTGACTCAAGGCAAAAGGACAGAGATGAGGGTAAAAAAATTACAAAACTCCAAACCTTGTAATAAGCAAAAATATAGAAACCGAAATAAACTAGACTTACTTTATGGACTTAGGAACAATGGAATAAAATTGCTTCTAAATGGCTTAAAATATAAGCAAAGTACTCCAGATGCCTTTGTT
Source organism: Nyctibius grandis (assembly GCF_013368605.1). Taxonomy (NCBI): domain Eukaryota; kingdom Metazoa; phylum Chordata; class Aves; order Nyctibiiformes; family Nyctibiidae; genus Nyctibius; species Nyctibius grandis. Next base: position 73,119,592 of record NC_090662.1, on the reverse strand, counting down.
CTTATTCTGGGTAGAATTTCCTTCTAAGCATCAACATCCTAATAGTCTTAAAGGGACTCCAACTCTCAGAGTTTTTCCTTACGACTGTTCCGAACTACTCCACATTTTGTAGCTGGCACTATCAGATGGATGCAAAGGAGAGACTGGAAAGTTTAACCCAGCTTCAGTCTGAACTAATGACACTCGAAGGAGCAGCGCTTGATCAGTTGCTCCTGTTAAAAATTATTTGTTCTGACAGTCACATTTCTTTTATTTTGAAGTACTGAAGGAGAAGGTAAATACTAAGCTCAGTTGTTCTCTCCAAGCACTTATTTTAAAGGCTCTTCTTACTGTGTTACCTCAATTATGGAATTTTACAAATTCTGTATGTGCATTCTATATGTATGTATAGACATCTATAACCTTTTTTCAGAGTGTCTTCAGGAGAAAGGCAAGACAGAGCTGGATGAACACAAGTGCACAGGAATCATGAACCAGGGCAGAGAATGCTCCAGACATTATTCTGCTGTACTGTCACTGTAGGATAAAGCAAATAATGTAGGCAAGATTCATCATACGTGGGCAGTAGGAAGAATAATAAGATTCCTATGTGTACCTTGGTTCCCCAATTGTTCTGCATGCTCTGTAGTGATGGAAAGAGCAAATTAAAATCCCACTCTGGGCTAGAAATATTGGCAATTTGTACAGAACTCTCTGCAGGAGCTAAACGGAGCCATTAACTGAGAAAGGACTGCCTCGATGAGGACGACAGAAACATCAAGGGAAGAGATTAATTTGCAACAGAGAACCCTTGAGAAAGAATCAAAGAAACGGCAGCAATGGAAGATAAGTCCAGAAAAGAGAAGGGGATGGGGGCAGATAGATCTGAGAAGATGGAGTCTGCAGAGGTTGCTTCTTCATCCCTGCTAAGAAAGACAATGTAGAATCTGCAGTAGATGTCCTCACCCAAGTACACCTGCTCTGATCCAGGTGAACCACAATTTCTGGTTTATTTTAGAAAAACTTTTGGTACAGCAATAGTTCATTGCTATGCTGCCTGATGTCCCTGACAAGAGGATGAAGTCTCCAGAACTGGCCAAGTTTCCCACGCAGCACTATAGAGAAGACGAGTGAAAGCAATGCTGGGCTCCACCTCAGAGTCATGAGAGCACAGTCCTGCAAAAGATATACCTTGACTGGCTTGAACTTCTTGAGGAGACTGTGTAAAGGCAGGAGTCCTGCAGAAGAGCCCTACCAGGCTGCTACAACCTGTGCAAGAACAAGGCTAGAGCAGAGACCCAGAAGCACTGCCTTATAACCATGTCAACTGCTTGATGGCAAAGTGAAAACAGGTAAAATAGCTGTTTGAGCTTCTCTGAAATTATACAGTCACAGTGGAATGCCATATTGCTGTTATATGAACTCCCTTCAATGAAGAACACATAAAAGATGTGAAGCAAACTGTATTTGATTTTTGTTTCATACAGTATGCAGGAAGTGCATTGCTACCAGTAGAATTTGCCAAGCTTATTTCTTTATAACAGCACTGAGCCGTATTTCATCACTGATTAAATACTGGTGCCACCTTTTCAAGGACATGCACACTTTCTCAGCTGGGAAAGACTGTACAAAGTCTGAGACACATATAAAAAACCCGACTTTCAACCACCTAGCCCTGGATTACTGATACTGTATGCTGACACTGAATCCTTCCACTGTTTTTTAGCTCCCAGTATACAACCACTGGACTCCACAACATTATTTCATTCTTTAATAAAGTTCTATATTCATATTCCAGCTGTTTTCGGTTTGGGTGCACATTGTTTTTTGCAGTCAGCTGTTCTGTAACAAACTGAGCTATTATGGGAAATATCAGGTCTTTGTCTGAGAGTGAGAAGAGAATTAAAACTTGCATTCAAATACCAGCAGGTCAGAACGTCTGTGGCACACAATGATTGAGCTGAACTCTTTTTCACTGCAAACTATTTCTGTTGAAAATGCTTGCTGATCCCATACTTCTATAGCACAGTAGTTTGTGCCTGCTGGAGAGGCAGGGGGGCAATACTGACTTGTGTGTGTTCACTACTGTCTTCATCAAATCTGTAATTTTAAATGGCCTTCACACAAGTTTACTACACAACTTCAATTGATGGCAAAGACCCCTGGCATTTGACTTCACTACCATTTACACTTCCTCCCATCCCACCTGTAATCTTTGTGCTTTCTTGTGGGACTCCTCTATCTTTCTGCGAAAACTGGAGGGGGCTACATACCCCTGCAGCATGTTTGGCAATACAGGGATTCTGAACTCTCACTGAAAACATTAATTACACAGTGAGAATTCCTTACATTAAACACAAATTCTGAGCTCAAATAAGCCTCCTGCTTTGCCACCTCACTCTCTCCAGGTTTAATATGTAAAAGAGAAAAAAATAACTAAATGTATTTCAATTCAGTTTAGCATAGAACATGTTACCCAAAAGTGAAATACTGAAATTCATTTATTGCCAAGTGATAAAGCAACTCACATTCTAGAGCGTGCTGGAACTGTTGCACTTTGAGGATGTAAATAATTCTCTCTAAACTATTCCCTCAAAAGTTTGTTTTTGTTTTTTCCCAATGGTGACTCAGGTCACTCTCTGTCTGCATTGAGGCTGTGTCGTACAGATCAGCTGGGAAAGAACAGGCCACACACTGACGCAAGCAGAGCTCTTAAAGACATTAGGCCCAGACTGAGCAGGTCTTCAGGACTTTCCTCAAACATAGCCTGGAGTCTAGTATGCCAAGCCCTTCCTCTTGATCAATTCTGCTTGTTCATATACATGGCTGACAGACCATTTTCCCCACCTCTTCCCTACTCAACAGCTAACATGAATAGTGACATTATTTTTGCCTTGTTATTACATTACTCTTCTTGGTTCCTGAACAGTAGTTCTACTTAGAGAAGATTCGTGTCATTGATCCACTTGCCATGTTCTGTCACAGTCAGGTCCCTATACATGTAACAGCACCCATTGAGGCTCTCCATTCTCTCACATGACTGAGTTACCTTGTTGGGTGAATTTGCAATTTGCAGAAATGCCATGTAGCGACCCCTGAAAATTATTTGGACTTGTGTGACTTAATCAAGATTTGAATTCAGGCCTCCAGAGGCAAAAGTCACAGAGCTTTATGTGAGTTGCCTTGATCCCACATAAGCGTGTACAGCTTTTTTTCCCTTAAAATGGAAAAGGTTGATCTTTGAAAAAGTGTTCCAAAAGCCCAAAGGCTATTTAGCCACAGGGCTGATAGTTCTTCATTATAGCTACTGCAGCAGTTCCATCTCTTACTGCAGCTCAGTTATTTAAAAACCATTTCATCTTTTAAAGACTTTGGAAATTCACCCCAAAAGAATAAAGTGCTGATTTCAAGCATGAAAATATCCCCTAGGATGGTGGGTTTCCGAATCTAAAGATTTCATTTCATCTTAGAATTCTGGGCTATCCCTTCCTGTCTGTTTATTTTGTATTTACATTTGCATGGCTGATTGTCCAGAAAGGATTTTCTGCCTGTTTTACTGTATTGCTGTTTTAGAACTGCTTCTATTTATCACAGTGCAGACTGATAGCAAATTCTACCACAAGTATATCAGAACAGCACTGATTGCTGTGTGCACAGGAATACACAAGCACATACTGTTCATTGATTTACATAGTCAATTAAGTCCTTAAAAATAAAGATAATGAAAAACAGTACTGTAAGATGTAGATAATCACTGCCTTCTTTAATAAGTGGAGGCATGACTATCAATTCTTTTTTTGCACTTGATCAGTATATCCTAGTTTCCTTTGTAGCCATTTCCCAATCTACATTATTCCTAGAAATCCATTCTACATCTTAGAGGATGAATCCGGCTTTCAGTTGAGAAATCACACACAAAATTCTCAAATAAAATGTACAATATCTAGAACTCATAGCACACAGCTAATAAATCTTCATCTCGTAGGCACACTAGCCACTCAAAGATATCGTATAAGCACTAGAGGTTCACTGGAGAAACTACTATCAAAGAGTCTGAAATGAAGTGTAACTGCATTATCAGCAGACATGACTGCCCCTTTTCTTGTGAGACTGATTTATTTTAGATATGCTTTAAAAATCCACAGTATGGATGTTCTGTAGTAAATATTCCTCTAACTGAGTCCTAAACCTTTAATTTTCTACTTCTGGTCACTTTGTATCTTTAGGGAGATGTGCCAAATTTTGTTTTTAGGCCTCCAATTTGGGTGCAGTTCAGAGGAATTAGAAGGAGACAGTTCTAGAAGAAGCTATGGGCACAGCTAAACTATATGCTTATGATGGTATGACCGCCCATCATACTAAGGCCTCATCAAGTCCTGCTCAAGCAGAAATCCCACTGAAATCAATGAATAAAGCCGATATTAGTGGACCAATTCTCTTTGCAGGCAGCAAAGACTTATCATTTACAGTAAGATTGGTGCGGATTTAGTTGTATTGCCCTTTGTCTTGAAGACAAGATGTTGAAAGAAATTAAACTCAAAATAAACATGAGTTTTAGAAATAGTCAGTTCTAGAGCCACCACTTGTGTTCTGACCTTGGGCATATTCCCCTGTCTTTTTCTTTCCCATGGTCTAGATAATGAACCAAAGTCTTTTATTTGTGAATTTCTCTAGTGGATATAGGTTCAAACTTAACAACTCTGAAGATGATATTTTCAGAAGGCAATGATCATCAGTTCTTGAAAAACTGATAGTAGGGCCCAAGCAGTGCACCCACAAACAGAGGCACTCAAAATCCTAAGTCATATATAAGTGTCCTAGTCCTTAGCTCTTAATTTTACAGTTCTGGGATAAAAGATTAAAGATGTGAAAGGTCTCTGTGGTGATTAGACAGTAGCAATTAGGAAACAGGCTAAGGAAGAACAAAAGAAGAAAAAATAGAGAAAGGGCAACAGAAAGACAGAGCTATTAAAGAGATCCTTCCCACGCAGGAGCACTGGGCAGAGGGTCCCCGTTAACACTTCCCCATAACCAACCTGAAGAAGCTTATTTTTAATGGATAGTTTATTTCCATGTAGAAGAGGAGGACTGGGAGGTCCAAAGTTGAGGTCTGAAGGGCTCATGAAAACTTCATTTCACACAATAAGTGCCTATTTTGCATGGAACAAATGATCAGCAGCAGGTTTTTGTGGCAGGTGGCAACGAGCAAGTCACTGCTGTTACTCATTTTCAAGGCAGCAGTACAGGCAACCATGACAGTTGCCCGTGCAGTTGTTCATGAGAAAAAGGAAAACAGATTTAGGTCAGCATTTATGCAAATTAAGTGTGGACACTGCTTTTTCAGTGCATTAATGCTGCGGCCCTTCAGTGCTCTGAACTATGGTCCCTCTCCCCATACCCACCACTGTTACAGCAGATGGAGATGAAATAACCTCTGTAATCACAGAGATGGGTTGCTCATACTTGTGTGCTTATTCTTTGTAAATTTTTCATGTGCATGCAAAACCCTGCCAAAAAAGATGATTAAAAAACCTCAACCACACAACAATAAAAGCCCAGCATTTTCTTGGAGGAGTGGGGGTGGGTGGGGAATAAACACCATGGAAACATGTAGATAGATATATTCTTAGAATCAGATCATTCTCTTGTGTGGAAAGCCTTACTAATTCAAGCCTAAGTGCTGCAAGAATAAAGGGTTAGAAGGAAAAACACAGCTGGCAAAAATTGGGGGTTGCAGCTCTGTGTTTAATGTCTTCCACTTTGTGGCAATATCTCTGTATTCCTCACATCATCTTCCTCATTGGCAGCAACAGGCTGTGGGGGTATGAGAAAAGCTCACAAGATATGTCAGTGCTGTCAGCAAAGTAAATAATATCTGTTGTCCAGTTTGTTCTGTTTTGATTTCATGATGGGAATTGTAAGGGTGACTGTAAGCTCCAGTTTCAAGCTCATTTAGTGGCTCTTGGAAGTAGGCTCTCACAGATTCAGAGGTGGAAGGATCTTGCAGGACAGCCTGTTTAACCCACTGCATCTGTATATGCTACTCTATGCTGTCCTTGGGGATGTGATGCTTCTGAATGTTTTCACTGATTGAGTCTCACTACATTGTGGTGGCTCTACTGCACTGTTTTAGACTACTAAAATGTTTTCTCGACCAGAGGCTGGGCAAGGCTACCAAGGATTATTCAGTTAAATTTGAGGGACTCAACTTATTATGTGCCAGTTCAGGCATCTCTTCCAGGGACAGGTTAGTGCCCTGGATCTCATCCAGACCTGGCTTTAGTCCATCTAGAATAATACCACACTCTTTAGTTTACAGTTAGAGCCTTGAGGTAAACTGTCCCTGGATGCACTGCATGTTATTTTCAGAGACTCAACCAAGTATTGTGAAGCATTGTCCAAATGACACGGGACAAAGCCAATACTCCAAAAATGATGGCAGGCTCAAGGCTGCTCATTATTAATAAACATCAAGTAGATCAAGTAGAATTATTTGATCCTAGAATTCAAACTGTAATGGGCAAGCTGTATGCAGAACATCTCAGGACGAGGTTCTCCACTACCCAGCAGTGTCATCAGCCCAATGTAACAACATACGGCTCCGTTTTACACTTCCTCTGCACTCTGTTTTCATTTATACATACGATTGCTTAGATGCAGGGGAGTGGAGAGACCAGGCACGTAAAACTGAGGCTGCAGCGGGCAGTTTTGCATGCAGTGTCACAGGGCTCCAGATGCAGAAAGCACATTTCACACAAAGATGAAAGCATTTCTAGAGACAGGGCGCTGTCTGAATTGTATCTAACTCAGAAGTGAAGCTTCTCCTGAAGGACACTAACAAACTGATTAAAAATAATTTAAAAGAAGCCTCATTAGGGAAGGTTGAAACAACAGAATCTGCTCAGATTAGAAAAAGATTGAGGGAAGACAACAAATGCCTACAAATACTTAAACAGGATGTTACAAACTGCACAGGGATTAATGTTCCTCCTTAGTCAACAAGACAATAAGAAATAACGGACTGCAGCAGAGACTGATTACAAAATACCAAATGACTCAATTTGTAACATTTGGATTTGCATCTGCTGCTGGAAGTTTCCAAGACTGAGGGGTCTTCAGAAATTGGCCTTGGTGCCTGCACAAGGGAGTGAGCTGCTAATGCTGGCTGATCATACATTAAGGAAAGTTTTGAGAATAAGAAGCTCAATCTTTCTACAATGCATAGAAAAAATTATGATGTGACATATCATAAAAGGTGCTTGTCTACTCAAATGATTCTATGAACTGACTGCATACGAGACAAAGCCACCTGGCAGTTATACTGGGACAAAGCAAACCTTGTAAGACTGAGGCAGTATAGGAGATGTGCTCCTCCAAACACTTAACGTTCCCTTCAACAAAGACCAATTCTTCAGCGAAGAGTCAACAAGGTTGTTTTGCAAGGATTTTCATTCTGTCCAATATAGTTGTTTTACATTAAAAATTTGGCTCCTTGTAAGTAATAATCTTACCTGCCACTATAGCAGTGTCAAAGTGTTCTCCCTAACATTTTTCTTTCACATTTCAAAAGAAGCCAATCTACTCACAGGTCTTATCTGCTGAGTGAGAGAGGAGATTGGAAAGTGTATTGATCTTATTGATGTCAAGTCCTTCTAGAGAATAAAAGTTTATTGCTTTCCTGTCTCTGATTATCTTTTTGTGAGGATGTGGATCACAGGCTGGGAAGTCGTACTCCATGAGAGAGGAGGCAGCCTTCACTACAGAGGTGAAAAGCTGGAGGAGGCATGAGGGGAAGCATGAAGAAGGAAGCAGGAAACTGAAGGTAAAATCTGAAGAGCTACTAAGTGGATTAGGAGTCCAGGGTTTGTGGAAGGTCATACAGTTTTCTAACTTTTCAACATGCAGGTTTAACCTTGCAAAGTGTGGCACAAGACAGACATCGGTTTATGAAATTACTAGTATATTTTTCAGGGCAACATGCTGAAATGTGCTAAGCTCCATCCATTCCGACTGAGAGGAATGCAGAGATCTAGGCACCTTTCAAAAACTAGTTTTCAGAAAATAGGAAGATATAATTGAAAAGCACTTACAGAAAAGTTCAAACCAAGGGAATGGCTCCATTGTCTAAACATTTCCAGCCAAGTAATTCAGACCAGAGCTGAATTATCTCTTGTTGTGCTGAGTTTTAGGTCAGGCTCTTATTTTCAGATTTAAGGAGGGAGCAAAGAAAACTCCCTACATTCACATGAATGTCCTTGGAAGACTATCATAACAGACACCAAGGCCCTGATTAAACATCTGTTAGTCCTCATGTTGTACACATGATTGCATGTGGAAAATCTCAATAGCATGATCAAGATTTCACAAAATAGAAGGTGAGATCCTGATCTTTTGAAATTAATTGGAATTTTGCCATTGACCCAGGCAGAACTCCAGAGTCAAACCTTGGTATCTACCCTGAATTGCAGAGGAGCTAAGAACCTAACAGTCTGCTTGAACTTTGAATGCTCAGCACTTTTAATATTAACCCATTAGGTTACATCATTAAGTTTAAGGAATGACCTCTGAAAATCATCACCTAAAATTTTCAGCCACGAAATTGTCTGATTTGCAGATAACATTTTCTTATACCATTCTTTAATCTGTACCTTCCTTTCAGTGTAAAATGCACAACCAACTCCCTATCTCAGGATGTAGTTGGACAGAGGGGATCTTTAAGTCTAGATTTCTAATTTAATTAACTGTGCAGATTTATTTCCTAATAAAGCAAATTTTAATTTCCATGACCTCACTGTGAATCCAGGAGATCTTTCAAAGTGTTATCTACCTGAGACTAGCCTCCTATCTCTGCACTCTTGTGGAGATGCAGCCTCCAATGGGTTGTCTACTCCAATGGGTTGTCTACTACTTCCTTGGCTGAAAAGGCAAAGGGCAGGGAGTAGAGTTATATATGAGTCAGACTTCACTAAAGAAACAGCAGCTCACACTAAGTTTAAAAAATATATTTATATCCTACCCCACTTACTAAAATTCTTCTTTACTCTCAGAAATTGAAATGTTGCATCTTTTCTATTCTTTACTATCCAGAAGTACTCTTCCTTCTGATCTGGCTAGCTTCAGCTAGAATGCCCTTTTCATGGACTATAAAGCTTACTGTACAAACCGCAATAGATATGGTTTGAAACACCCACATATGAAATTACAGTGTGAATGTTGAGAGATTGTTTCTACATACAAATATTAAAGCCACAATTCTTCTCATAGATGTGCCCTGTAGTAATTGCCCAATAAACATCTGCCTCCAGAGTAGCACAGACCTCTCTGCAGAAGGAAATACATATCACATCTCAGGTACCTTCTTTACCGTATGGCAAACACTGATCAGAGCTGACTTTGTCAATATAACACAAAGAGGCAAAAAGTCATATGGGACAATAGTACTCTTCAGATTGTTTACAGCAACTTAACTGAGAATGTCTGTCAGCTCAGGTGTTCAGGTATATACTCAAGCTTTGTATTGCATAGCCTTTAAACATAGGTGATATGGTTTTTTTTTCTTTACAAACTAAATTTCCTCCTCCTCAATTACTGAAATTTTATCTGCAGTGCTAACTTTTATCTTTTGTAGTCTTGTCTAGGAATAACTGGGTACTGATGAGAACAAATATTCCTTTTGTTTCCAAAGCAAGCATTCTATCAAAGCCATAATCTAAAAGGCTAACTATGTGGATACCCCTAAAAATAACGACCGTCAATCTGTATTAAGTTCAGGTCTCAGTTCACCATACTGTCTCTATAGAAAAAAAGAACAGCCCAGGAAATCAATGAAAAAAGCTGGCTGAATACCAAACAAAAGACAACAGCTAAAATCCAGGCTGCTGCAGGGACGCCATAAAAAAATCAGACCATCTGCAGCAGTCATGATAGAAAATCATTTAGCAGTGAGTATATGCTTTTGGCTCCTGTTATTAGATAACTGATAACTGAGTTCTGAATGATTCACATCCAGTCATGCAAATGGCGCATGGACCCAAAAGTGTGGGGATTGGCAGGGTCTTTCATAACACGTGCCTTTGGAGAAAACTATGATAACTTGTGAAAAGGTTTCACAATACTAAATGGTATACACCTCCAAAACTATTTTCATGTTTATTTCTGATATCTTTTACTCTCTCCTGTTTCCCTGAACTACCTATAAATCCTCTCAATCACACAAAGACTGGAGGAATGTGAGCTAAATGTAGTAAAAAGACAGACATATCATATATAGCCATAGTTGAGCCATGGAGTAGTTTTGCCCAGTTCCTTTTCTGACTTAACTTCTGTTCTTCTTCGTTATTTTATTAATCTATACCCTCTTTTCAAGTAAAGGCAACTTTTGTGCCCAGAGACCCAGACTCCCCTTGTGGTTTGATCTCTGCCCTTTATCTCAGGCATTAGAAGGAAGCTAGAGTCACAATTCTAATCTAAATTTACGAGGATAAAGAGACAACTGCTAGCTGTTCTACATAGAGACTATCTATTGCAGATAAGCTAAATCTTCAAAGGGAAATCTTGTAAACTTTAACTCACTGTTGGGTAGAAGGCAGCTTCAGGTTCATGTTTAAGAGAGAAGCTGATGTTGATTAACAGTGCAAGCTGCCTCAGTCCAGATTATCCTTTTGTGTGCTTTGGGTCTTCCTGAGTTAAATTCCATCATGGTAGCACATCCTACCATCTTGGAGAACCAGGTGTCATAATATGCCAGTCTTCAAAGTTAGTCAGAGTCCAGGTTAGCCTTATACAGATAGGACTGAGCTGTGTGTGAATTAAATTCCTGGACATAACATATTGCTGCAAAAGTTGATGGCAAGAGTTGAACCCAGAAACATGTTTATATCTGGTTTACAGGTGAAGGCTAAATCTGATTTTAGCTCATATTGTATAATTGTATTGCCACTGAATTTCTCAACACATTAGAAATTACAAGGTAGAAACTAAAGCTACTGAAACTTCCAGAATTACGGTAGAGGATAAGATGAGACTGCATTTAGATTAAAGATAATATAATGTTTTGGCTAAACATGTAACCATGATTGATACTAATATCAGAGCTAGGAGAATTTATTCTAATACTATTATGATAAAAGTCATAATCGGGAGTAGTGCTGGCATGAAAAGGGATTTGTGAGGCCTTTCTTATAAAACCTACAAGCTGATCAGTGTAGTGTCTTTGTAACATTAATGCCATGGGTAGAGCACACAGTTATCTGTCACAAATACTTTTGTATCAGTAATCTGGAGATGTACGAGATATTTCACTCCTGCAGAGAGGGTCTTTACATGACATTCTGCTCAACAAAGGTAAATTGCAAGTCTTCAAACCAACAAGCCACGTGCCATCTTTCAACATTAAAATATCAATGGAAAGTCAACATTTACATTTGATTTAACTGCATTAGACAAACCCTCCCATTTCACCCACTAATATTCTGAGTTAATTAAAGCTCCATGATAGCAACCATGCCTTCACTATATAGAACAAGCAAGAAAGCTAAAGCCCCAAAGTTTCAACATAGCCAGAGCACATTAGCAGGCCTTTCAGCTTATCATTTTCGGATACGTACCCAGTACAGTACATCTGTCCAGCCCTCCATCGTGATGCACTGAAACACCGTCAGCATGGCAAAAGCAAAATTGTCAAAGTTCGTAATGCCGTGCTTAGGACCCTCCCAGCCTGCCTTGCACTCCGTGCCGTTCTGACACTGCCGCCCATGCGCAGACTGGGGGGCACAGGGAGATGGATCATCTTCTGCAGGTGTATCTTAAAGGAGAGGAGGGAGAAAACGGAGAAGGAGACAACTAATTGCTATTTGACACACTGATAAGCGAGTGAAGAATATCTGATTTTACCAAATAGATTTTGCAGTGAATTTGACAGATTTCTCCAGGAATGCCCAAGAAACTGTATTAATTTTAATGGGCAGAGTAACGTTCAGTTGTGCTTCACTTTCTTTTTGTAAAAATAATGGCCAAGCTGTCAAATTTTACAGTCAAAACTGAAATGTCTTTCAACATCAGAGGGAACATTAGATCAAGTCTATTACATTTCTTTAGGCTGCATGTTATGGCCAGTGATTTCATACCACAGTCACCTGGCATCTGGGTTAATCTTGTAAGGGAACTGCAGCACTGACTGACACTCTGTTGAAGGAGGCTGAACCCCTGCAGCAGACAGGCTTCAGTGCTCTGGAGATAGGTTGATATGGTGCTGGGCCACTGCTAAATTACAGCAGAGAGTCTCTGGAGCTCTGCTCTTTTGCAGTTTAGAAGCTGTGTGGCATTTTATCAATAGCCCAGTGGCACTCAGAAGATCTATAAGACTCAACTGCTTGATTATCCACCCCTTATTCCGTACAGGTGTTTCCAGAGATCTGAGAACACATACAACAAGCCTGCCTAGGTGCTTTGGTATATGCAAAATGCTACAGAAAACATTTTTATAGGCACAAAAATTCCTGCAATACGATTTTTTTAATATATGGATTTCAGCACCTATTGCTACATTTATAACAGGGGCAGGTTTGCATGTATGGGGCAGCAGGTAATTATGTTTATTTCTTATCTTATATGGCAAAAAACGTAATTTTCCAAAAAATCTGATCACATTCTGATCACTAAAGCATGCCAGAAATAGCAATATTAGAATTAGAAGTTGTAATGTATAATAATTACAGACAGTATGAGGAAAGATAAATACACTTTAAAGATGTAAACCAGACTGACAATTCATTATAGTTCTAGTATCATTTCCAGAAAATGAAATCTGCCAATGTTATAAAAGTAGAAAATATAGAACTTCTAAAACTATTTCCTGCTGTACAATATTTTCTTGGTTACGAGCTGAACTGGGTCCTAGACATTGGCACATACCACCACATGGGGAATCACTGCTGCTCAAGTTGAATGAAACAAATGAAAAAGAGGGGACAGTTAGGTGAGTGAGTGACAGTACAACTGAATTATTTTGAAATGTGAATATTTCTTTCTGAAATAATTTGTAAGTTCTTTCCTGATGGATTTGGTGCAAAAAGTTTCTTCCCATTAATATATTCTTGCTTTCTTATGGCTGCACTTCTAACCACAGTCACAGTCTGTGATTAAAAAAAGGAAAAAAGGCTTCTGGGCCTCAATTAGATATTCCTTTACAATGATACCAGTTTAAAATGAAGAGGTATTTGTGTACAAGTTTAACAATAAAATGTAAGAGATGTTCATTTTCATGATGCCATCTCATCTGCAGCTCAGTCTGCCAGTGGGGAAATCATCACTACTTTAGCGTTGCTTGAGCCTCTAGGAGTTTTGTTAAAGAACTCAGGCTGGCTTTTGGTGCTAAAGGTCCACACGAAAAGGTCCACTACTGTGTTCAGCAGGAATTGACAGTTTTGCTTGCAGCCTTTACAGACAGGCCAACAACTGAGTGCTCAAGATGAGCAAGCTAACCTCTCATCGTTAGAGACAGTCTCTGTACCTCAAATGTATCCAAGAAGCAGAACAAAGGAATCACCACTGTGAAACCCTAACCACATACACAGCAGGGAGCAACAGCCACCCATCTCCTGTGCCTGTACAAATGCTTCATTATATAAGGGGAAAGCCTCCCTCAGAATATCTTTGTATGATATAGTGTTCCCCTTACCTACAAGTCCCCCTTGCACATGGTAGCAGGTCTTATGCATCTTCCCCATGAATAACTCCAGTCCAATGATAGCATAGATAATAATGACAAACAGCACCAGCAGGGCAATATGCAACAAAGGGACCATGGCCTTGATAATTGAATTTAAAACCACCTGGAGACCTGCAGAGAGAACAGAAGGAAGCACTTATCATCAAGAGAACAAAATTTAGAGACACTATAAATTGCACAATAACATGTCATTTTTATTTCATTCCCCCTCACCTGAACTCATTATCTTGATGATGTAAAGGTGTACATTTACAGATCACCTCCCTCCAGAAGATCCCCAACATTTCACAAATTTACCATCACAGCCTGGATCACAGACTGAAGTAAAACAGGTATTACCTCACCTGTCACTGAAATACCACCACCCTGGGGAGGGAACACATTAGCTATTTGGCCTGTTCTTGAAAACCAGACCTAAGCTGATCCCCAGACAGTACTGAGGAGAGTTAAATCACAGAATCACAGAATCACAGAATGTTAGGGATTGGAAGGGACCTCGAAAGATCATCTAGTCCAATCCCCCTGCTGGAGCAGGATTGCCTAGACCATATCACACAGAAACGCGTCCAGGCGGGTTTTGAATGTCTCCAGAGAAGGAGACTCCACAACCTCTCTGGGCAGCCTGTTCCAGTGTTCGGTCACCCTCACCATAAAGAAGTTTTTCCTCATATTTATGTGGAACCTCCTGTGTTCCAGCTTGCACCCATTGCCCCTTGTCCTGTCAAGGGATGTCACTGAGAAGAGCCTGGCTCCATCCTCTTGACACTTGCCCTTTACATATTTATAAACATTAATGAGGTCACCCCTCAGTCTCCTCTTCTGTAAGCTAAAGAGACCCAGCTCCCTCAGCCTCTCCTCATAAGGGAGATGTTCCACTCCCTTAATCATCTTCGTGGCTCTGCGCTGGACTCTCTCTAGCAGTTCCCTGTCCTTCTTGAACTGAGGGGCCCAGAACTGGACACAATATTCCAGATGCGGCCTCACCAGGGCAGAGTAGAGGGGGAGGAGAACCTCTCTTGACCTGCTAACCACACCCCTTCTAATACACCCCAGGATGCCATTGGCCTTCTTGGCCACAAGGGCACACTGCTGGCTCATGGTCATCCTGTTGTCCACTAGGACCCCCAGGTCCCTTTCCCCTACGCTGGTCTCCAACAGGTCTGCCCCCAACTTGTACTCATACATGGGGTTGTTCTTGCCCAGATGCAGGACTCTACACTTGCCCTTGTTATATTTCATTGAATTTCTCCCCGCCCAACTCTCCAGCCTGTCCAGGTCTCTCTGAATGGCTGTGCAGCCTTCCGGTGCGTCAGCCACTCCTCCCAGTTTTGTGTCATCAGCGAACTTGCTGACAGTGCACTCTATTCCCTCATCCAAGTCATTAATGAATATATTGAATAGAACTGGTCCCAGTACCGACCCTTGAGGGACTCCACTAGATACAGACCTCCAACTGGACTCTGTCCCATTGACCACCACTCTCTGGCTTCTTTCCTTCAGCCAGTTCACAATCCACCTCACTACTCGATCATCCAGACCACACTTCCTCAGTTTAGCTGCGAGGATGCTGTGGGAGACCGTGTCAAACGCTTTACTGAAATCGAGATAGACCACATCCACAGCTTTACCATCATCTATCCACCGGGTTACGTCCTCATAAAAGGCTATCAAGTTGGTTAAGCATGACTTCCCCTTGGTGAAGCCATGCTGAGTGCCCCTAATGATCCCCCTATCCTTGATGTGCCTAGAGACAGCACCAAGGACAAGTTGTTCCATCACCTTTCCGGGGATGGAGGTGAGGCTGACCGGTCTATAGTTACCCGGGTCCTCCTTCTTGCCCTTTTTGAAGACTGGAGTGACATTCGCCTTCCTCCAGTCCTCAGGCACCTCTCCCGTTGCCCACGACTTAGTAAAGATGATGGAGAGTGGCCTAGCAATGACTTCCGCCAGCTCCCTCAGCACCCGCGGATGCATCCCATCAGGGCCCATGGATTTATGGACGTCCAGATTGCTTAATTGGTCCCTGACCCAGCCCTCATCTACCAAGACAGATTCCTCCTCTATCCTGGAAGATGGATAGAAAGCATGGAAGATGGATAAAGCATGGAAAAAAACAAAGAACAACAAGAACTGAGGCAGGACAAGAAGAACAGTGAGACATGCAAGAAAGCGAATGCTAGGGTAGCACTGAGCTGCACCCCAGGAGCATGGGGAGAGAGGGCAAATTGAAGTCATGTCCCTACTCTGATTCTGGTTTCTTCCAGAGGTCAAGTCAGTCTCAGGTAGAGCCTGAGCTGCTGAAGGACCACCAAACCCATACTGACTGAGAGCTCCTGGCCCCCTTAGGATCTCCCTGCACTTCAGATGCACCTCACTTCAGTCTGAACAGAGGGAGAGTCAGAACCAGCAGTGTTGGTTTTGCCCCAAGATTTAGGGATAACTCCATAACAGTGGTTGTCCAAGTCCCCAGAAAGGGGTATGAACAAAATATTATTATATGGCTGTTGTTAAGGCATGAGACTGGTATAAGTCCTAATAACGAGTGAGCCACATTTCCAGAATGGCCCGGGGAAGGTGACTTGTAAGCAAGTTTGCTAAAGCGCTAAGCAGCTGTACCTTCAGATGCATTTACCTCAAGCTGCAGATTCATGGGCCTCTCTCTGTCTCCTTCTCAATTGTAAAACCAGAATAACAAAACCAGCCTCATAAGCCTTTAGTAAGCATTTGCATTTACAAAGGTCTTGAAGTTATTATTACTGGTGGCAGTGATAGCAACCACTGTCACTGGCAAGTTATTAATGTTGGATGTATTGAGAGACCTCTAGAACTCTATAGTCTACAAATAGCCAGATAAGAACAATTATGAGCTCATGATTTTGAAATAACTGAGAGCCAGAAGCTATTAATGTCTCCTGCAAATGCTGTCATCTCCTCAGAGAAGTTGATACTAGCTGCGATTTTTGAAAAATATGATTCATGAGTTGTGTCTGTTATACATCTGCCAAGAGAGCTTGTGATAACTAGTAACTTTTAAAATCCAAGACCTTAGATTTTCATTTTTATGACTTTTTTTACTAATTTAAATACTTTCTAATAAGGTTGACATCTCTTGACAAGCACTTTCACTCGTAGGCAATCCACTTGTCAATTCACAGCTAAGGCTGAGCCTTTGTGTTTTCTCCCCAGCCAGGATGGAACATAGCAGAGGCAATCAAAGGTGGCATCAGCTGCCAGGCCAGCAAGATCATTCACTGCCTGCTAGTAATGCAAAGCTGGCTACTAGCATCCCTTTAGTCAGAACATTTTTTCAGGTGTCTGCAGTCAGTTCAGTTATCTGTTAATGGTTCATGCTACTATCCAAAAGGAGTGATACTCAGCATGAAACATGCTGGCTTTCACAAAGAGGTCCTTACATGAAGTACAATACTGACACGATCAAAACTCCTCCTATACAAGAGTGGGATGTTCTGCTCACTCAGTTACGTCTCGGTACTTACTCTGGATAAGCAACGTCACTGGCAAAAAAATATTGCTGTGATTACATGAGGCATTCAACCTTTTCCCCTAGATGCTCACCTCATTCAGTCCACTAATTCTAAATATATATAAAAATGAATTGCAGTCCATATCAACATCACTCCAATACTTTACAGCAGTCAAGAATGTAACGTTCACCAGAAAATTAAAAATGTCCCACCTTCTCCCAAACAATGTATAATGATACAAGAAAGTTAAAAGACTACAGAGGGTTATGAACCTGAAAAAAAACCACAAACTTTGCAGATTGAAATATTTGTAGCTTCAAATAAATCTACACAAAAGCAAATAAAGGCCTCCACCATTTTTAGTGATTTTAGGAGCCTTATTAATCCAAAATGTGGACAACATTACAAAATCAAGAATTCTAATACCAGGTCTTATGTAAATTACCCTTAATGATTATTATTAATTGATTTAATATTCATCATAGGATATACCCAGTGCTCTTGAGAGGCTAGTGAGAACAGACACAATGGCGAACAAAAAGTTCTCTCACTTTAAATGTAGCTTTATTATCACCCATGCCATTAAAATGCTTCAGTACTTCAGTACTACAGATGTCCAGAGAAGACAATATCTGCACAAACCAGTGCCCTTTGTGTTAACAAAGCAGTGCTTGTGAAATCAAAAGCTTGCACCATAAACATGAGATGACAAGGTGTTTAAACAGTCAAGGGGAACATGTACCACCAGAAGATTTACAGGAGCTTCAGCTAGCTTAATTAGAGAAAAGCTTCTCGAGGATAATAAAGCAGCTCTGAAGAAGAGATGAGCTACTGAATACTGTTAGCATGAATTGATGTGTGTGCTGTGCAGTACCCCGTTAGGGCAGTCTGTTTTAAAATCCAGATGATTCCACTAATTAGTAAGCTTACATACATTACCATTAAAATATTCAGAGAGTTTCTAAAAGTTTAAAACTGCTAACTATTGAGCAACTTTAGAAACGTCCTCTTAGAAGATGTAATGAATGCTACTTGTAGAACAGCAAGGGATATATGCACATCACCATGCTCCCCACGTTGCTGTCAAGCTTATTGCTGCAACATAGCTGCTGCCTTTATTATTCTGAGTTCAGGCAGCCACTTGCAACATGAATAGCTGTTGCAAGGAATTGCATGAGGAACCAGGCCTGGACAATCAGAAAAGACGATGGAGTAGCAAGGGGGGAGAACAGGGAGAGCAGATAAAGAAGGATTAAAGGACTGGGGAAGAGCGATGGGTAGGTAGAACAGAGACACTTTTTAAATAAAAAACCACATGCTTCAAAACACATCAAATCTGTGTTCTGAAATCTGGGAAGTGCAGATCAGTGTGTGTGGATGATCAGATGCATTTCTGATCAGGGTAAATCAAGGTGAATCGTCCCTTTACACACAGACACAAAGCTTTTTCTAACCAATAGTGAGAACTTCTACACACCTTTACATGCTCTTACCCTGCGCAGAGGAAGAAAAGAGAGTTGAAGTTATTAAAAAATGACTTCACTGTCCCAGCTTATGCATGCTCTTAACCATTGCACCCTGCGACACATAGATATCACCCAACACGGGTGCTCACGATATGGGGCAATACAGCCCCATTTGCCTGATGTTCTCTCTAATATACCATTGTACAACTTTGGCATTTTCTGCCTTGGGGATGCAAGGCTTGCACTTCTAGCAATGAGCTGTGTGGCTTATAATCCTGATTAAATCAGAATGTCTGGTGACCTGATCAGACTGAAAAGCTGGCCTCTGGATTTCGAGTAGGTGATGCCAATAAGTGGCTTCCCACAGCAGAGTGAAAAGCTATGTTTTTACACGGTTTTACAGAGGCTGGCAATTCCATCGTTGGCCAACCATAAAAGCAGAATCCTGAATTTATGTCCTGGCAAGTAAATACAAAAAGAAATGGTTTTCAAATATTTGGTATTCTAAATGTACTTATTCATTCATGGAAGCTCTCTCCATGAGCTAGACATTCTACAGACATCTGTGAAGGCACAGCATCTGCCTTGAGGAGCTCACTCCAGGCTGGACAAAGGGATAACTGCACAGAGGTTAGGGAAAGTGCCACAAAAGGGATTGTTTGCAGTTTTTCAGGCCACGCTTTTCTTCTGTTAATAATTGAAGATCTTAAACAGCTCTTAGTATTTATTTTAAAAGCACTTGAGTTTACCTTTAAAAAAAAACCCTCTTGGCTGCATTCTGTTGGCTGACATGGACTCCATAAATGTTTCAGTAAGCAAAACATGTTAATGCCATTCCCTGGGCTCAGAGAATTTAGCATTTATTTACACTGATAAAACATTTAAAATATTTATTACATGTGAACGACATCGCTTTTTATACCAGCTCAAGCCCTTTTCAGCCTCTAGAGGACTGTGTCGAGCCAAACGTTTAGGGCACAACTGGTGAGTATAGGGAATGGGGAAAAGAGAAGGAAAAGAGCTTATTCCAAGCAACACTGATCTTTCTCAAAGCTATGGGAAATACACTGTTAGGGATGCTGCAGGTGTTTTAGAGCTATTATATGACACTGTATTTTTGTCTCAGGAAGACAATCATGAGAGGGGCTGGTTGCTGTCTTGTCAATTCAGGCACTCATTGAAGAACGTGCTTATCTCTAAGCATGAAAGTGTCTGCACCTAAAGCAATGGGATTACCTACATACTCCATTGCGTACTTACAAGCTTTTTTGGATTTTGACCGAAGCTCAGCAAGATGGTACAAAACAAAAACATGCACTGGACCTAGCTGCTAAAATGCACTTGGCATTGTGCTGTGGAACATATCCAAGGAAACTAACTGTAGGTTGGTCTCAGAAAAAGCATTTGAACCTTTCCAAGGACAGCTCTATCTCACATTTTCACACGTCTTCAATTTTAGATCAAACTTGGTTTGCTGGACAGGGTAGTTTCCTGTTCTAATCATATTAGTAGTCCAGATCTTCAGAGAAAGCATATCCTGAGTCTACTCCTTCATTGGTGTCAAGGTTTAAAGCTGGGCTTGCTATTAAACAGAAGGCAGATGCTCTCTATTAACCCTTTCCTTCCCTCAGAAGGGGAAGGAAAAGAGAAAAGGGAAAGACTTACGAGTTGGAAAGTTAAAACAGTTTTAATAAACAATAACAATGAAAAAGAGTATAATAATAATAATAATAATAATAATAATGGGAATAATTACATATATACAAAACCAAGATCGAGCTCCCCCAATGACAATCACATCACCACTGGCGCTGCAAGGCAGGCCCTGGGAAGTCCCAGACTGGACTCAGCGGCATATGGGAACTGGATTCAGGAACACACGGATTGGGATCGAAGGCAGAAGAAAATGGACAGAGTCCTCTTCGGACACTGCCCATAGAAGAAGAGAGCAATACCCTCGTGATCCCTCAGCTTTAAACTGAGAATGACATGTATGGGATGGAATACCTTGTTGGTGAATTTTGGGTCACTTGCCCTGTCTGCTCCTCCCCACAAGTGCGACTCTTTTACAGCCTTTCACTTGCGGACCATAAGAAACTTAGCAGTGACCTTGGTTTCTATAGGAATAAGTATAAGCAAGAGCCTTTCTGCATACCATTCCTACCATTACTTTAGTAATAACTATAAACTTCAAGTGTTATCAGTCCTAGAAGCAGATGCTGTCTGAAAAACATGTAGTTAACTTCACAAAGTGCAGTTACTTAGAAGAAACTTAACTGAAAGGAAAAATCACTGAAAGGAATATTGTTTCTGTTCTAGTCCAAACCAGGACAAATGGTTTGCAGGGCTATATTTTGCCTACACCATGGCATTGCCTGAACCAGGCACAATCTCATACAAATGACCTTCTTGGAACTGGCAGGAATAAAAAGGGAAAGAGAGGACTTTCAACTCCATCCATACCTCCCCCACCTCCTGATACACACACACACACAGATTTTCATACTTAAGCCAGTGCCAAGGGTGTGGGAAGTAATTATTTTTCTGCTAATACAGTTCAGAAGAAAACTGCTACTTTCTGCAAGCAAGAAGGAAACAGGGGAGGATTTGTGACTCAGCACAGTGCCTGACTCAGATCACTTCTGGGAACCACTCTCAAGTGGTAGAGTTTATGCACCATCCCCATCCACGAGCTAGGCTTACACACAAATCACAGTTATTTCTGATGATACGCTAAGAAACTGCCACTACAATTATCTCTATTTCCAAAGCACAAGCAATATAACCAGTAATATTCCCCAAAGTTGATGTTTATCATTTAATAAACATAGGCATTGGCTAAGAAAATTGAAAAACATTAAATATTCATAAATGTAAAAGGGTTTATACCAATTTTAACGGAAGCCTGGAAAACAACAAACATTTTTATCACAAAACGGTCCACAGTCATGGCAATATATCTTAGATAAGTAGATTTGCAATGATTTGTGAGGGAAAACATTGAGGA
This sequence comes from Nyctibius grandis, assembly GCF_013368605.1. Taxonomy (NCBI): domain Eukaryota; kingdom Metazoa; phylum Chordata; class Aves; order Nyctibiiformes; family Nyctibiidae; genus Nyctibius; species Nyctibius grandis. The sequence goes on along the minus strand of NC_090662.1, from coordinate 73,097,926 downwards.
CTTTCTTCACCAGTGTTGCAAAGGGAACTCATATGGCACAGTTCAGTTAAGGACAGCTGTACAGTAATAATTTATGGAGGAGGTCCTTTACTGTCTTGCTTGAGTCTCAAAATATTAGTGGTAGATTGCTAGATAAAGCAAATTCTGTGGGTGTAGTGCAGCATTCTGGGGCTGCAGATATCATACCTATTTCAAGAATAATAGAGAAGGTCTTAGAATAGAAAGGAAAGACATGAAACAGGACAGAAAACTAGCTGAAGTGAAAAGAAGGAAAAACTTCGAAAGACACTTTTCAGGCTGAACGGTGACCATTTTGGAGTGAGTAACGCCATTTAAACATATACGATCATACAATTCAAAACCATGCGCTGGAATGAATAGAAAAAGAAAGTTTTGGAATCTGCTCCCAATGTTCTCATCCTCTGTTTTCAAATCATATTTTCATTGACTCTTCAAACTGAAATACACACACACACACAAAAGATGACTCATACAAATGGGCATGTGTACGCGAACACAATTGTTTTATATTTGTCAAGTCTTGCAATACCACCCTTGCCTCATCATTTGAGGCGAGAAAGGAACAGCAGAACAAAAATAAAAGCCACAACAAACCCCAGATCTTCCTTCTGGATCCTTTTCTCTTGGGAAGCAATTCATCTTCAGTATCCTTTGCTTGTCAGAGTGACCTGACTTAGCCAAACAATACAGCTTGCCCTCAGCATGGTGGCCACACAGCCCCAGCTTTTGGCTGCCTGAGGAGGATGATTGGATAAATGTACACACTGCCTTAGGCTCTTGGCCTCTCTGTTGGAAGAAACCTTTATTACCACTCATAGAAGCACCCCTCTCCCCTCCTGGGTGGCTTTAACCTTTTTTTTAAATGGCTTTTTGTTCAAAGTCTGTAAGTGTTCACTTTCTTACAAAGTTGCTTGCTGCTCATATCTTGCTCATCTTTCCAGGCTCAACACATTAGGTAGCTCCTACAAGCTCAACTTTATTCTCTAGCCATTTTATCCTAGCTCAGTTCAGCTGAGGATGAGGTCCAGGTAAGATCTACAGACTTTCAATATGAAAAAAAAAATAAAATTACACTAACGAGTTCAGAGGAGGATCACAAAGATGATCAGAGGGCTGGAGCACCTCTCCTATGAAGAGAGGCTGAGAGAGTTGGGCTTGTTCAGCCTGGAGAAGAGAAGTCTCCAGGGAGACCTTCTAGCAGCCTTCCAGTACCTGAAGGGGGCCTACAGGAAAGTGGGAGAGGGGCTTTTTACAAGGGCAAGTAGCGACAGGACAAGGGGGAATGGTTTTAAATTGAAAGAGGGTAGATTTAGATTAGATATTAGGAAGAAATTCTTTACTGTGAGGGTGGTGAGACACTGGAACAGGTTGCCCAGAGAAGCTGTGGATGCCCCCTCCCTGGCAGTGTTCAAGGCCAGGCTGGATGGGGCTTTGAGCAACCTGGTCTAGTGGAAGGTGTCCCTGCCTGTGGCAGGAGGGTTGGAAATAGATGATCTTTAAGGTCCCTTCCAACCCAAACCATTCTATGATTCCATGATTACTGTATCCTAAGGATGTAGTTTTTGAAACAAGGAACTATGGACACCTGTAACCGCTAAAGCATCATGGTAACAGAAATGGGCTCAAAGCCCCTGGGTCTCAACTGCGAGTGTACCAGCATTTAAGTGGAGGACTAATGACTGTTGGGTTACAATTGCTTTTGTAAAGTTGCCAAAATCTCAGGAACATGAACAGCATTATTTTAAACTGTTTATTCTCATAGCTCCCCAGGTAAGTGGACATTAAGGCCCTTTTGTTCAGTGCTAAATAATCCTTTCTGTCTTGTACATAATGAAGAATCTTTTAGTTATCCTTCTCCTGATGCTCTAACTTATCACTTGTGAACGGGTTTAGAAAAGGTAAAAGCTAGCAAGGTAACAAATGTTAACAGGGATCCTGCAAATGTAAAAGTGCATCCAGGGATGATAATATTACAGTCTTGTAGTATTTGGAGAAAAATATATTGATGACAAAAATTGATCTCGCAGGTTAAACGCTCCAAGCCCATCATAACTGGCATATCGTGAGCTACACTAAGTTTTAACTTCTCATGATAGAAAAAGTGCAACATAATACTGGATAAACCCTAAAACTTTCTCTTTAGATGACTATCTATGTGGAAGTGCAGCATTGTATCTAGCAAACACAGGCTATATAGCCCTGGAGAAGAAAAGCCACTCCACCTCTTAACTTTGTATAGTGCTTAATGGGCACAACCGGGACTAAGTTCCGGAGAGACATAGCAAAACATTTTCAAAATCACTGTCATAATCTGGTTTTAAGAAGTATTTTGAGAACGTAAAAATAGAAAGTTACCTGATCAGGTAATGAAAGAATTTATGCCAACCATGTGATGTGTGATCACTGCTGTGTTACTGTCTTGATGCACAAGTGGGATTTGTTTTCTCTTTTTAAACTACTAAAACAGCTGTTAATAAAAATGCAGGATACAATGCCAAAATCCTTGAAAAGACATGGCCCTAAAATCTGAACAACTTTGCCTCTTAGTTTCAGAAGAGAGTTTGGATTTAGGGACTAATCTATTCAGTGGTTAATTAGTCCTGTCTCAGAATACCCAAAACTCTAGATTTTTTTTTTTTTTTTTCTTTTCCACACCAGTAATACAACTGTTGCTTTTGAGTTTTAAGTCTAATTGGATTTATAAAAATCTGCTTGCAGGCATCAAAATAGCTTTAGCGGAAAAAATGCCCATATAACAAGCAAAACCTCCTTTAGCTCGCTAGGTAGCTCCACTGTATTTGGACAGAAGTTAATGGTTCCAGTTTTCGCAAAGACGTATCTGTCAGATGAAAGAATGGGTTTTTATTGGTATTTACTTTCTTTGTAACTTTCTTTACAACTTTCACAATTCAAAAGATTTTTGCACAGACTGTATGTGTATTGCTGGAATGCATTGGAACAAAACATTTATTTTGAATTTCCTTTTTATTTTACATACAATAAGCTGTCAAGAGGGAATCATGAGGCTCTCCTGATGCAAACTGAACAGCTAAATTAAATTCTTTGCAGATACAGAAATCTACAAATATAAATCTGAGTGGAATTTGACCCCCTCCAAAGTAAAGATTTTAAGTGAAATAACGATCTCAACACTGTAATGTGAAAAGCAAAAGATGGGCTAAAGCTCGAGATTTAATTTTCACCTATACTGTGAGGGCAAGGATGAGACTCAACCTTAAATTCTTTCATTGGGTGCTGTTTATACTAAACAACAGAACTGTTAGATTTAAAACATAGAATCGTTTTGGATGGAAAGGACCTTTAAGATCATCAAGTCCAACTGTTAACCTAGCACTGCCAAGTCCACCACTAAACCACGTCCCTAAGCGCCACATCTACACGTCTTTTAAATGCCTCCAGGGATTTAGACTTGCTCCAGCACCTCAATGTCTTTCTTGTAGTGAGGGGCCCAAAACTGAACACAGTATTCGAGGTGCGGCCTCACTGTTGCCGAGTACAGGGGGACGATCACTCCCCTAGTCCTGCTGGCCACATTATTTCTGATACAAGGCAGATGTATATTTCTGATACAAGGATGCTGTTGGCCTTCTTGGCCACCTGGGCACACTGCTGGCTCATATTCAGCCGGCCATTGATTAACACCCCCAGGTCCTTTTCAGCCAGGCAGCTTTTCAGCCACTCTTCCCCAAGCCTGTGGCGGTGCATGGGGTTGTTGTGACCCAAGTGAAGGACTCGACACTTAGCCTTGTTGAACCTCATACAATTGGCCTCAGCTCATTGATCCAGCCTGTCCAGATCCCTCTGCAGAGCCTTCCTACCCTCCAGCAGATCAACACTCCAACTTGGTGTCACCTGCGAACTTACTGAAGGTGCACTCAATCCCCTGGTCCAGATCATTGATAATGATATTAAAGAGAACTGGCACAAATACTGAGCCCTGGGGAACACCACTTGTGACCGGCTGTCAACTGGATTTAACTCCATTCACCACAACTCTTTGGATTTGGCCATCCAGCCAGTTTTTTACCCAGCAAAGCGTATGCCCATCCAAGCCGTGACCAGTCAGTTTCTCCATGACAATGTTGTGGGAAACAATGTCAAATGCTTTACTAAAGTCTAGGTACACAACATCCACAGCCTTTCCTTCACCCAGTAAGTGGGTCACCTTGTCATAGAAGGAGATCAGGTTAGTCAAGCAGGACCTGCCTTTCATAAACCCATGCTGACTGGGCCTGATTGCCTGGCTGTCCTGTATGTGCCATGTGATGGCACTCAAGATGATCTGCTCCATAACCTTCCCTGGCACCAAGGTCAGACTGACAAGCCTGTAGTTCGCTGGATCATCCTCTGGCCCTTCTTGTAGATGGGCGTCACATTTGCTAATTTCCAGTCACCTGGGACCTCCGCAGATAGCCAGGACTGCTGACGAATGATGGAAAGTGGCTTGGTGCACACTTCTGCCAGCTCCCTCGGTATCTTTGGGTGGATCTCATCTGGCCCCACAGACTTGTGTGTGTCTAAGTGGCGTAGCAGGTCGCTAACCATTTCCCCTTGGATTATGGGGCTTCATTCTGCTCCCCATCCCTGTCTTCCAGCTCAGGGGGCTGGGTACCCAGAGAACAACTGGTCTTAAAAAGGCCTTCGTAAAGCTTGTATGGATACATGGACATATTGGTTTGATTTCTGACCAAAACATCAAACCTGATTAAAAGGAACTTTATCTTTTGGTAACTTCCAATACATATTAAAAATCAATGTACAGCAGCAACCTATGAGAAAATGTCAATTGCAGAAATGTGCTGAACAACAAGGAACAGCAGTTATTGCAGAAAAAATCACTAAACCCAACAGCCAATGCAAAACAAGACAGAAATGTCAGCCAGGCTGCTAGTTTAATGTGTTAACAGTAATACAAAAGAAAACAGACCAATAGATTATACTTCTAAGATACATAGCATTTGTTATGTCCCAGTTCTCACACCAGGTGTGTACTACTGCCTTCAAAAAGGGGAGCCCTCTGCAAGAATGGTATCTGATTGAAAGATGAGACACTTGAAGAGAATTTAGAGAGCAGGTTTTGTAATCTGATAATGAAATTGGATTTCTATAGGTCTTCCCACTCCTAAAGAAAACAAAATTCAGTAAGCCTTATGAAAAAATGACAAAAAAAGAATTTTTATAATTTCTTCTACTTTTATTATTCCACAAGCTACTTTCTGTCAAAAATGTTTCTGATGTAAAAACATTGAGCAGCTTTAGCATTACTGAAGTTGGAAAAAAAGATTCTTTGCAGAGGCCTAGCAGATGTTTTCTGAATTATGATTGATGTGGCAGGGCAAACCAGGAGAAGATAATCTAAAACTGAAAAAATAAGAGGCATAGCTATTCACACAACTCAAAAAAAATAGTTGCAACAAAGGGCAAAACACATATGGGATAGGTTACTGTTACATGTGTTAAACAGGAAATGGATTTGCTTCTGGGAAAAAGGGAGATTAAGAAAGATGTCTGATCTCCTTCCCTTTTCCCTGGCAGAAAGAAAACTTTGATAAAACGTTAAGAGACTAGGCAGGCTAGGTGGGCTGTAGTTTGCCTTTGGTCAATACTTCCCTAATGATCAGAACAACAAATTATTTGTTCCATCAGTGAACACCTTAAGCATAGAAAAGTTTATTAGTTGATCATACCAGCCAATATTCCTGTGTTCTCAACTAGCACAGTAATATCAAGCAGATGTTACTCAGAAGGCAGTAGCTGATTTTGGAGAAGCTAGATTAAAGAGAAGAGGATGGCCTCCAATAGATTTATGTAGCCACTGAAATTTTTGAATATATTTCCTCAGATTTGCCTCCTCTCAGTTCAGTGTGTTTTGGTTTTTTTTCCTCCTAAAGTACTTGTACAAGATGCAATATTATTATAAATTCAGATAATCACTAAAAAAAATAATTTATTTGGAGACTAAACAGGAGACTTAAAATGTATTCACTGGTTGAGAGAACTATCTGACTGGTCCGCTGCTCCTGTGCTTTGCTGATATTTTGATAATGCTTTGTGGAAATCACAACAATGACCACAGGCATCTAACAATGCTTTTGGAAGACTGGGACAAACAGAATTAATTCAAATAATGCCAGAGTCATGGATCATCCATGTACCGCCTTGTGTCCTGAGCAAAACACTCTTCTATGAACTCTCTTGTGTCCCACTTCTGAGATAAATGCTACCCAGAATGTGTTAGTCACCTCTTCGAGAGAGGATGAGAAAGCTTCAGGCATGTTAAAAAGTTCCAACAATTCAGTAACAAATTAATAGATGTACATTCACTTTAGAGAAAATTAGCAAAGAACTTCAAATCCTTCCTTACAAGATCTTAAATTAATAAGCAATGCAAAATTTAGCCAATTGGAATCAAAGTATGAAATGACATTTGATATAAGCTTGGGATGACATCAGATGCAGTAGAGATGTCATCTGGGAGAGAATGTAAGAAGAAAACAGGGTAGATCATGCCCTTACTATTCTGATCTGGAACAGCAATATCTTCCCGCATCCGTCAACAACCAGCAATTACAAGTGAGCAACTGGGAACCTAGCACACTCCTGCTGATACCAGTTAGCTACAATCTGTATGTATACTTCTGCTCCTTTATAGTCCAGACAAAAGCATATGTAAACAACAATGCAAACTGTTCTGAGGAGACAGCAGATGGCATTCTTAGATTTTAAGATGCTTTAGGACAAGCATCTTGATGGCACGGGCTCTCTTAGAGCTGTGCCCTATGTACATTCTGAATGAGAACTCTGGGCATTACTTGAAGAATAAAAAAAAAGGTGCTAGAAAGAAAGTCTGATCCATCCAGAGCACTTCTGGAAAACCTCTTACTAAGGCAAGCTAGGATTTTTTTACTATCTCCACATCTGCTCTTTGATGTCAGTGTGGGTTTTATTTTCTTCCTTTGGAAGGGACTGCCTACACCCTGATGTGGCTCCACATTACAGTATTGGGATTTTTTGTTTTATTCTGTTGTGAAGATGTGTTGAATAATCATACCAGCATGCACAGTAATTGGTAGGATAAAGGCTGACACAGTTATTGGGTACATTTGTAGTTAGTGCTATTTTTAAAAGAGCTACATAGCCAAGATCAAATAATAAATATTTCCCTGTTTTCATTGGCGTTCCTTAAATATGAGAGAAATCTTTATTACAACAAGAAGTCTGTGCCTCTGTGAGTAATCTTCTTTACTAAGACAAACCTCTTTCTGCTACACCAAGTTAACCTCTTCTGCCATAAATTACATCATTCTGCAGGTTGTATCACTCAAGGAAAAATGTTTTAGGTTCTGATTGTGTAAGCCCTACTCACGGGAATGCTCTTTACCTATGGGAGATGCCACGCTGGAATCAAATTACTCCCTTGAGTAATGGTGACCTAAGTAAATAAAGGACTTGTAAGCATGTGTAGAGTTTTACGTTAACTGTGAAGAAACAAGCTTAATGAGGACTTTTGGTTCAGGCTGTTCTCTCCTTTTTTTTTCTCCACTCCCTTCCCATTTGTAATGAAAGCAAAACAAAACGCCACTTGAGATTAAAAACAGCTAGGCAATGACATGGGAAAGGTGGTGCAACTTGTCCTCACACAGTGGTGTATGTGCTGGAGGGATGGTACAGATGGTTGAGAAGTCTTGTTCAAGAATGAAGGAGAATGTAAGAAATCTGCTTGAGAGCACGTTTCCTACAGCTTTTAGAGCCCAAGAGAAAAGAAAGGAACCTGACTTGGCAAAAGCTGACATTACTAAATGAAAAAATAAAGTTTAAGGCAGAAGGAAGATTTGGAAGCCAAATTATGCCCAAAAGTATTTGCAGTGATTCCCTCTGTTGTCAATGACCCTTATCACATAGTTTTGGTGGCAGTAAACTGCCAAGTATATTATCTCCTCCAGCTTACTCTACTCTTTTGTACCTACACATAAACCTTTCACACTTTGGAAGCTTTGATCAGGCCACTTCTCCTCGAAGACAAGCCAGAATTCTCCCCTGGTATGCTGTTTATACTACAACGTCACATGCATCAGGAGGGTAAATTTAAGACCCTAACTCCACCAGTGACTGTATAAACATAAAACACGTGCAAAACGGATGACTGTCAACTATACTTTGCCAGAAGCATACACATTTTGAGAAAAAATTGTCTTCCTGACTGCCAGTTAGCACCTGCTTAAAACTTAAGACTTAATATGTGCTATTCAACATACAGAAACAGGCAACAGCTCACATTTCTTTGCCATATTACAAAAATGCATGGTTCTCAAAAGAGATGTCAGTTTGGATTTCTTGAATTATCTGTGTTTATTACCTCAATTACATTATTTTCTCAACTATATAAAGTGCTGTTAATTTTCTTGGGTTGTGCAGAAAACAATGAGAAAATACAGTTGAAAATTGCAATTGTGCACTAAAAAGAAAAATCCCAAATGCAAGTCAAATTACTGCATTGGGTGTGTTTATTTCAATGGCTGCGAAATGGAATCATTGCAACAGGTTGAGCTGTGTTGTCTCAGTGGCTGGGAAGGGCATCCCAGGCCCAAACAGGAGGGCAGTCATGGGCCAGACAGTCAGCTGCTGGGGATTGAATAAGGCGAATGTCACTGCTGCACACTGAGATGCAGAAAGAACTAACAACATGTAGAGTTGCTCTAGGTCCTATCCACAGTCTCCAGTAAAGTGGTTTGGCTCACTCAAGTTGACACGATGCTACAAATGAGAATAGTGAATTTCCCCTGGGAGAGAGCATTTGAGTGTAGTTAATCACCATTTCATTCTCCCTGCTTTGTACAGCACAGGCAGAATGTAAGGTTTCAGGAGCAGTGTGTCTGCAGCAGGAACTGGGTCCTCTGCGTGGCGCTTGATCCTTATTTACTGGCCTAGCCTTCTCCATATACATAGAGTGGCTTTAAGGATATTTCAATTACACCTGAGTTCAGTTTGGCCTCTAAACAAATTCAGCTCTACAAGGATTACACAAGAGAGAAAATGTTACGTATGTTCCCCCCCGTTTAGGTACACTACCTCCAAATCAGGTGTAGCTGAAGACTAAGTCTTCAGTATAGTACCAGTTTCTAGTTCACAGCACTAAAAGGCCTTCTGATAGGCAACAAGCATCAAACCCCCATTTTTTATAAATCATTCAAGAGCAAATTCAGAGTCCTGGAATCAAACAGGAGACAGAGGATTTGCTTAGTCTTACGATAGGAGGATTACCATGGTGAGTCTGACATGTCCCTACTGTCTTAAACTCTGTAAGTTACTCTATATTTTGCTATAGAAGTCCCCTCATATTTTTCTTTCGGGCGGGGGGGGGGGGGGGGGGGGGGGGGGGGGGTGTATCTCTGAATTATGAGATCATACAGACAATTCCCCTGTGATCTGAAAGTATTAAATTAGATTATATTCCTTAAAAAGTTGTGATATGGTCTAGGCAATCCTGCTCCGGCAGGGGGATTGGACTAGATGATCTTTCGAGGTCCCTTCCAATCCCTAACATTCTGTGATTCTGTGAAAAAGGGGAGAAAAAAAAAGAAATATTGTCAGTCTTAGAGTTAAGAACAATCTTCATTGGAAAACGTAGCCAAATTGTAGCCAAAACATCTTGCAAGCATTTGTAAGCCTTTTTCTCTTCTTTCAAAAAACTGACTGTAATTTAGTATGCACAATGCACTTAGGCAGTGTCCCACATAGACAAAATCTAGACAGAAAAAGATCCAGTTCAGTCACCCCTGGGATTTCCTTGCTTCACCTACCTGCAACAATATGGCAAATTAACAACAAACCCAGCTGGATGACTTTGCCAATCCAGCATCTCTCAAATGGGCAAAACTTTCCTCATGCATTACCCTTCTCATAGAGCCCTCAGGGGCTTTTTTACTTCTCATCTTCACCACGTATATGTGGTGAATGTGGCATCATATACACACCTGAATGGCTCAGATCTATCAGAACATTGCAAGTAAACAGGATACTTTCCTACATACTACAAAGTTCAAAGAAACAATCTGATTAATGCCAGAGAGCTTGGGATAAGGATGGAAGACAACTGCGGTAATAAGAAAACACTGTAATGAATATGGGGTAGAGAACATTGCTGGGACTGAGAAAGCGTTGTAAATTTTAATAGAAAAGAGCATTTCAGGGCAAATGAGGACTAATTGTAATGAGATAGGCCAAAAGCTAAAAATACCTAAATTTTTCATTCTCTTTGCCTGAGGGTGCCCAATTTTCACATGAACTCAGAGCAATCATGGATGTCAACAGCAGCATCATTCAAAAAAATTAGTTTCTCTAGTTAGTTATTTAAATGTATGTAAAAGTAGTCATCTCTAGGCATTCATGCATGTTGGCTTATTTCATTTTAACTAAAAAAATATACTCAGCCATTTACGCATTGTTGTTTCACTGACAGAAAGACATTGCACTGTCATGAGGAGAGTCTGGCGTAGGTTCTTTTGCTCATACCCTCTATTTCCCAGTTAAACGATTGTTGCATCTTCAGTAGACCATGTAAGCACTAGTGGTAGAGACCTACTTACACTGCCTTTGAGTAACTCTCTCCTGCTAGGAGATTCCAGTGAAGCTTGAACACATCACATGCTTAGATTTTGTGGTTCTTTTTTAAAAAAGAAAAGAAAAAATACGGCAAGTTCTTGTTTTAGTGGAACAGTCAAGTTTCCTCTCTAGCTTTGGTAAGGATATCATGGTCTTCTGTCCACATAAATTGGGGTGGTCAGTAGAGGATCTCATTGAAAACACAAGTATGGAGCACATCATCTACTCAAATTATATGGCTTTCAAGTTATCTAGAAGAGCTTACAAATTAAGTTTGGCAAATATCAGATAGGCCATAACTAGTGGTAACAATGTAGGTACATGAAGACAAAGTACAACATGAAGAGGATGAACAGAATGTATGAGGTGGTATAATTGAGCAGCAGGAATAAAGGTGATAGAAATGGAATTTAATAAGTTAAATGGGCACGAGTTAGTATGCGTAGGAGTAACTGATTACTCTTTCCAATAGTCAGGAGTGATTTTCTTTTTTAATTGCATCATGCTTTTTAATTGCCGAATTGGATGTTTCTTTTTGCCCTCCTCAAGCACAAAATGTTTAAAACAATTTTAAAGTATTTAATAATGTAAAATGGAGATTGAAGATTAATCAACAGAAAACTCCTGACACAAAAGGGCTAACTTGATTCTGTACCTAGAAAGCTTTGCAATGCGTTACTCCTGCTAAAGGAGATACTGGGTAACAGTTTCCAAGACACTAAAGTGATTAAGTTTTGGTATACATGCTGATTTTGCACTTGTCTACTTACATCTGTCAAGGGAACTGTTTTCCTTCTCTCTCCTCTCTCAAACCAGTACATTGATCTTAATGCCACATTAAGATGGGTGCTCTAATGCACGTGTGAAGTTGTTTTTTGCAAGGAGAGAGCTTTGGTACACCAGCAGTACAGTTATTTCATCAACTGAAATAAATATGCACTACAAGAATTATGTTAGTATGACAGTAACATAATAGTTGAACAGTGAAGTCTGGCCTGTGTATCAATTATAAAAAGTGCTTATGGCTATTTTTCAAAAGTGACTTACCACTGTGAAACCTAAATCATCCATGTGCTTTTGAAAATATTCACCATTAATTTACAAGTTAATGCCAGGCTAAACAGACTGGGAGTGGATAATTTTTCCAGAAGCAGTACGACTTTAAAAAAAGTTAGAAATAACAAAAAAAAAAAAAAGAGTTTGCTTAATTATCCCATTTAAATTTTATTTTGTTCACAAAGCAACAGTCAGTGCTGGGATGAGAGCTGTGGGAAGTATCTAACCTACTGCTCTGCCATGCACCCCACACAGTCACAACAAAAACTTTACTTCTCACTCCAGAAAAAGTTTTCAAGAAAGGATCTTAAACAACCTTTTTTTTAAAAAAAAAACAAACATCAATCCCTATTGCGCTGCTTGGAAATGTGTGAATACTTAACACCAATTTTTGAAGGTGTAATGGGAACCCAAAGACATTAAATTCAGTGCTTTTGAAGGCTTTTCCCATGATGCTACAATAGTTTTTGTGACATGGGTGAAAAAAGTCTGTCTCATCTTTTAAACAAAAATGTCTATCTCCTTCCTTATGACAAGTGGTCTTGTGAGTGTCCATATAACCACTAAGAGTAAAAGTATCATCTGTTCTCTCAAAGATCATGAAACATTTATGTGCTCACGACAGTCATCCAGACGTAGTCTTCAGGCTTTGCTGAATTCATGACCTCAAACCCTTTTGGTTTTAGGATGCACTAAACTAATTTGGGGGCTGGGACAGTTCGATCCTAACAAAGATTTTTCAAAGGTACCTTTGCTTGTCTGCCTGTGGGTGAACCAACTTTGCTTGCAGATGAATCACTTCCTGCACTGAACAGTCCCTGAATTCTTCGCTACACAGCTGAGACGTTTTCTGGCAAGAGACAGCCAAGATCCAGTAATTAATCATAAATGGGACTTAGAGAAAAGGGATTCTCAGCTCTGAGGCTAATGTTCTCTATCCATCTATCTAAAGCTTTCAGATACCTGTGTTGACCCGGGTGTCTAGCACTGGTAGCCAATATGAAACATATAGAATTAGAAGCCACTTCTGAAAGTGTTAAACCTTAAACTTTTGATTCAATCTCTCCATCTGCAAAATGCAGACACTAGTAATTTACTTTAGAGGGCAAGTCATATGTTTTCCCCCTACTTCTAATCATACTTATGTGGAAACTTTCTATATTCTGAAACAGGTCTTTAAATGCTCGAACCTGAATACAAAAGATGTCCCTCTTAAAATGGATTATTTCCTATGGATTAAGCCAGAGAGAAAAAAATCCATGCAAACTCCTTTTGACTTAGAAAAAATTATTCCACACTGCAAGCCAATATCTCCACATCAGACGACCTATTTCCCAACCCCAATCTTCAGGAGTTTAAGATTTGCATGCAAAAATTCACCACGTGCTTCATAAATTTGGTTTAAAAGAATCATTGCACTTTACACTTTTTTTTTCCAAATAGTGGCAGTTAGATCTGGACCTCAAGCCAAGCAGCAGATGTTGAGCATTCCACACAGAAGGCAGCTGTCAATGACCCAGAGGATCCCCTCTTACTAATGAGATGCTGCTTCCGTACACTTACAGAGTCTGTTATGTGAGATGAAACTGCAGTGTGTGTTACGTTCATGTAATTTTAGGACAAATCTGTGTGGGTCATCTCCTCACAGTGGAAAAGTCTACTACATTTTGGAAGGGGAAGGAATCAAAAGTCATTTTTTTATGGATGGCAAAACACACCAAGTGCAATGTTGGTAACTCACCCACTGGTGTTTACAATGTCTCAGGGACAGAACTTGAATGAGATCCAGAGATTTGACTTTTAAACCTCTGCACTAATTTATTATGTAATAATGTAATCCTGTAATGTACTATTTATGGTTGGCTTAGGCAATCTTATCTAAAAGGCCTCATGAGAAAAGTTATGCTCTAATACACATGGATGTGATAACATCTATCTAGGCTAATCAACAGGCATTTGTACAATTCAAAAATGCACAGTGAAAGCCTACTAGTAGCCACACCAGCCCCAAAGAAGCCTGGTTCAACAAATCTGTCCCTAGTCAGTAACAGA